>NW_027040522.1:0-600000 GCF_037179485.1 Ochlerotatus camptorhynchus
ATACGCACACTGTGGTCCGAAATAGACGATGAAGTTTGCAGAGATTGTGCTGAAACGAGTACGAGGTAAACAAAATCAATGCACATCTAAATTTAAAGCGAATTAAGTGCTAATAGATAATAATATTGCTTCAACTTAGGTATTTATTTGTGTTTCATTTGTTTCTAACCATCCGAGTTTATTGTCAGTTACAAAGTTTGTCCCTTGCAAGATAACGCAAGGTAACACTATCTTGATACATGTTCCAATTTGAACCGACAACAAAACTCAGTATAAAATTGTGTAGTCGCTAATATTCGTTCCTACCTTAACTTAACTGCCCATAAACGCATAACAGTCCAATGTTATGCGTTTATGGGTTAGGATCTTACGATCCTTAGATAAGCAGAATAGTACTGTTGAATTAGAGAATCACCATCTCTATGCCGTTCAAAACGGATTTCTCATATAAAAGAAATATGGGAAATCCGTTTCGAACGGAATACAGAATAGGGATGAATGAAACATCCAGACAGAATCATTGATCTGCCTTAATTTAATTTACCTTTGTACTTTTCCTGCTCGATCAAAGCGGCCGCCGTCTGCTGTAGAGCACTCGGAGTTGAACTCTTCTTGTAATTCCGTCGCGTTACAATAGTGCTATTGTTAGCATTGATTTCCAACAGAGGAACACGCTGTTTCTTGGCCACCTTTTCCTGTTTCTGCTGTGCATCTACTATGTGATCAATCGAACGCTTCTTGTTTTTTGCTCCCCCGACCGGTGTTGAATTGGCAAATAGCTGCTGGGCAACGGGGTTCTTCGGCTTGGCTGGATCTCGAACAATCGAAGAGATGTCCAGGTTCTGGAAGGTATTCCCAATCACAACAGCTTCCTCTTCCAAATCTGATGCCAAGTCGATGATACGATCAGGCTTCTTAGCGCGAGGTAGTGAAGCTCGAGACGGCACTAGAGGGTCTGCTGCCTTTGGAAATGTTTGCTTTTTACCTTTTTTTGAAGAGGCTTAGCGTTCTTAGTGCGAAGAGACTGGTTTGCAACGTTTTTGGCTTTCTTCACCGACGAAACATGTCCATCGTTTGTTTTCGGTGACTTTCGTTTTCCTTTGCCAGCGGCGGATTTTCCACCTTTTCGGGCGGTTTGTTCATTGTCATCCGTATTGACGAAATCGTAAGGATTCTCCGGAGCTGGTTCACGCTTGAAGAATTTCTTTGTAGTACGTTCCACCTCCTGATCGATTTTTCGGATGTTCTTTTCCAGTTTTGTGTGCAAATGGTCGAAGAACGCCTGAAGGGTTCGATCAAACTCGTCGTTGGACATCATTTCCGATGTGGATGGTTCACTTAAAAGATCAATTCTTTCTTCGGCAATATTTTGGATCAATTTCAAAGGTTTCACGTCCAACGTCTGGATGGGTTTCACTGTATTCACCAACTTCCTGTCGACATATTTGCTGCGTTGAATCTGCGAATCATTGCTAACGTTCATGTTATCTGGTTCCGCTTGCTTAGCGAACAGTTTTCGTTTCTTTTTTTTTTTTTTTGTTAATTACTTTATTTATACAGGCTCATTCGAATAAACTTTACAGAGCCAAGTTATCATTTTCTTTATACATTATAAATGTCTTAAATCTAAAATTAAAGGATTGGAACCGATTACTCGCGGTCTTCTCGAGGTTAGTGGATGACAATTGTTTGGATCGGGAGAGGGAAAAGGAGATTTGGAATATGATTTATGATTCAAAAATTTCACTATTTCTAAAACAAATACTTAATCCTATCGACGTTATATCAACTCTGTAATTATACAATTATTACAGAAACAAATCTACAAAAAAAATACACACACACATACAAAACACAAACTAAACACAAGGTTAATCAAACTTACAATCTATGGTTAATATTCTTCAAGAAAACATATATGAGTTGCATAAACTCCAGATCGCGTCTAGCCAAAATATCCCGAACTGGAACATTAGGTTGTCTACCTCGAGCCCGAAGGGAATCGTACAACTCGGATCTGACTCCACGGTGCTCAGCACATGACCAAATAATGTGATCTGCGTCCTGGTAACCTTGTCCACATTCACAGAGATTACTGTCCCCCAGCTCAACACGGAACAAGTGAGCGTTTAACGAGTAGTGATTGGACATGAGGCGAGACATCATACGAATGAAGTCTCGACCCACATCCAACCCCTTGAACCAAGGACACTTCGACACCTTAGGGATGATTGAATATAACCATCGTCCCAAACTCCCTTCACTCCATTTATTTTGCCAGCTGGCGAGGGACTGTTGACGATAAATGAAGAAAAATTCGTCGTAGGCGATTTGTCGATCGTAAATATCGCCTTCCATAGCGCCCACCTTTGCAAGCGAGTCCGCCTTCTTATTGCCCGGAATCGAGCAATGAGATGGGACCCATGCAAAGGTGATGACAAAAGATCTTAAAGATAAAGCACTCAAAAGCTCTCGTATTTTCGTGAGAAAATACGAGGAGTGCTTTACCGGCCTCATGGAGCGAATAGCCTCGACAGAACTGAGACTATCCGTAAAAATAAAATAATGATCTGGTGCAAGTGAGGCGATCGTTTCTAGCGTACAATGTATTGCCGCCAGCTCAGCAACGTATACGGAACAAGGAGCTTGAAGCATTCGAGAGGCGCTATGAAATTCGTTATAAATACCAAAACCAGCGGACGCCTCTATTAGTGATCCATCTGTGAAGAACGATCTTGCGGAATCAACTTGGCCAAACTTTGCAGCGTAAATTGACGGAGCAATCATGGAACGATGATGCTCTGGGATTCCGCGAATCTCTTGCGTCATTGATAAATCAAAATGAACAGAATTGTCGAAGTCGGAGAAGCAAACACGATAGGGATTATGCTGCGAAGGGCTGACATCCTGTGTTATGTACACGTAGTACAATGACATAAAACGAGTTTGAGGGTTTAGCTCAAGAAGCTTCTCAAAGTTTGCAATCACCAGTGGGTTCATAATTTCACAACGGGTGAGGAGCCTGAGGGATAATTCCGAAAACCGATCAGAGAGTGGCAACATGCCCGCTAACACTTCGAGACTCATCGTATGAGTCGAGTGCATGCATCCTAACGCGATACGAAGACAGCGATACTGGATCCGTTCCAGTTTGATGATGTGCGTTTTAGCCGCCGACTGGAAGCAAAAACTACCGTACTCTAAAACCGATAAAATCGTTGTCCGGTACAACGTTAGAAGATCTTGCGGATGGGCTCCCCACCACGTTCCGGTAATTGTTCGGAGAAAATTGATCCTTTGTTGGCATTTCCGCTTCAGATACTCAATGTGGGATCTCCAGGTGCATTTTGAATCGAACCAGACCCCAAGATATTTGAAGGACATAGAATGAGTGATCGGTTTACCCAAAAGTTGAAGCTTTGGTTGTGCTGGGCTATGCTTCCTAGAAAAAACGACCAACTCAGTTTTCTCCGTGGAGAATTCGATACCTAGCTGGATAGCCCAAGTAGACAAATTGTCTAAGGTATCCTGTAAGGGTCCTTGCAGGTCGGCCTCTCTGGGTCCTGTCATAGACACTACTCCGTCATCTGCAAGTTGTCTCAACGTGCAGTTGTCCCTTAGACAATTGTCAATTTCTCTGACGTAGAAATTATACAGAAGGGGGCTTAAACATGAGCCCTGGGGGAGACCCATGTAGCTAAATCGTGAAGCTGTAGAGTTTCCATGAGAAAAGCTCATATGTTTCTCTGACAGCAAATTGTACAAAAAGTTATTAATTAATGGAGAAAGGCCACAAGCGTGGAGTTTGTCTGAAAGGACTTCAACCGATACTGAATCAAAAGCCCCCTTAATATCCAAGAAGACAGAAGCCATTTGCTCTTTCTTAGCAAAAGCCAACTGAATTTCAGTGGAAAGCAACGCGAGACAGTCGTTCGTTCCCTTGCCCCTACGGAAACCAAATTGAGTATCTGAGAGTAGGTGGTTCAACTCAACCCATTTGTCCAGGCGAAAAAGGATCATTTTCTCCAACAATTTTCGAATACACGATAACATCGCAATGGGACGATACGAGTTGTGATCTGACGCGGGTTTTCCAGGCTTTTTAATGGCTATAACTCTCACCCGCCTCCAATCATCCGGAACAATATTAAGCTCCAGGAACTGACCAAACAAGTTCAACATGCGCCTCTTAGCGACGTCTGGGAGGTTCTTCAACAAGCTGAACTTGATTCTATCAGCCCCCGGAGCCGAATTGCCACACGAAAGGAGCGCGAGTGAGAGCTCCAGCATTGAAAAAGGCTGGCTGATCTCGTCTACCGAATTCGTCGTTTCGCGAGGAATCATCTGTGCCGGCACAGAATCAGGACATACTTTTCGCGCGAACTTGAGAATCCAACTATCGGAGTACTCCTCGCTCTCGTTGTTTGAAGACCGGTTACGCATCCTTCGCGCCGCATTCCAAAGCGTATTCATCGACGTTTCGCGCGATAATCCGTCCACGAATTGCCGCCAGTATCCGCGTTTCTTGGCTTTGATGAGGCTCTTGAGTTCGCGTTCAAGAGCCGAGTACGCTTCGAAATGTACGGGTGTTCCACGTTTCCGGAAAAGCTTAAACGCGTCGGACTTTTTACGATAAACCTCAGTGCATTGCTGGTCCCACCAAGGGGAAGGAGGTTTCCTACGGAAAGACGTTCCAGGAACCGGCCGAGTTTGAGCTTGGAGCGCGCTGTCCAAGATCAGATTGGAGAGGAAGTTATATTCCTCCAACGGTGGAAGCCCTTCTACCGACGTTAGGGCATCTTCTATCACATTCTTGAACTTTGTCCAATCGATATTACGGGTAAGATCGTACGCGACGTTAACGGGTTCCGACGGATTGAACCCACTGGCAACTGAAACTTTGATCGGCAAGTGATCACTACCGTGGGGATCTTGGATCACATTCCACGTGCAATCCAACGATAATGAGTTAGAGCAAAGTGTGAGGTCTAATCTACTTCCATTCGAGGATGGGCCAGCCAAACGTGTTACTTCTCCATTGTTAAGAATTGTCATATTAAAGCTGTCGCAGAGGTCATATATCAAAGTGGAACGGTTGTCATCATACAGTTCCCCCCAGCCTGTACCGTGGGAATTCAAATCTCCCATAATCAACCGTGGAGCAGGAAGTACCGAACAGATATCTGAAAGTTGTTTGCGATTAACAACGGCTCTAGGAGGAATATAAACAGAAGCAATACAAAGGCTCTTACCTTTAATAATAGCCTGACATGCAACAACTTCAATACCTGGAAATTGTGGAAGATTCACTCTATAGAAGGAATGGCACTTTTTGATCCCCAAAAGTACCCCTCCTCCACGCGAATCCTCACGATCCAATCGAATAATGTTAAAATCATAAAAAGGAAGATCGATATCTGAAGAGAGCCAAGTTTCACAAACAGCAAATGCATCACAATCATTATTGTGAATTAAAAACTTAAAAGAATCTAATTTAGGAATGAGACTTCGACAATTCCACTGTAGAACAGTGATCAAATCCCCGACCTCGTTTGGAAAATTATCCATCGAAGGAAATGATTGCTGCAATGAGGGGCCACTTCAATGTCAATTGCTTCAAGAGGGTCTTCACAGAAGGAAGCATTGCCAGAACAATGCTTTTGAGAGGATCAGAAATATTGAGGTACTTGAGAATATCGTCCACAATTTTATCAAATGAGAACAACCCGGATGAAGAAGGGGCTTCTGTTCTTAAAAATGGGCCATCAGGGGTTTTTGATGTCCCCGGGAGAGATGGAAAGTTCTGGTTATAGTCAGTTCTGCGGAAACCAGGAGGAGTTGAAACTTCCTTTTTTCCATCACTCCTTGATTTGGGCAAGCTGATTTGGGGTTCCTTATCTGCAACTTTCCGCGAACGGATGCGTTTTCGTTTCCGTGCAGAACCTTCCGGAAAACTGAAAGAAACTCCCTCCTCAGCCAAGTCAGAGTCAGACTCGTCATCAGACAAAACAGCAAAGGGATTTTTGTCGTTGGTTGATGGTGTGGCTGTTTTTAGCATTGCTGCAAAAGACTGCCTGGAACGCTCCTTAAGAGAGCGTTCTAGTTTCTCCCCGCGTTGTTTGTACGCCGGGCACGATGAGAGACCATGAGGAGTTCCCTTACAGTACACGCATTTTGGTGCAGTGACTGTGCAGGCGCCATCCTCGTGCTTCTCCCCGCATTTGGAACAGCGTGCCTTGCTGCCACAGTGAGAGGCCGTATGTCCCAACTGTTTGCAATTTTGGCAGTTCATGACCCGAGGAACAAACAAACGCACAGGTAGCCGAAGTTTTCCCAACTCGATGTAGTGAGGAAGGGCTGAACCAGAAAAGGTCACCCGAAACGAGTCTGTGGGGGTAAAGCTCTTTTTACCCTCGCTGAAAGATACTGAGTTCAGCTTCTGGACTTCCAGTATCTCAACCGTGGGAAGCAAGGGGTTCTTGAAACGGCCAACCGCTTGCTTCGCCAAGATCTCGGGGGTCAGACTCGCTTCGGTCACCACACCTTCGATCTCCACATTACGAGCTGGGATGTACACTCTATACTCGAGTGTAAAGAGCTGGGAGGCAGCAATCTCGTTAGCTTGTTTCAGGTTAGAGACGACAACGCGAAGTTTATTGTACCTCACCTTCGAGATTTCGGTCACGGCCGAGAACCGCTTCGTCAGATCATTAGTAATTTGCATTACATTCAAAGGTTTCTTTTTGGGCTGAAAGTAAACAACCCATGGGCCAGTTGAGTCTTCTGGGTAGGCTCGCGATCGGGGGCTTATCTGTCCCTGTCCATTACCAGACTGAGATGACGAAGCAGGGATGGCATCATCTGATTTCTGGGATGACAGACGTTTTCGACCCTTCTTGCTATCGCGTGGCAAGGTGGTGTCATCTTCCGACAAAACGTCCATTTCGTCTTCTGACAAAATGTCCATTTTGCCGTACTAGTGGGAGCGAAAAACGCTCTACCACTGCAACGATAATCAAAATTACTCGGACACAATACACGAGAAAAAAAAAAATACAAACACAGAAACACAAACTTAAAATTTAACTGATGGGAGAAAGAAAGAAACAAGAACAAAAACTTATCTGATAATCCTATACTACTACCACCGAGCGTTTACACAGCAGCAGCGGAGCGACGCGCAGCTTTGATGATCTTCGATCCGCGTGTACGGGCGGTCTTCGTTGGTGTGTGCTTGTATGAAGCTCGGCACTCAGCTGAACACACGAGATGGATGAGCGGTTTGAATGTGGAGGCAGATGCTGACACTCGATGACGATGATCCGTGTGCACAGGTATGCGTGACCACGCACCGATGGTGCGCAAAATGGTTGGCGAATTGGCAATCGCAAAAACAATTTTCCTTCCGATGATGCCGAAAACACACTTTCTTCTCAGAAAAAAAACTCACTTTTTGATAAATTTATCGGGAATTATGCCAGGAATCACTAAGCGAGAAAAAACTGATTATTTACGTCAGATAATAGCGAGAAAACTTCCAAATTAACGGAGCGCGAAACAAGTCGACCGTACTTTTTGCTAGGACGCAGTGAGATGGGTTTTCGTTTCTTGCCGTCATTCAAACGAGGATTAACCGGCTCGTTCTTCTGATTGCATTTGTCCGGAGAATTTCGCCTCGAGCTACGACTCAGCCTTGTCTGCTGACGTTGACAGTCTTGCTGGAGCGTTTCAAACACTCGCAAACGCTGAACATCCTGCACCTCAACCCTAACATCTGAAATTGACGGGGGTTTTACATTTTCCTTGTTGCTTCCAATCGAGCTGGTGTTGTCCAACATCTGACATCGGATATTGCGGTGCTTTTCGATTGCATCTCGATTATCACGTAATCGAGGAGATTGATCCTCCATGTTATGAGCGTTCAGGCTGTTGGCAGGTCCCGAAACAATCGAATCCAGTAAGGACACATTCAATAATCCATCGAGATTGGTTGTGCAGGGTTGCTCCGAATCTTCTATACGGTCGGCATTCGTCCGAACTTCCGGTAGAACGTCGTCCGTGAGATAACTGCAGTCGAATGACGGCAGAATCGTGAAGGTAAGGCATCCTATCTTGTCTACAGTTAACACCTCCGGTTCGACGGTGATTTTTGTGTACTCGATCGAAAGCAGACAAGAATTGCGTCTGAAACGAAAATAATTAAGAATTTAAATAATCATTTTGTTTCTCGATCCGGCGAATCTCGTTCATGTCGAGGAAGTGAAACTGCGATCGAATTGTGTCCATTTAAACAAATTTTAGCATTTTTATAATTGAAAGCTTTAAGTTAAAAAGTTTTTTTTTACGAAAAGTCACAATTAACTTTTCCATGCTACTGTGCTACCATGAGGAGAGGGTTAACCATTACCGACAACACAAGCGTTTTCATTATCTCTGCCTCATTAGACTAAACTTTTTTTTTTCAACTATAGGTATAGGTACTCACTCTTTTTTCAGATCGATTCTGGAAACGTCCCTGTGGCAAATCTCCAGATAAACCGTCATCTCCAAAGAGTCTTTCTCGCGAATAAGGGTGACGCGGGCGCTAAACCTTATGGTTGCTGGTTGAAAGTTAACATCCAACCATAGACCGTTCGAATCTTCCGGTTTCACGAATTGATACAATCCGATTTGAGCATCTTCGACAGGAACCGAATACGCCGCAAACAGAGGGAACTTGTCCTGCATTCCATTGATAAAAGCTCGACATTCCTAGACAAATCAGAACATAATTAGATACCTACTAACCTATTTGAAAGTTTAAAAAATATAACATTGAAGCAACATTTACCTGCTCCAATGCAAACGACTGCCAATCGAGAACCTGTTCTAAAGGGCCGCCAATATGTCGTCCCAGATCGAGTACGAATTCCTTACGCTCATTCTGTTTGCTGAACGAGAGTGACGCGGAGTGCGCCAATTCCACCAACTGCAGTTGTATTTTAAAGTATCCGAATCGCCTGAATTGAGAAAGCAATTTTTTGCTACAATAAAAAAAAAAACGAATTTATAAACATTAACATCGATCATTGCTGCTACTGCAGTCCATACAAGTGATTCCCACAATATTGAATGACTTGCAACGTTTCCTTGCAAGAGATCCTTTCAAAAATCTCCAGCAAGCCTTGCAGTGCAATCACCACTGTTTGATACGGCGCAGCCGTAATGCAGCAAATCACGCAGAGAGTTTTCACAATCTTCCCTAGCGCATCCGTTTCCAGTGGTTTGTCCCGGCGATCGTTCAGAAATATCTTCGAAACAGCAAAACAAAATTAACCATCAAAATAACATACAATGAGTGGCGAGAGGAATGTCAATCTTACCACAACACACCGCAAATGTTCGGCAAAGGACGCCTCAAAGTGCCGTCCTATTTGGACCAGTTTCACAAAATGGGACAGATAGCGCTTCAGCAGCCGGAATTTTTCCTCCGGATCTTGATGCTGACGCAGCAGAGCCAGGCGTTTGCGCAGCCGCGCGTTCAGCTGATCGTAGTCAACATTTGCCATTTTTTATTTCACGATGTTGAATCTTAATTTATAAATAAAGCACAAACGGTTGTCGAATTCACAATATTACAACAGTAATTATTTATCACACAAATCTAATAACTAAAACGCGAAAAAATGGAAGGAAGTGGATTATTTTCCGACTAAAAGCACGTGAAGCGTGATTTTGAAAAGAATGTTTCTGGGCTTGCTTTGATTTTCAGCTGATGATGAAATAATTTTATTTAAACACGAAACATTCTAGCGGTATCGGAATCAGTAGTCGAGCAAGGATTTGCCCCAAAGCTACACTGAGTCAACAATGGGATGGATTCACATTTATCGTTGGCCCTCTAGCTGTGAAAAAGTGTAACACTCACGCGACAAGTCGCGCATAATAGCTTAAATATTATTTTTCGTAGCTATGAAACTATGTGATAGATACAAGAAACGGATATAAAATGTGTGTATGACACATAAAACCTGTCAATTTCACTTTCAGAGGGTCACAATTAGCGATTTTATGATCGCTGATTGCTCACTCAGCGTAAGTGCTCAGCGATCATAAAATCGCTAATTGTGACCTTCTGAAAGTGAAATTGACAGGTTTTATAAGTCAGACAGAAAATTTGCAAACTCTTCTTGTATCTTACAAAAACAAATAATCATTATAACATTAAAAATAGTATTTTAACTGAAATGAGCATTTCCAAGCTTGGTTGGAGACATGAATATTCCAATAAATTTAGCTGATAGTAATAAAAGTTTATTAGATTCGTATGATTATTTTACAGTGAACTCTCTACAACTCGATATTAAAGGGACCATCGAGTTATAAAACAACAATCCAATAGGAAATCAACATCGTGGTAGCCATGACCGGCAGGTGACAAAGGTTGCATTTTCCCAAATATATCATATTAACAATTTGATCCATTCATGCCTTTTCCAAATATTGCAATGGCGACCCGCAAAATATTGCTTCACACACCATCTAGCGTTGAAAAAGGTCAGCAACAATCATTCAATCACAATCGAGGGGTGCGAATATAGCACTTATTACAAAAGTAAGAGTCATATTATTTTTATTAATTACATTGTGTATATTACTTTAAAATTTGCCTGACATGCCACTGTTGTCATCAAATAAAATAATATGCTGAAATACATTCATTTGAAATATTAAACTAATTTTCATTTGGTTTACCCCTCGTGACGATAAACAAATACATTGGTAGCCTTTTTGGCCACAGAGGTGCTTTCATCGCTAAAAATTTGGTTCGCCAGCTATGCAAAAGAGTGGATCATATTGTTAATACATATAATATATTTGATTTTCCACTAAATAAATCCTGAGGGAAGGAAAAATTTCTGAATTAAATAAGTTTTTTTTATCAAACAGCAGATCGACAAATTTCTGTCCAAAAATCGTATGATCGATAATAACAACATTATACAGGAATGTTCGAATATCATTTAGATAATTTTTTTGTTCAGGCAGACATTTTGAAGATGTTTTACGTTTTGTGAAGATATTCTTTCTTTTTTTTATTAGAGAGATTTTTAACCGTTGACTAGTTCATCTCTATAAAGAGGGGGCCCAGAGGGGGGTTCTTCGTGGAAATGTTGTTACGGAGTTGGCTTACACTTCACATGTACTCAAAGAGAAACGATTAAAATAGATTCCAGTAAATGACTAACAATACAGGCAACGAAAATAATGCAATATGGGTAGGATTCTGAACGAGATCAGAGCTCCACCGTAGGAGGAGTAAGCCACCGTCTGGCAGAGATGTCCCGAAAGTAAAAAAAATTAAAAGGACCTAAATGTTGTTGTATAGTCCAGCGTCCTTAAGGAAGTAAAGAACTGTCGCTAAAGTGAAAGGTTCGTCGCCCAGGATGTCCCTAATGCTGTTGGGAAGTGCATATTGCTCCCGCAGATGTTGCTATCATAGAGGTAACTCTAAGATCAGAAGGTCCCGAAGAAACGAGCTCAACTTTTTGGCTCAGCTCTGGTACTATCTTCGGTCCCAAGCTAATCGATGCACCCCTCGAAACATAGGAAAACCCACGAACCCCTCATTTTATCCGTCAAACTTTCATAGCGAATCAAAACAAACATAGGGTAGTACTGGAATTTCGACTAGAATGGGGTACGTTAATTGATTTGCTTGGGTCCAATAGGCTAGTCAAGTAGTGAGCCAATTAAAAATCGTTAGTAGGGTAGGTTCAGTTTTGACCGATCTGGGTGGATTCTACCCAAATTTGGGT
The DNA here is from genome assembly GCF_037179485.1 of Ochlerotatus camptorhynchus. Taxonomy (NCBI): domain Eukaryota; kingdom Metazoa; phylum Arthropoda; class Insecta; order Diptera; family Culicidae; genus Ochlerotatus; species Ochlerotatus camptorhynchus. The sequence goes on from NW_027040522.1 coordinate 11,799, forward strand.
AGTTTTGAAATAGCTTGTAACTTTATTTGTATCCGTCACATTTATCGCGTAACATTTGAAAAATGCCTATCCTCGTTGATTGATTCTCTTCGTTGACTTTCTCCTTGGTTTACAACGGCACCATACACGAATTTCTTGCTATGCTCGCAGCACAGCTCGACAGAAGATGACGTTAGCTTGTGCCTTGAGCAACACACTGAATGGGAAAATCATTTGCAGTCGGGTTATTCGCGAAAGAGAAAATCGATGAAGAGAATCGATCAACAATTATAGGCCCTTTTCTCGTGTTGCGCGAGATTTGTTAGTATGTTAATTTGTTCTGAAGGGAAGGCGTGGTGCAGCAGTGGTGTTATAAAATTTTGATTGCAGGTGCACCAATTAAATTAATTTAGAAAACTGCGGACTTAGCTTGAATCTATGGAACTTGAATACACCTAGAAAGCTACTTTAATGTGTAGAGAATTAATGTAATTTTTTTTACAATTATAAGTCTGCAATGATTTAAATTCTAATACGCGTCTATGTTTACAGGAACAGCAACAGAAGACGCATCATCAACTCAAGATAATATCTACAGATCTCGCACAGCTACAAACCTGGATGACAGTTCTTCGATTTTCCTTCAGCAAATTCAAGCACCTCCCAGGATCGTTGCCGTTGTTCCAAGTTGCAGCAACATACCTATTCCACAACTGGTCCCGTCACAAGGAATAACAGTTTCCATATTGGACCAAGAGATCGAAACACATGAGGACCATATGCACAGTAGTGAGATTCAATCGGACAGTATTGTTGTCGCTCACGAGGAACATGTGCAAGAGACGGCTGAACATGACGAAAATCATAATCCAAACAGTACTGAGAAAAGGTCACTGGAAGATGTTAAACTTCTGATGAGTTCCAAGAAACATGCTTCATGTGAATTGAAGTTTCAATCGTTTCAAGTGAACTGGAATAAACTCAGCGATAATATCCTCAGTCGTCTGCAAAGCTTGCAAAATTTCCGCAACGAAAGTCCTACTCAGTGCGTGCCTAGATCTCTCCAACTTACAAAAGCTGATTTGACGGGGGTTGCCAACTCGGTAGTGGATCAATTACGAACAATCGACACACATATTCGAGCGGATATCCTTGAAGGAGTAGCGAAACAAGTACTCAATATGTTCCCGTGCCTTAACTTTGTGGACGATGATGGTTTTGGATCTGGGACAGGACATGTGTGGCTGAAACATAAAATGATTAATCGGAATTCATATCTCAACAGATACAAAGAGCCGTATGTTCCGAAAGCGGATACAATGGAAATTCGAAGAAACAGGAATGTGCGAGCAGGAACGATTAAAGAGTACTGGGAAGAGACGAATAACGAATGCACTAAAGAAGTTATTTCGAAACTCTCACGGGATGAACCAGGACTACTAACTCCCGAATTTCTGCAAGCTTCGCAATCATATGTTCGTTACCGGTTTGATGAGAAAATTCCATTGAAAGATGTATTAGGGAATCTTCCCGTGCTTAGAAGAAGAATTCTTTTGAAGTATCATTTCGAGTGTGCCACGGGTGTATCAGCGGATTCGTTGGAGCAATACTTCACTGCTAAGCGTTCCAAAATTATTGATTTTTCGAAGACTAGCCGCAAGATCAGTCCTTTGGATTCCACAGCTCCGGACTACAATATTTTTAAATTCTTGTGCAGCTTGTTGGGAGATAAAATTGAGGATGTAATCGTTTTGAAAGAGGTGAAAAAAACACGAAAATGCAATAACGACAAAATAATTAAATATTTTAAATGTTTATATTGTAGATTGGTACGAAGATTGACGGTATCACCATAGATTGTTCTGGGCCTGTTCTCGTCGCCATAGGTAAGTAAAAGCTACTTAGTTTTGAAGCAAAATCGAAAAAGCGTGTTAAAATGGTAAAAATGATTATGTATTAGAGGTCATGCTAAAGGTTTAAAGTTTGTATGATGATCGATTACAATGGATTTTTTTTTTATTTCAATAATGTCGTTCTACCTTAAGTTTAGTTATCTTAATGCTATCAAATTTTAAAATGTGATGCTTATATATACAACACCCATTGGAATACATCAAAGGCCAACGACATAGTAAAGAGCGTTACGTCGGGTGAATCGTGAAATCGAATGTAAAGAATAATATCAATAAAAAAGTGCTTCTGTATTACACGCTTCACGCGACGCAATGCACTCTACTATGTCGTGGTTATTATTAATCATCATGCATTCAGGATTTAGCTAGCTATAATCTCGCTTCATTCTGTACTGCCCATAAAGGCATGAAGATAGGAAAGTTATACTTTTATGGGCTTTTAAACTTGGCACAGCTGTTGAGGACCTTAATACAAACAAAATAACAATAGGAAAACATGGGTTAGGACCGTTCATACAAATTTGACCATGGCCATTCTAATATATTATACAATAAGTTTCTAATATAAAACAATACAATGCTATTTTCAGACTGTGGAAACAACAAACGAATGTACTACGTTTTTGCAGAGCAAGTACGCCTGAGCGAAGGAACAACAAATGTGGTTGCCGCTGTTGCGGATTTGATATGCATTCATTATGTTCATAACTTTATGTATATGAAGCAAATGTCTAAGTTCTTGGAATTTGTTCAGGAATACTTTTTTAAAATCTTGCCTGCCACTGGATCAAAATCCAACGCCACTCGTAAAGGACAACAACAAAGAGTTGTAAAACGAGTAATCGAAGCCATTGCTAACCATTCTCCTATGCAATAGTAATCTATGCTTACCAAAATTTCTATATGATTGGAGCAAGAAACATATGATATGAAGAGCAAAAAGTTATGTTAATTTTATGATTAAGAGATATTTTAGAGATATTTTAGTGCTAAGGTATAAAAACCATAAATGCTGTCGTAGACAAATCAGTTGCGCAAATAAAAACACGTTTTAAAACTAAAAAAGACCTCTTTCTCTATAAAAGATCATTGGTTACAGAACTTAATGACAAATTCCATATTTTTTATGTACAGCCCAAGGCTGAAAGCCTCTTTAATAAAGCTAAATAATAATAATATTTTTTATGTACCGGTGTTTTCCATTTTGGAATATTTTTCATAACATTAGTTTACATGAGTTGATTTATAAGGTAAAAGTAATGTTAGCAAAAAATCGACTAATAAAAACTTCAACATTCTAAAGCTAAAGTATGTTTATTCAAAAAATAGTTTGACACCTTAATTCTGTGCTTATTTTGTATATGTATTTGAATATCTGAAGTCCCTTTTACTGTTCGTCTTAATTTTTATTTTAGGACTACTGAATTCAAGCGCAACATGTTAAAAAGTCAATCAACCATACGTAAACAATGACAATGAATGTCAATTTTTCACGGATTACAACTCATTCAGGCAAGCCGACATCAGCATCTGATAAACGAAATTTACTTTACCAGATCCTGCTGTCGATTTTTCTGAATGAGCTTTAATCCACGAATCATGGACGTTCAAAGTCATTGTTCACATTGAATTCATTGCATCTTTTCACATGTTGTGCAGGAATTCAAAATTGCGGATTTGGTTAAATCTGTAATGTAAATCCCTTTTCCTATAGCCATTAGACGGAACATTCCGTAGGCATCTGAAAAATACGTCTCATTATAATTTTACATGTCAACAAACTTGAACGCGTAAAATTACAATTTTGCTTCATTTCACGACATGTAAAAATACTAGCGGACGTAATTGTGTGTCATTTGAGTCGCTTACATGTGTCGGTCTTAGGAGACTTAAAATTACATGAAGTTTTCGAAGTGTGTACATTACATGTTTGTTTACGTCTCATCTTTTATGTCAAATTTGGATTCCGTCACGTGTAAAATTAGTTATTTCTAAGTGTGAACATTAAAACAAAAAATCAGCGTCGTGAATTTGCGGAAGTCTCCATTTGTAAACGATGTGGTTTCGCATCATATTAGGTATGTTCCCGTACTTGCTTTTTTGCTTTTGCTGTATCTTGCTGCAGCCTTCTGTAAGTTGCTGTAAGAAAAAAAAAAATATGGTGCAGATAGTACGGGAACATACTTTTGGTTTTTGCTGTACAGAATCTTACACAAAAGCAAATACGCGAACTAGCCTATTGATTCAGTAGACCTATTTGAGTAGTTCCAGGCCAAAGCAAAAGTTTGACTTCAGACGCGACCTTCTCCGATTTGCATGAAACATTGCCTAACTGTTTGATATGGGCAATCATTCATATTTTTTTGCTAAAATTCGGGATATCTTACATTTTTAAATGAAATATTCGATTTTTTTCAATAAATTGTAGCACTAAAACGTCACTTATAATTGAGGTGACGACTGAGAAATAAAATTTTTTACCGTGACAAATTTTATTTTTTAATTTAGAGCAAAAGCTAAAAAAGGGTAAATATTTAAATAACATAAAAATGTTCAATGTTTTATGTAACGGATGTTCAATAAAAAATGAGAATTTTTTCAGTAATATAGCTAGTGAAAAAAAAAATCAACGGATTCATTATTTTTTATTAAAAACATAATATTTATTCTTCAAAAAACTACAAGGGACAGCCCAATGGGGTTGTACGCAATGATAACGTAGGACTACGTGGAATGATATAATAAATATTTTTGTAAACTGCAGCAGGAGCTTGTGTTTTGTGCACGCTTTTTTTTTTTTTTAACTCTTTATTTGTTCCAAATTCAAAATAAATTACATTTCATTTTTAACCTAGGTGCTCCAGTTACTACAGTAACTTACCAGCCTTAATTGTTATGATATATATCTAAGTGTTTTTACATTGTTCCTGTCTTGGCAATTCAGTATTTTAAATAGGTTTTTTAAACCTGCATGTCAGTATAACAATTGATATCTTAAAACTAAAAACTAAAACTAAATCTTATCTAAGTATAAAGGGAATTAATCGTTGCAATTGAGGATTGCAACGATTTTTGCCTGAAATTATTAATTATTTTGTTGGACATTTGTGCTAAAGTCTCAACATTCGAAATTCTATGTACTTCGGTTGTACTGTACCAGGGAGGCAACTTCAAAATCATTTTCAGAATTTTGTTCTGAATCCTTTGAAGTGCTTTTTTCCTGGTAGTGCAACAACTAGACCATATTGGCACAGCGTAAAGCATGGCCGGTCTAAAAACTTGTTTAAATATTAGAAGTTTATTCGTCAGGCAAAGTTTGGATTTCCTGTTAATAAGAGGATACAAACATTTTATATATTTGTTACATTTGGCTTGAATGCCCTCAATGTGATCTTTAAAAGTTAATTTATGGTCAAGTATTAATCCAAGATATTTCACTTGGTTTGACCAGGAAATTGGAACTCCGTTCATAGTGACTATGTGACTACTAATAGGTTTCAAAAAGGAAGCCCTGGGCTTATGTGGAAATATTATAAGTTGAGTTTTGGAAGCGTTGAGAGAAATCTTCCATTTTTGTAAATAAGAAGAGAAAATATCTAAACTTTTCTGCAGTCTGCTGCAAATAACACGAAGACTTCTTCCTTTAGCGGAAATGCCTGTGTCATCAGCGAACAAAGATTTGTGGCAACCCTGAGGCAAATCAGGGAGGTCCGAAGTGAAAATGTTATACAATATATATATATATATATATAGGCCCAAGAATGCTACCCTGAGGAACTCCTGTTCTAACAGGTAGTCGATTAGATTTGGAATTTTGATAATTTACCTGCAGAGTTCTGTCAGTTAAATAATTTTGAACTAATTTCATAATGTAAAGTGGAAAATTAAACTTTTTCAATTTAGCAATCAAACCTTCATGCCAAACACTGTCGAATGCTTTTTCTATGTCTAGAAGAGCAACTCCAGTTGAGTGGCCTTCAGATTTGTTTGAACGAATTAAATTGGTAACTCTCAAGAGTTGATGAGTAGTTGAATGCCCATGGCGAAATCCAAACTGCTCATCTGCAAAAATTGAGTTCGTATTGATGTGAAGCATCATTCTATTCAAAATTATTTTTTCAAAAAGTTTACTTATTGAAGAAAGCAAACTTATTGGACGGTAGCTAGAAGCTTCAGCTGGATTTTTATCCGGCTTCAAAATTGGAACAACTTTTGCATTTTTCCATTTATCAGGAAAGTATGCCAAATGGAAACATCTGTTAAATAATTTTACCAGGAAAGACAAGGTACTCTCTGGGAGTTTTTTGATGAGGATATAGAAAATTCCATCATCACCTGGAGCTTTCATATTTTGAATTTTTTTAGTTATAGACCTTACTTCGTCCAAATCAGTCCCCCAGGAATCATCAAAAATATTTTCCTGAGAGAAAATATTCCGAAAATCCCGAGCAACCTGATTCTCAATAGGACTAGTAAGACCCAAACTGAAATTATGGGAACTCTCGAATTGCTTAGCAAGTTTCTGAGCTTTTTCCAAATTTGTGATCAAAATTTTACCACCTTCTTTAAGCGCTGGAATTGGCTTTTGAGGTTTTTTCAAAATTTTTGTGAGTTTCCAAAAGGGTTTGGAACTCGGGTCTAATTTAGAAACATTATTTTCAAAAGTTTTGTTCCTCAGGGCAGAGAATCGCTTTTTAATTTGTTTTTGCAAATCCCGCCAGATAACTTTCATGGCAGGATCGCGTGTTCTTTGAAATTGTCTCCTACGGACATTTTTAAGACGGATCAAGAGCTGAAGATCATCGTCTATTATAATTGAATCGAATTTAACCTCGCATTTTGGTACTGAGGCAGCTCTTGCTTCAACTATAGAAGTAGTCAGAGATTCAAGAGCATAATTAATTTCATCTTTGGTTTGCAAAGGAATGTTTGGATCGAAGTTATATTCCATAAATGTTCGATATTGCTCCCAATCAGCCCTATGGTAATTGAAAGTAGAGCTGTTGGGATTAGAAATTATTTCTTGAGATATTTCAAAAGTTACTGGAAGGTGATCAGAACCGAAGTCAGCATGGGTAACCAATTGGCTACAAAGTTGACATGAATCAGTTAAGACCAAATCAATAGTTGAGGGATTTCTTGCAGAAGAAAAGCATGTTGGGCTGTTTGGATATTGAATAGTGTAATAACCTGCAGAACAATCATCAAACAGAATATTACCATTGGAATTGCTTTGAGCATTGTTCCATGAGCGGTGTTTTGCATTAAAATCACCAATAATGAAGAATTTAGACCTATGACGGGTAAGTTTCTGGAGGTCACCCTTGAGAAAATTCTTTTGCTGGCCTACGCATTGGAATGGCAAATAGGCAGCTATAAACGTAAGTTGTCCAAATTTTGTTTCAACAGAAACTCCCAAAGTTTCAAAAACTTTGGTTTCAAATGAAGAAAGAATTTTATGCTTGATTCGTCTATGAATAATGATGGCAACGCCACCACAGGGTCCATCAAGACGATCATTTCTATAAATCAAGTAATTTGCGTCCTTCTTAACCTTATGGTCAGGTTTAAGGAACGTTTCAGTTATAACGGCAATATGCACGTTATGAACTCTCAAAAAATTAAATAGCTCGTCTTCATTATCTTTAAGAGATCGAGCATTCCAATTTAAAATGTTTAATGCTTTAAAATCCATTACTGAATTTTAAAGTCATGACAATATTATTAGCAAATTTTACTCCAGTTTGAATAGCATCAAACATGGAGTTAGATTTAAGCATATCAGAAATCATGTCAATTAATGAATTCTGTAAAAATTCCATTTTAGGGGCAGTAATACTTCCTAAGTCAAAATTGTCAAAATTTCCGTTAGAATTACTTTGGTTAGTATTTTGATTTCTACCCGCTGCAATAGCAGCATAGGTAGCTCCATTAACTCGTTGAACATTGTTAGCAGCGAGGGGAGTAGGTACAGATGAAACATTTGAAGCAGGTGTGATATTTGTACCTACGGGTACGAATGTAGAATTTGTTCCTCGCTGACCGTTGTTAACAGCAGAGGAATTTGTACCTGGTCGGAAACGTGGAGCGTTTCCTACCTGTCGGTTAGAACGAGATTGTAGGATCGCTTTGCGAGTCTTACATTCCCAAAAATTGGATTTGTGGTTTTCACCACAATTTGAACATTTAAATTTCTTAGGATCTTCCTTCACAGGACAGTCGTCCTTTGCGTGAGAGGAATCACCACAATTCATGCATTTAGCTGGCATGTAGCAATTTTTAGTTCCGTGACCCCATCCCTGGCACTTACGGCACTGAGTGAGGTTTTGGAAATTTCCTCCAGTCTTCCTGAAGTGTTCCCACTTCACTCGGACATGGAGCATAAGGCTAGCTTTTTCTAAGGCCTTAAGGTTGTTTAGTTCACTAGACTTGAAGTGAACTAAATAAAAATCATTAGAAATCCCGTTGCGCGAATCGCCAGGACGGGATTTCATTTTCATTTTGATTACTTGGAGTGGCACAACTCCAAGTAATTTTGCCAGTTCATCTTTGATCTGATCCAGGGATTCACCACTGGGCAGTCCTTTCATGACAACCTTGAACACACGTTCAGTTTTGGTGTCGTAAGTAAAAAATGTGTGCTTCTTCTCAGTAAGATACTTGAGAAGACATTTAAATCCGTCCAAGGTTTCAGCCAATACACGGCATTCACCCCGACGTCCAATTTGTAGTGAAAACTTAACTTTCACGAAATTCAAAAGTTCCATGCGAAGGGCATGGAAATCGGTAGTGGTTATCATAATAGGGGGAATCTTTTCCTTCTTGGCATTAAGCCGGGAAAGTTTACTAGAATTTTTCTTGGATGATGGATCATTCTCATCATCCGTGAGCAAATCAAATTGATTACTCAAATTAATTTCTTCAGAAGGGGGGTCAAGAGTTTGCCCCTTTCTTTTGCGTTTAGGCGCCATGGCGGCAGTAAATGTTTTATCCAAATCGACTTCCGAGCAGATTACTATAAGAATCTGAAGGATCGAAGAGGAATTTTCCAAATCGATATCCAAGAAGGATTACCTCGGGTAGGGTCCAAACAAGGATCGAAGAGGAATAAGAGGAGTTGAACAAGGTAGAAAATTTTTACAGGTTGAGCACTGAAAAGTGCTGTTTAAATTTGTTGTAGCTTTAGGTAGTAGTAACACTTCCTTAAGCAAAAAGCAAATAGATCCGCACGGCAAGAGAGCACGATGCGGACTGATTTTGTGCACGCTTACTTCAGCTTACTCACCGGGTGAGTCGATCGTACTCAATTTCGTCTGATGCATTAGGTTGTCAAAATCTGAGTAAACGAGAAATGTCAAACTGAGTAAAAGGCACTCAGTCAGCCAAATCCGGGACTTAGAAAAAAAATACCAGCCGTGTCGGAGCAAACGGCGAAATTATTGCATAACACAGGCCGAAATGCATTAGGGAAAGTAGGAATTGCATGCTGAGACAGTTTTCAGTCGTCAGTTAAATAAATCTGGAGCAGCTAATTTCAACTTTTTATCAGAACAAAAAAAAAACAAACTTCCCGGCTGAAAATATCTCAGAGTGGTTTTGTCTCACTCTGCGCGAGAACGTTGTTTACTCAAAATTGAGTAAAAGCGTGTCTACTCACTTTTGAGTAGCCATACTTCCCACTGAAATGAGCATGTTCGACTCAATTTTGAGTTGTTGCGAGTTACCATGTGAAGGAATAGGAATTTTAGCGGGGTTCTCTGTTTATTCTCTTTAGATTGCCCTCAGATTAACCAAGGAGCGTACAACCCAGGCGGTTTTTGTTGATTCTCTTGTATTTCGACTGGAATATCATTGGAAACGCACTACTTAGAACTACCCCAACACAACAAATGAATGCAAATGATTGTCGGTACTGGATTAGTAGTGGTAGATCTCATACCAGTAACGACCAACTTAGGTTAAATCTAACAACCTTAAACTGAAAAAATCATTATTCGATCACATCCCTACCACCTTTCAAATCCCGATAAGAAAGTTAATCAAAAACACCTTTTTAATTCATTTGGTGGCCCTGAAAAGGGCCGTTTTTGTCTGAGCCGATGATGCTAATTTATCCTCCGAAACCGTACAGAGTGCGTCCCTGTCGCTTCAGAGCGTAAACGACATCCATTGCGGTGACGGTCTTCCTCTTAGGCTGTGAACCATTTGCCGAGTTAAATTCAACTCGTGGTTAAAAGTGACATTTCGAAAGTTATTTCTTATGTTCGAAAATCCCCGTGCTGTCGATCGACCGGTTTTCGAGCCACAGTTGTCAAAATTTAACTTCTTGTCTGTCAGAAGTAACCACGCTCGGATAGCAGGGTTAATCGATAACTTTCCATCTGTCAAATTTTAACCAAAAGTTAAAATAATTCGTCAAATGGTTCAGAGCCTTAGCATGTTCTGTGTAAGTAACAGCGTCTCGAATAACGTTCTCCAAAAACACCTTCAACACGCCTCTGGTTTCCTCGTAAATAAGCCCGGAAATTCGCTTGACTCCACCACGACGAGCCAGACGGCGGATGGCAGGTTTAGTGATGCCTTGAATGTTATCTCGCAGCACTTTTCGATGACGTTTGGCTCCTCCTTTGCCGAGTCCTTTTCCTCCCTTGCCGCGTCCAGTCATTGTATATGATGGTAGATGTGTTGTCGATGAAGGTTGAACATTTGAACAATATATTTAAAATTAAAACACTTATTTTCACATTTTTTTCTGTTATTTCACATAACTCGAAAACAGTAGGCTGTGAAGTTTTAACGTATTAAGAAAAGTTGTTTATTTTAACAAGATAACCAACTTTGACAAAGTCGTGAAGTCTTCGAAACACAAATTCAATGCATTAAAAAAAGTTATAGAAAAAAATCATGTTCCACTAAAATGAAGAAATCTAAAAAAAAAACACCAAAATATACCTCTCTTAAATTTTGATATTTTGTTTATCGAGTATTGCTTAATTTTTGCTGAAAATGTCAAAATTGTATTTTTTTTTCTCGTTTTTTCACAATGTCTTTGAAATTTGAAGCTTAATCCAGTATGTTTCTTCACAAAAGCTATTTATTTTTATGTATTTGCATAAGAGAAAAATATAACATTATAAAGTTGTAGGCAAAAAAACCGAAACAGAAAAAAAACCATATTTTCGACATTTTTTTCTTTAACTCCATATAACTTGGAACCAGTAGACAGTGGAAATTTAACGTCTTTGAAAGAGCTGTTCATTTTGTCAAGATAAACAACTTTGCGCAAGACATCAAGTCTCCAAAACGTCAGAGAAAGAAGTTAGATTGTGGCACCATCTTTGCGGAAGAGTTTTGAACTATTTGTTTATGTCAATAGATGGTCCTTATTATGACGAGAAATTTTGCCGAAGACACCAAGTCGCGGAAATGCTTCGTTTCGGAGTTATTAATTTTTCTCCGCTAGGTTGCATTCCTGACCCAGTGTGCAATGTTAGCATTAGACATTTTAAGAAATTGCGCTTGGTGTTTTTCTTCCCTGCTGTTCTCTGTCGCCATATTGTCATTTTGAAAATGCCATTAGCCTTGGAATAAAATCCAAGAAATTTCAATAAAATAATGGCTAAATAAGAGATCCGAAATGATTTCCAGTGTGCATTGGTATGAATTTATGTATTGAGTTCTATTTTCTGTAAAATTAAGGTGATTCCATCAAATTCATTTGATTTCTGAAACAATCTATTTTGTTAACTTGAATTATTTTGGAGGCGCATTTATTTAACGCTCATATTATCTCAATATACACGACAAAATTTCAAGCGCATATGTTTTGGAACTTCAAAAAAGTCGAATATTTTCTTTAAGATTTTCCGCTAATCCGCATGGTGATCTTGACACCAACACTCAAACCTATTTTTACCGCTAAAGATTTCCATTTGGAAAAAAAAGTTTCAGCAGAACAGAACAACAACAAGCTAATTTATGGCGGTTGCTTTGAAGCCAATACAAATTAAATTGGCTTTATAACTGATTTTCACCAAAGCGTAATAAAGCTGCTTGGATACAATATTGCTCTTAAAGAGGCTATGAGAACCTTTTGTAGAGTATGAGGCTTCCTGACAAAAGGCTTTAAGACAGCTTTATTGTGATTCTCAAACATGCTTTATAAACCTTATCAAGAGTGGTCCACTAAGCTGTATGACGATCTTATAGCGGTTATCAAAAGGTTGTGCTGGAGCTATTAATTTTATTGGTGGTTTTATGAAATTGATCTCAATAACCACTAATAGAGTGCAATAAAACAAGAAATGCTACTTGGGATCCCCCGTGTAAAAAAAAGACCTGAGTGTATATGCAAGATTTTGCTTCGAGCATTCTGAAAATGCTTATCTACATGCGATCAAGGGGAGGAGGTTATTATTGAGGAAATCTCCCCGTTAATCATGGGAGGCTGCGGATCCTATGGACTCCCTTGAGAAGTCCAACGGATATCCAATCCAAGAAGTCCTATGAACTCCTCCGAGCTCGTTTTGTTTGCATAAAATAAATCCTTTTCTCTAGTTTATTTGTTCCGAATGAGATTTCAGCGGAACCGGTCTGGCATCCGGAAGGGACCTCAAATGGTACAGTTTGATTTCGCATATAAAATTCGTGTGAAATAATTTGCCGCATCGCTTCAATTTTTTCCTCTATTGGACTTGATCCAGAGTTCTGGATACGTTGTACGTGTTTTTTTTAAGTTCACATTTACTCCCAAAGGATCTGCGGACATTGGACTTTGTTCACTTTTCAATCAAAAATGCATTTGAATGCATGTGTCTCTCACATAAATCCTTTTTTTTTTTTCAGTGGTCGAGTACACAAACATATAAACGCTATTTGCAAATTGAAAATGGAATGACAAATGCTTACCAAATATTTGCCATAGCAATATTTAAACAAATATATGTGTTGATTACACCGGCCTATACACAGTGTCACTAAAACTACCAATATTCTCCGACCTGAAGTCAACTCTATCTTGTGTTTCAAGCACATATGTGATAAGCCCCGTTAAAAGTACTGGACAAAGAATCCAGTACCCTTAAACTCCCGCCACATACCCTGCCAATCACATATGTTCTCCTGTTCTAGCTCCTAACTGATTAAAAAAGCTTCTAACGGTGGTATCACATTTTCCGGACTTAATCTTCCCAAAATAGGCCATTTACCTGTATGCCAAATGCAATCAAAACGGCAATATTTCATATTTAAAAAATTTAAAATGGGAATATCTCCATCTTCATTCAAATACTAAATAAAACAGCAATAATGAAACAATAATAATGACAAAACAACGTAATGACAAAACAACTTAATGACAAAACAACTTAATGACAAAACAACTTAATGACAATACAACGTAATGAACCCACTCAAAGAAGGAAATACTCCCATTGTATGAACAATTTTAAAGATTTATTTTCTAAAATATTCTAACACAAACAATTAGGAAATATGTTTTACTGATAAATGGCCCATTCTGAAATTAAAATCGGGGAAATGTGATACCACCCTTCTTACTAACTGGCTAATATTTGAGGGTGCCAAAATTAGAGGATGCTAACTAACCAGATAATAGGAGCACATATGTGATAAGTCCCCTTAAATGTACTGAAAAGTCACCTCTATTTCTTTTTATTAACAACCCGTTTCGATCGAAATCATCATAAAAGGTGACTTTTCAGTACCTTTAAACTCTCACCACATACCCTGCCAATCACATATCAAGAGCCACATGTGAAAAGGGCATACAAGATTTTTGTAAACAAACCTTTGTAGGCCCTCTTCTCGCCAACCGAGGGTCGCTCACGCAAACTAACAACATCATCGGGAAGGGGAAACCTTCCCCTATCCGGTGATGTTGATAGTTTGTGTTGGTGCTTCTGTTCTAGCTCCTAACTGATTAAAGAAGCTTCTAACGGTGGATTCACATTTCCCGGAGTTTCACTTCCCGAAATAGGCCATTAACCTAAATGTCTAAAATTGTACGCATTCATAACGGAAATATTTCAAACTAATAATTTTCTAATGGGAATATTGCCTTCTTTATTCAAATATTAAATGAAAGAAACAGCAATAAGCAAAGATAAGCAAACAAATAATAACAACAAAACAACGCAATGAACACTGAAAGAAGGCAATACTCCCATTTTATAAAAAAAAACTATTGCGGAAAATCTTATGCTGATAAATGGCCCATTCTGAAATTAAAATCTGGAAAATGTGAAATCACCCTTCTTACTAACAGGCTAATAATGGAAAATGGCAAATTTTGAGGCTGCTCACTAACCAGATGATAGGAGCACATATGTGATAAGCCCCGTTAAATGTACTGAAAAGTTACCTCTATTTCTTATTTCGATCAAAACTGATTTTCAGTTTCGAACGAAATCATCAAAAGGGGTGACTTTTCAGTACCTTTAAACTCCCACCACATTCCCTGCCAATCACATATGTGCTCCTGTCCTAGCTCCTAACTGATTAAAAAAGCTTCTAATGGTGGTTTCACATTTCCCGGAGTTTCACTTCACGAAATAGGCCATTTACCCGAATGTCTAAAATCATACGCAATCATAACGGAAATATTTCATACTAAAAAAAATTCTAATGGGAATATTGCCTTCTTTATTCAAATATTAAATGAAAGAAACAGCAACTAACAAACACAAGCAAACAAATAATACTAACAAAACAACGCAATGAACATTCAAAGAAAGCAATACTCCCACTTAATAAAAAAAAACTATTTCGAAAAATATTATGGCCCATTCTGAAATTAAAATCAGGAAAATGTGATATCACCCTAATATAACTGGCTAATATTGGAGAACAGCAAATTTGGAGGTTGCTAACTAACCAGATAATAGGAGCACATATATGATAAGCCCCGTTAAATGTACTGAAAAGTTACCTCTATTTCTTATTTCGATCAAAACTGATTTTCAGTTTCGAACGAAATCATTAAAAGGGGTGACTTTTCAGTACCTTTAAACTCCCACCACATTCCCTGCCAATCACATATGTGCTCCTGTCCTAGCTCCTATAAATCGATCTGATTTTTTCTGGCTAACTATTCCACTGAATCCTATCTATCTTATATTCTATATCTCAACTCCTAACAACACTAATCCGAAATGCGACGATCGAGCTCACAGTAGTGGTTCTTCGAACTCCATAAGCAAACAAGATCTTCGATGAAAGCATTCTGCCACATCGATTGGTTTGCTCAGAAGGCACTCCCAATAAGGTAGAATTGGAAAGAGCCATCCAAGCACGGTCCCTAAACGAATTTTGTTTACCAAAAGGTCCCTATTCGGTGTCAATGGGTTCCGAGGAAATCTCCGGAGCAAAGATGGTAGCACAAAGTATTCGCTCGTACCCGTCTACAACACCTTTGCTCTTCAGAAGACCTCGGAGAAGCTAAATAATTTCGATAAAATTCGTTGGACCACCAGTGAGCTCGATCCAATAACAAAAAAATCAATGCCAAACAGCTTGTTAGAACAGATTTGGAATTTCCATCATACCGAGGAACACGGCCGAAGCCAAAAAGGTCGAAATTAATGATTTCCAGCCAAATAACTTATTTGCCCAATTTGGTATTGGGTCACTGGAATTTTGAAGAAGCATCGCAGCAGGCTGCTTCGAAAACGTCAAATTTTGGTCCTCGGTTTGAATACTAGAATGTTGACGATGGGTACACCTCTCCCAAAATCCAGCGTACACTAGATTCGTCTGCGTACGCTGCAATTTGGGAGTTGCAGTCTGCGTGCAACTGTCAGCAGTATTCACTGCATACGTCGAACGTTCCAAAATGTCATGGAATGTTTTGGCGTACGTTGCGAAAACTTCTGACGTTGTTTTGCAGCGCTGTACCTCAGCGATTCCTGCTGTGAAAACCGAATTTAATTCGGCTTTGCTGCACCTAAATCCATTACAAACATTTGGTAATTCCCCCTCAAAATATGCACTATTTTCTAATTCCTTATTAATATTGCTATCTTGTTCTATAAAATCATCATTTAAATTTACCTTATCATACTCCACGGTTGAGGCACTCTGGGTAGTTTCATAGCTGGGTTTTGGCACCGGTGGAACGTGCCTCCAAAAACTTTCACCACCCATCTGTTTGCTAGCTGTCTTAATAAACGGCTGACGGATGTAGTCAGCAACCGGTGACCTTACCTGGGCATATTCGTCGGTAACCGGTTGCGTTTTGGCCCGTTCACGACGGTCCCGCCCTGAGAGCTTTGGCTTTAACGAAGCTGTTTTAATGTGCCGATACATGACCGCAAGCTCGCTATCAGGGTTGGACCGCATGAATCCCGGTAATTTAACCGGTTTAGCACTCCGGCCGGACCGGGTCTGACTGACATCACGACCATTCGCAACATTCCTAGCAAACATTCTGGATTTTGTGGCGTTTGGAAAGCTTGGTTGAAGAACTCTTGAAAACACGTCCGTCTAATAACTACCTCAGAAGCCTCTTACCGGTTGTTAGGAGCGGCATTACTTATATAGGCTTTTGGAGGGTGAAAATTTTGTTAACATGGTGTTGCTATGGTACCGACTGGACGTCGATGCGCGTGGGGGGAGTAAATCGTCAAAATCGAATGTTTTGATCGAAATAGGCATGTATGTTATCTTCTGCACTGAAACGTCATTTGTTTCATGAGACACCATCAACGGGAAAATTTGTTACTGACAGTTTTAGGATGCTTGAGGCCTTGATTGTGGGACAGTGTCAAGTGGTTCTTTTACCAGCAGTGGGCTAGCTGATGGGTACCTATGAGAATCTCCACAACGAAGGGAATTCCGGAAGCCGGAATTCCGATAGTAGCTAAGGTGTGATGATAGAGTCGCCTTTATTCAGTCCGGGGTGTTGGTGCGCAGCGGTTAATCCCAAGGTAGTTCCCGGCTGAAACAGCTGAAAAACATCGTCCGAGTTTAAGACAAGAGATAACCCATGGATGCTTAGTACCGCAGGACCGATTGTTGACTTCATTGCTAAGCTGTCCTAAAGCGCCATGGGTTATCTCTTGTCTTAAACTCGGACGATTTTTTTTTTCTGCTGAATTCAGTTGGGAACTACTTATGGATTAACCGATGCGCACCAACACCCGGAATGAATAAAGGCGACTCCGTCGACAAACAAACAAGCCAGAGAAGGTCAGTCCGCGAAGGTAAATGGCATCTCTTTGAATTCACAACTGTTAAAAGGTTCGGACCTAAGGGAGAGACCGCAGACCTACGTGCTGGAAGCGCGCCACAAAAAAATAAATTATCGACGACTATTCCTATATTCAATCATCAAGCGTTTCAGTCCAACGAGTCTAACGTAAGAGGGTCTAGGATAAGAAATGAGCGGATTCAAAACAAACTGCCTTGGCAACCTATGCTTAGTATAGTCGCTATATTCATAGTCTGGCGGATAGAATCTCGGGAACCAGTTGAGCTGTCATATAGCGGAACCAATCGAGCAAATCACGACCAACAACAGAAAAGTGCACATCAACTATGACGAACAAAATTTCGGAAACCGTTTTCTCGTGACTCAAGGCTCGCCTACACAAACTAACACCATCTTTAGGTTGTGAAATATTTCCTCTATTAGATGATCCTGGTAATTTACCTCGTTTTGTTAATAAAAGTGGATAGTACCTTTTCAATTGTTGGTCTACAATATATTGAATTGGTTCCGCTTTTTGATAGATCGAAATTCTATCCGCCAGACTATGAATATAGCGACTAAAATGCTTAGGCGATTTCTAGCAACACTGTCAATGTGTCAATGCACTCAAGATAGGTGCTGCTCGATTGGCTCTGGCTTTGACAGCTAGTTGTGTTCAAAGTAAGACAGTCCACTCCTCTCTTATCCTGGACTCTCTCTAGTTTAACGGATTCCCTACACGGCCAATCATACCAACTCAGCGACTGAGATTAATTGACTCAGAGAATTTTCTTTCCATACGAAATTTACTCAGATTTGAAAAAAAAAACTGCAGTTACTCACAAACTATGAGCAAATCTGAGTAAATTTCGCATGGAAAGTAAATTCTCTGGGTCAAATAATCTCAGTCGCTGAGTTGGTATGATTGGCCGTGTACTCTATTTCACAACACTCATTTTAGAGGGCCGTATGCACTTGGAAAACAAATTGAGACTGGCGCGGGGCAATCATAGCAAGGCAGCGTGACGATTTCTGAAAACTTCAGGCTTTTCATAAGCTACGTTATAACGTTATAAGTTACTTTATTTCGATGTTGCCTTGTACATATCGGGGTATGACAAGGCTGTCAAAATCAAATAACCCTCATTAAATTTTAATGTATATTTTCAAATACGTTTGAGTTAAAAACGGGAATATCACGAGTTAGTTCTCAGAACTTTGCGCTCATATTGCTTTGCAAACTCTAGTCTTAACTCAGGCGTAACATTTAAAACGGCACAAAAGCTTTTCTAAACAAATGTTGTAGGGCCCTTTACACGTGAACCGAAATACGCTCACGAAAAACAAACATCACTATCGGAAAGGAGAGAATTTCCCCGACCCAATTATGTTGTTGGTTTGCGTGGGCGATCGTCGGTTTACGTATAAAGGGCCTAACAACTTTTGTTTACAAAAGCGTTTGTGCCGTTTTCACATGTTACGTCTTAACTGTAGAAAAATAGATAAAAGAAGCAAACACTTACTGTCATGGCTGGACCTTTCCATTGAGGAAATCGGAGCAAACGACGCCAAAAAGAAGTGGATTTGCGGGTACGGCA
Organism: Ochlerotatus camptorhynchus; assembly: GCF_037179485.1. Lineage (NCBI taxonomy): Eukaryota > Metazoa > Arthropoda > Insecta > Diptera > Culicidae > Ochlerotatus > Ochlerotatus camptorhynchus. The sequence goes on from NW_027040522.1 coordinate 30,497, forward strand.
TTCAATTGTTCTGCAACTTGTTCGGGTCCACACTCCGGGCGATCGATGTTCAGCCTGGAAAGCTAATAATGGAAAAGAAGAGTTAGTTTAATTTTATCTATTGTAGCTGGTTAAATATACTTACTTTGAGTGACATCCATTGGCAAATTATTTGCAGCGTCTTCCTTGCCACTGATTAGGTTGTTGGGGTGGCCAGTTTTCAGACCTGGTCCACAATGGAAGGTTCCTTGTCCATCCGCGTTCAGCTTGACTTGAATTTTTCTGTTCGACTGCTCCACTGAAGAATTTTGAACGAATGACAGCTTATTTTTCAGCGATTGCTGCGATATTTTTTTTCTGTATTTTCAGTGATTTGTGATTGCTGCGTTTTTTTTCAGAAACCGACCTGAACACGTGGCACGTGAATGAGTGTTTGGCGCACAGCATCGTCTCTCGTTTGAAGCAATAGCAATTTCAGTGACGAGTACTGCCGGGTACGGGTAGCCGATTACCGAGGAAGCTGGTGGAAACTTTTCATGCTTCTGATGGAAGATTTTCAAGTTCCTGGTGGAAGCTTTTTAAGCTTCTGGTGAGCTTTTCAAAATCAACGGTACGTATGGAATGGTAAATAAATGTTGCAGTCATCTTTAGTAGAATTATTCCATATTTTGTTCATATCTGTTTGATAAAGTGAGGTAAAAACCCTATAAGGAATCAGCATTTCCTGGACACTTGACGAGTACGAGCTTCCCATCCAACCCATCCAAAACACCGAGACAGTTGGGCTTGTTCCATTTCTTTCTGAATTCATCCGCTGAATTCTTGTTTCGTGTACGACATGAACTTTGTTTTTGCCAGCTTATCGTCAGAGGGTAAATGAAGTCTGTGTTTCTGTTTTAAAAGCATCTATCCTAGAACAAATTGTACTGTTGTTTTGCTTAACGTCGTGTTTAGAGTATCATCCAAACCATTTGTTGAATAGTTGTATCATTTGAGTTATAGATCAGGTATGGTATTTTTCATTCGGGTCTGTTGTGGAAGACAACCGTTGCTCTGCGCTGATTCCGTCAGGATGAGTGCATTTCTTCGTTTCCAATCGATGTTGCACTTTTTGGAAGAGTGCTTCAAATTATTCCTGTACCATATGGAAGTTTGGAGCACACTAATCATTCTATTCTCACATCTCGACGAACTATTGAATAAGTTCAAAAATTTCAAAAAAATGTGTAGATAGGGTAAATGCCACTCCGTGGAAACGACGTCGTTTTGTATGGAAAATGTATGCAAGAAACTTCAAGTCGATGCCATCTACACTGATCTTACAGCTGCGTTTGATAGATTTGTGCACGACGTTCTGCTAGCAAAGCTTGAAAAAATTGTATGTTCTGCTTCCTTAGGCTTAGATCGTACCTCGTGCGACGTGAAATTACTGTATGCATTGGAAACTACTCATCATACTGTTTCTCAAACAGTTCAGGAGTTCCACTGGGTAGCACTGTGAGACCACTGCTCTTCTCTTTATTTGTGAACGATGAAACGTTTATTCTGCTACGTGGAGGTAAATTGTTTTTCGACGATGACTTGAAGATTTACCTAGTCGTTGTAGGCTATGCTGACTGTTTAGAATTACAAGTGCTGCGTAATTAGTTTCTTTCGAGCTAGGACTGCCGTTTTGGACGATTATAACTTTGCTGATACTGCAATTCAACGTGTCGATCACGTTAAAGACCTCGGTGTCATGAAAAGCTCACGTACACTCGCCACTTCTCAACCACGACCGACAAAGCAAATTGTCAGCGTGGATTCATGTTCAAGATCTCTAAAGAATTCCGTGATCAACTGTGATTAAAGCCCTTTACAGTTCATTGGTACGCTCACTTCTGGAATTCGCGTGTGTCGTCTGGAATATGGAAGTATGGAGTGGATTCGAAGCTGTTCAACGCAAATTACGATTAAGTATCCGTTTAACTTGCTGTTACTATGTTTCGGTCCCAGTGGCGCTACAGTTGCTTATTTCGAGCAAAAAAACAAAAACAAACGCAATTCAAAAACGGGGTTTCAGCTTATGGAAAATATGTAATTTTCCCCCAATAAGTTTGATATATTTGAAAATATCGATCTATAACAATCCACAACATCGATAAAGACATTAGTAAAACCATGCAACCTGATGTCTAAATTGACGTTTGGCTGAAAACGATCTTCTGATAAGCTGTAACGAGAGAATTTTCCATAAGAGTAGCCATAGAACTTTTCATCAGAGCAATATGGTAAAAGGCTATGAGGCAATGAACAAAAAGTTTGATTTTCCCGTAGGAATTTCCATGTAAATTTCAGATGGTTTGTGCCAAGTCAGTTTATTACCAAACGAGTTTAAATTTTGAGAGGCCAATCAGGACACGATTCTTAACCGTTTAAGCACTATTGAGCAAAAATTTATAATTTTGCATCAGTCTAATGAGCACTATTATATAATTTTTACTCAGCGATCTCGTTGTAGAAAAAAAATCAGATAGTTTCACGTCAGTGCTGACGTAGCGCAGTTGGTAGAGTCAAGATTTACCAAAGCGGTCGTCAGGATTTCGAGTGCAGCATCTCGGTGCAGTTTATAATTTAGTTGTGCGTGTTGTTTTTAACTAATTTCAACGAATATGATTATCTTTAGGTAAAATCAAAAAATTCGCCGCCATGTAAAAACAATATTTAACTCGGCTTTAATATGAAGCTGTGTAGTGATTATTAGATAATCGGGAATATTATGAATAAGTGCCTTTAAAGTCCACGCACAACTAAACAGCAGAATAACAGCTGTATACAAGTTTTATGCCTTGTTCAGACTACAGAGTTATAACATGTTATAGCGCTATCTTGATGGTGGTTTCTGTGTTGCAATTATTTGACAACCATTATAACATGTTATAACTCTCCAGTCTGAACAAGGCATTATAGAATATGCAATAAGCGCAATAAAGACTTGTCCAGATAGCCAAAAGTTGCTGACTAATACCCCGTTCACATTACAGCCTATATCACGTAATATAGGCTGTCTTGCAATAAGCACTCATACATAGGATTTCCAGTGAAAACTAGATGTATGAGTGCTCATTGCAAGACAGCGTATATCACGCTGTAATGTGAACGCGGTGTAAGATTGCTAGATTTTTTTGACACAAAGCGTTTACGTCATGAAAAATTTAAGTTGGGCATATAGTGTTAAAATCATGGTCAACCTGCGGCGAAGCAGCTGGCGAGTCGGGTCAAAGTCCAATAGTGCGGAGACCCTATTCAAGATTCTCTGTAAACCACCGATTGCACTGTAGAGCTCTGGGTTGAACATTGATGTCAATTTGTTCAAGGAGAACAGGACAATCGGTGCGTCCTTGCAAAATAACTGCAATTAGCAATGCCCCTGCTGTATCTCTTCGGACCGACAGGGGCTCCAGATGGATCAGTTGCAGACAATCGGAAGGAATCCGTCCACGGCAGTTTACGTAGCGCATATCTCAGGAACCGTCGCTGAACAGACTCAACTCTTTCGACACTGTTGTTCTAGTGAGAAGCCCAGACAAGGAGCAGTACAATGATTTAAGGCAGTGGACATTCATGAAGTCTTTGGCAATCCTGAAGATAAACCCTAAAATTCTGAAAGCTTTGTCGACGGTATACGAGACGTGCTGCTTGAAAGAGAGTTGTGTATCCAGAATCACGCCTAGGTCCTTAATTTGGTTGACGCGCTGACCTCCACGGACCGTTGAAAAACGTGCAGTAGTGGAGACAACAAACTGTCCAAGTGCGTTTTGAGGAACGCCGATGGAATTCCGTCAGGACCCGGATTGTACGACGACTTGAGTTTCGAGGAAGCCCTGGAAAACATGGGATTGCTATCAATGCTGCTCATGGTTTGGCCAGAGAGTGGTACGTAACTGGCAGCCAGTGGGGCATGGTCGTAACTCAGTCTCTCGTCCGTGTTAGCACTAGCAAATTTTTCAGAGAACAGCTGACAGATATCTTGCGCAAATGAGACCACGTTACCATTATGTGTCATAGACGACGGCAGACCAGCTTCATGACGTTGTTCGGTGTCAAACTTCCAGAACTGCTTGGGACGTGACATCTTAAGCTTTCTCTGCAATCCTCGTCGATACTGAAGAAAGCACCGTTTCGCAACTAGTTTGTATTCGTGATTGATCCTGACATAGTGACGTTGAAGGAATAGTGTGCGGTGCTTGGTAAATTTCCTAAGAGAGGCCCTCCTTTTGGATTTCAGTCGACGAAATTCGCTCGTATGCCATGGCGGATGAGTCGTATGATGATGAATCTTTTTCGGAACATGTCTGTCAATGACATATGCCAAGACATTGGAAATAGTTTGAGCGGACTCAATGTCAACGGTGTCCAATAAATTGTCCCAACCTAAACGGGGGAGTATCTCGGCGACTGTATACAGACTACGACTGCATAGACTATACATCATCTTCCGAGGGAAAGAAGGTCTGGGTTACGGTGACTTTTCGCGAGAATGGTTCTTCTTACTATCGCATGAGGTGAGCATCCAATGTACTGCCTGTTAAAGTATGCCAACAAAAACAGATAAGTCAATCCTGCCTGCTACGTTAATCTAGATCACTTGCATTATTTTAAATTTGAACACTAGCTGATATCCTGCAAAGTTCGAAAAAAGTGGTGTAAATTTCTGTTCAATATGATGCACATAAATGGAGCGTCACATATCATATACGTTTACATTATATATCAAGAGCAACAATTGAAAATGCCTCAACTTCATTTTGTAAGCAAACTTTGTAAGACCATTTTGTCGCGAGCCGAAGTCCGCCAACGCAAACCAACAAAAAGAACAGGTAGGGGAAATTCTAATCTACACAATTGTGTTTTTGATTTGTGAATGTAGGTTTCGGTTCGCGAGAAAATGGCCTCACAAGGTTTGTTTACACAATTGAGTTGAGGCCTTTTCAATTGTTGATCTTGATATCATGTAAAGTTCTGACACATTTCATGCAATGCAGCACATATTGTGTACAAAAGTCCATCTTTGTAAACAACATTGTTTGCAAGTTGCTCGGTTGCGTGAAATGAAACATAAGTCTACGTGAATGAATGTTTACATCACAATTAAAATCCAGAATTTTTATCTGTGTGGCTCATATAAATAAACCAATCGTTCTAAATATTTCAAATTTGACAGGTTATATTGGTTTGTTTACTCTTTAGAGAGGTTCAGAACAATAAAAAACAGATCATACTGTCAAAAATGAATGATAAAATTAGATCATGGATTGGTCTATTATAAACAACACGCGATGTAAACATTCTTGGAAGTGGTGCCAGAAATGATAAAAATTATCTTTTATGTGGTGGCAGCCTGCATGACAAGGTGTTTGGAGTGTTTCACAGTTTGTTTTTGTGGGTGTTAACACAAGGTGGCAGAGTGACTTACCCCCTGAGTTACCCTTTATCTTGAAACTGCCATTTTTCTAAAGTTCATGAAACTTTTCAAAAGTTCTCGGATAATCCCTATCGTCTAGACGTTCAATGCAGTTCCCAGAGTTTTCTTGAAGTTCTCCAGATATTTCATTAACTTTCCTGGAGTTATTTGGATTTCCATGAAATTTCCGGAACTTTCCGAAGGTTCCCACTATTTTCCTGAAATAAGATCGAAATAAATAATGTAGTTCTTAGATTTTCAATGAAGTGCTCGATTTTTTTCTGAAGTTAATGGGGCCTCCCTTAGCTCAGTTACAGCTATAAAGCAAGACCATGCTGGAGGTGGCTGAGTTCGATTCCCGGTCTGGTCTAGGAATTTTTCGAGTTAAAAAATTTCAAAGAATCATCAAAGAAGAAAAATAAGGAACTGCCCTTAAATTATCGAAACTAATTCTCAAAACTTCCCCAACATTCTAGACTTTCCTGATGTTTAACGTACTTCTCTGATGTTATTAGAACTCTTTAAAAGTTCTCGCAATTTCTCATAATTTTTCTGAAGTTTTTAAATCTTCTTTCAATCTCTCAGAGCTTCCTAGAAATATTTTATTCTACCTGAACTTTTCTTGACTTCCCTTACGTTGTATTTCCATTGGAACCACCATTAAGATCTCTGATAAACCCTTAAGGCTTCTAGCTCTAGGTTCTCCGAACTACTTGGTACTTTTTGAAAGATTCAACCATTTTCTTCTAGTAATTTTAACTTCCGTATAATTCTCTGGATATCCCTTCTCAGAATGTTCCAAAAGTTTTCGGAACTTCCGTTATGTTCCAAAAGTTTGTTAATGAAATTTCCCTGAAATTCTTGGAATTTACTTTCGTGCCTCAGAACTTCTTTAAAGTTCTTTAAATTTTTGTGACGTTAATGGGGCTACCCATGAAGATCTCTAATCTTTCCTGGAAGATCATGTTCCTGGAATTGCCCTTAAGTTAATGGAACTACCCGAAAGATCTGTAAACTTCCGTGAGATTCTCTAGACTTCCGTGAATTTTCTGGATCTGGATGAATTTTTCATAATTTCCCTTAAACTATCTTTACATTTTGGAACGTTTTAAAGGTTGGTCCTAAAGTTCTCGAAATTTACCCTAAGTTCTCGGAACTTCCTCGATGCTCCCGGAATGTTTCTGATATTCATGGAACTAGTGTTGGTAAAATCAGACATCAATTGATATTTTTCCGCTCTCATGCGCTCGAAATATCATGCGTGATATTAGAACAAAATTTCATACTTGATATTGATTTTACAAGCTCCTTTGATATTGCGAGACTATTCACAACGTGCAAAAATCAAACTGAGAGTTGACTCGACACAAAAATGATTCCATTGCACATCGTTTTCTTAGAAAGAGAAAGCATAGTTGGCTATCTCTTTGTAATCTTCATCGATGACAGACGCGAAGCGACTGCTGCAAGCCGTTATGGAAGTTTCGGTTGCATTCGAGTGTAAAGCAAAAATCATTAAACTCAATCTCACCACAGTTTGGTGAGATTTGCAGTTGGTGAGTTTTGTTAACTTGATATTCCGAGCTGCGATATCACAGCTTGCAAAATCAACCGCAGTTGTTTGCTTGTTGATTTTTGTCTACGAAAATCAAACGTGATCTTGGGCGTTGGTGAGATTTGATTTTTTTGATATTTTCCCAACGCTGATGGAACTGTCCCAAAGCTTTCAGAAGCACCCCACGGTTTATTGAAAAGTTTTCACAGTTTTCCTGAAGTTAATGAAACTTCCCTGAAAGTCGGTGTTCTTCACTTAAGTGAATTTTCCTGAAATTGTTGGGACTTTTCTGAAGCTATCGGAAATTTGAGTGCATGTGTATTAGACTGATGCAAAGTTTGAAATTTTCACTTCACGGTGCTCAAACGGTTCCAAATTGAGTCCTGATAAGCCTCCCAAAAGTTGAACTAATTTATTAACACACTGACTTGGCACAAACGTTATGAAGTTATATGTTATATGGAACTTACCATACACACTTAGAAATGATGACTGACTACGGTCATTTTTGTCGAACTTTCAAAAGCTGAACTGTTGTTGTTTATTTCATGAGTTTTAAGGCTTAAAAAAGAAAACTGCACTACACTGGCAATACTCGATTATTTAAACGAGGCCGACTGTGACAATGAACAAAAAGTTTGATATAGTAGTTTCCATATAAACTTCAAATGGTCTGTGCCAAGTCAGTTTCTTACCAATTAATTTAAATTTTGGAAGGTTAATCAGGACCGAATTTGGAACCGATTGAGCACTATGGAACAAAAATGTCAAATTCTGCTTCAGCCTAATGTGCATATACAAAGCGGCCCAAATAAAACCAAACTATTTGTACTTCATGGGCGCATTAAATTTCATATTTGATGCGCTTACAGATTTCAAGGCACATTTATAAGCAGAATTTTTTTCAAACCTTTGTTTTTGAGTTTGTAATATTTTGATTGAATATGGATTAGTTAAAACATTTCTTGTGTTGTATGTTTGCAGCGCAATTTTGGTTGGAGCACATAGTAATCTAGATGGGTATTCAAAAATTCCTCATGCATGTTGGTGCGTAGTATTTATAAGAGGAGCGCATGTAAATCGATATGTTTACGCCAAGTTTAAATTGATTTAAGAAGATGAAGAATAATAATCGGTTTTTGGAGCTGGTTACCCGTCGTAAGAAAGGCCTGGTTATGCTAATTTATGGCTGCGGACTACAGGTTTGACATGATGTGGAATAAACATATGAAAATGCATGGCAGAAAACAGGATAAAGGGAGGTGGTAAGGTGGATTTAATTTGTTAGAAAAAATTCAGCACAGATATGTTAGCCATCATTACTGAAAATCTCGTGTTTAATTCCATTCTAAAAACTTTGATCTTGCAGTTCACAGAATTCCGTAACAATTCCGCGTTGTCGAATATTCAATCTGTAATCGTATACTCATCGAGGATTCTATAGAATAACCTAACAAGGTATTGACAATACAGAGAAAAAATTGCATAACAATCGAAAACCTCAAGAAATGCCAAGAAATTTTGCTCAAGATACTATTTTTTTTTACCTGAATGACACATGCAACATACATGAAAGATAACTGTTCTGAAAGATTCATAAGGATCTTCCAGCTACATAAAAGGCATTTAAATCTTAAGCCGCATTTGAATTTGGACAATGAATATTTCTTCATAACTTGTAGTCCGGATGCTACACGCTTGATGCTGCTATGTGATTTTAAAAATATCATCACTTCCATTGAGGCATCTATGATTCATGACACATCATGCATCATCATTCGTGATGCCGTCGTTTGTTGACTTTTATCTCCCGTTTGCAAGAAACAAGTTCACATCACTCAAAGTGGTGATTCGGCTCTCGCGTGCGTGCGTGTCATTGAGGAGATTTCGTGTCTGCAAGCAAGCTCCATCAACGAATGTTTCATCAACGCATTGACGTTCCAAATGAGCGATCAGTAAATATTGGACTTGTTACTGACATGAGAAAACTTCAAGGTCTAGGTGCCGGCAAAGACGTCGGAAAGTTTACCCTTTTCTGAAGTTACCCAACTAGGACCTATGGCAAGAAGCAGAGTGATTAATCATCATCACGAACTGATACGTCGTTTCCCAGTCAGTACGATGCGAGTGAACGTGTTTCGGGTTGGGTGATCCATTTTGAATAAGTTGCGAATGTTACTGAAAACTTTCAGAACAGAATCAAATTAAACGCTTGATTCTTGTCCTCCTGCAATTACGTAACAATTACGCAAAAGGCATCACTAGGTAAAACCCTAAATCTAATTTGCTTCTGAGATAAAATTCCTAGAAATTCCCACGCGCAAACCGCACGGAGAACCGCGAGATAAATCGACAAAAACGAGGCATTTTATTTAATTAATCCAAACACTTCCATTTCCAACCGCAAAGACTAAGAGGTACTGAGGCTAATTTTCATTTTCGCACAAGCAATAATAAAAGAAATTGCTTTGCTAGACCAATCCAGCATCTTGTTGGTTGGTGGTCCCGACCCGTCCAGTAGCTGCCAATAGGAAAATCTCATCCAAATGCTCATCATCAGACAAAGATGGACCCTGGCAAACCGCCGCACTCCACAGCAGTCGTGGGGAGGTAATAATTTCTGAATTAGCGTCACCATAATCTTTACGTCTGTTGATCATTTGGAGAATTGGAAGCAGCAGATTCTGTCTGCTTTGGCATCGCGCAGTCGGCAGATTTACGTAGGTACCGACCGTAGATAGAGAGGGAGATAGATCCGCCGCGGAATGCGAGAAAAAATTAATTACTCCCATTTCGTCGTGTCTCACCTTCGCCGGTTCTATTGACTTCTAGAGGTTCAGAATGAGCGCGAACATATGTCGCAAAAGGTTTGCCATTTGTCCTTCCAACAGCAGAAGAACGACGACGACGGTGGTTGTAAGCATTTGAACCTGGACGGTGGTCTTCCCCCCTGTCGAGCGATCCCGTGGGATTTCTGAGGTGAAGACGACGACCGACAGTGCCCCTCCTTTGGCTTTTAGCTCTCGTGTATCATCTAAAATGCTATCTTCGGCAAAGTAATCAGATTCTGCGACGGAGATTACACGTCTATTTGTTTTTGTCGCGCACCTCTTGTTGGGTTCATTACGTCGATCGGTGGCATAAGATTTGCTTTTATTTTGCGCAGTTCCCTCCGATCCGGAATGTGGCGATAATGTTCTAGGATTTCTCTATTGTTGATAAGAATCGTTGAAAGCAAAGTGACCATAGGGATTAACTTGAAGAAAATAGTCGATTTCCAAGATTTACGCTAAGAATCAATTATCCAAACTCAGGCTTTCGACATACCTAAATTTGAGTTCGCTTTGTACTCAAACTTGACATGTCGATATTTTCATGTATCGATCCGTGTATTCTTACTATGATGTTGTTGGCCCTAGAAAGCTCTCACAGAGCCCTTAGAGCTTAAGGGTTCTCATAGGTTGTCGATTGCGAGCTTAACCGTTATGTGATCGACAAAAAGATCATGTTTAGGAGCTCGACAAGGGTACTCGGGTACTCACAAAATTGAAATACTTGCTACTGCGGCCAATTTTGACCGATTTTGAATCTTTTATCACCATTGGATTCAGAAACGTATCCTTTTTCTAAAAATTGCTTACAATGTCCATCCAGAATCGTTTGGTTCCCGCAAATCCGGATTTTCTGTATAATGTTCCAGAACTAAGCATTTTCTTGTTCCTTTCGCTAGAATTTCGAAGGAACCGATTTAAAAGTATCAGAATCTCCTTCAAGAAACAATTTCAGCTCACTTGAGGAACAGTTTTCGATTCATCCCCGGAACGGCCATTCTGGAGCAGGTTTCCGTAGGGCCTCTAGTGGCCATAGAAGAGCTTGGGAAGAAACCCCTACAATATGAGTATCAAAATTTATGACTTTACAGCAGGAGACTGTTTATCATAATTTAGTGATCATCCGATGGAATGTCCCCGAAATGGCCACTCCGGATCAGGCTCCCGTAGGGCTTCTTGAGGCCATAGAAGTGTTTGGGAAGAAACCTCTACAATATGGGTATCAAAATTTATGAATTTACAGCAGTATATTGTTTATCTTAATTTTGCTATCATCCGATGGATTGACCCCTACAATATGGGCATCGTTTATCATAACTTTGTACGTGCTTTAAACGTCAGTAATCTCTATAGGAAGCTTCACCTGATATTCAAATGACGAAAGAATGGCATGTGGCATAGTCTCCTGTTGCAAATTCATGAATTTTGATACCCTTATTGTAAGGGTTTCTTCCCAAGCACTTCTATGGCCAATAGAGACTCTACGGGAACCTGCTCCGCAATGGCCGTTCTGGAGACAATCCGTCATATGACCACAATATAAGGATAAACAGTCTCTTGCTGTAAATTCATTAATTTTGATACCCATATTGTAGGGGTTTCTTCTATGACCACTAGAGGCCCTACGGGAACCTGCTCCAGTATGGTCGCTCCAGGGACAATCCGTCGGATATGCCGGATACCCTGTCGATCACATAACGGTTAAATAACCTAAATAGCTTTCAAGTTAGCCTGTGGTTATATTTGACAGATTAAATGTTATCCTTCGTCAGTTACAACTGACTTCTGTTTGAAAATAGGTCGATCGACAACACTTGAAAAATAAAAAAAAAACTAAGACTAAGAACGGAAAATTTTATTTCCAGGAAAAGTCGGAGAATGTTTGGATTAGCTTCTGAAGGAAGCCGAAAAAACTTCCAGAGAAAGAATAAAGACGCTTTTCTGTAGGAAGTTCGAAGAAAGTTCTAAGAAAGTCGGAAAAACATCCGGGGAACTTCCAAAACAAATACATATAAAGAAACTTCTGGTGATAATTTAATGGAACTTTCGGAAAAAAAATCGGATATCACATCCAGAGGAAGCCAGAAAAGATTCGGAAGCAAATTCCAGGATAAGCCATTTCTACGGTAAGCCAGAAGTTCGTTCAGAAAACCTTCCAATAGAAGGCGAAAAAAAAAAAAAAAAAAACTACGGAGAATGGCTTATGGAGAAACTTCCAGAGAAAGACGAAAGAAACATCTGGGAGAAATCCATAGATACATTCGGAAGAAGTTTAATTGAACTTCCTGGAGAAAAAGGACAAAACTTCCTGGAACCGCTGGAATAAACTTTATAAGGTAGATTGGAAGAATCTTCTGGAGATAATCGGAAGCAAAAGAAACGTCAAGGAAAAGTTGGGAATTCATTCGGAAGAAAGAGATTGCCTGAGGATGTTAGCACAACATTCCCTGAAGATCCTTACATTGACCCCGCAATGTCCCTGAAGTTTTCGGAACATTTTAGAATTGCACTTCGGAATATCCCATGATCCCCCTTAAAAGTTCATGTAATTTTCCTAAAGTTAATGGGGCTGTTTTGTTCTCTGAGCATCCTCGAAGTAGTTGGAACTTCCCTGATTGATAAAAGTCTAGTAGCATTTCACTTGAATGAGTTATTGGTGAATTCTCCCATTTTTTCATCATATTTTGTATGTATATATCTTTCTTAGTTGCAGATGTAGTCAGCTGCATCTGAAATTACAACACAAGAGCATTCAAATGGTGGTAAGTTTGTGTGTCTGCAACCATCTGCTGGAGAGTTGTGTTAATTTCAAATGTCCATATCTTATGACTAGATTTAACGGTTGGAAAAACCAAAATAACTTAAATTTGACGATAGTGGTCAAGTTTATATGGCTAGTCACAATACTCTTCCGAGTGTGGAGGAAAGCCCATTGTAGTGAAGCTCCTTTCAAGCCTCTTCTCCCATAAAGCCCGATTCAAAGTAAATTTGGACGCATTCAAGTGATCATAACTCAATTATTAAACAACATACACGGTTGATCAAAACGTCAAACAAAAGGGTATTTATCCAGCTTTCAAACGATACATAACAAGTTATTACATTTCACCGTTTCGAATGAACTGTCGCCCTTTACTTGTGATCAATGCCATCATGATCTTCACAGTCGCTGGTGACACTGTACCGGTGAACTTATTCCACTTTAAACGCATTTGTTGTGCATTTGTCACTTCTTTACCGCATCCTCGCAGTTTTCGCTTGACAATTGCCCAATAATTTTTGATCGGTCTGAACTCAGGGCAATTCGGAGGATTAATCTCTTTGGCGACGAAATTAACATTGTTTGCAGTATACCATTCTAGTACCTGCTTAGAGTAGTGGCAGCTGGCTAGATCCGGCCAAAACATAACGTTTGTCTTGTGTTGCCGAATGAAGGGTAAAATCCGCTTTTTCGGGCACTCTTTAATGTAAACCTTCGACATCATTGTGTGAGATGTGATGAAAACCTTGGTTTTAAGGCCACAACTGCAGATTCCTTGCCAAATCATTAGTTTCCAAGCAAACTTATCAGCAAAAACAAATTTATACCTGGAAGGGACATCCCCACGACCAGTTGCCAGGTAAAATTTGCGTCCGGGGATTTGTTTATAATCCATTTTGACATATGTTTCGTCATCCATTAAAATACAGCCATCAAATTTCGTCAAAACTCGTTCGTATGGTAGTCGTGCTCGCTTTTTGGCCACTAAATGTTGTTTGAGCGAGCGATTCGGATGTTTACCTGCATAAAAAGACTTATATTCTTCTCTTGAAAGGATGTTATGCACGGTGGAAAAGTTGGAACCGTATTTCTTTGCCAAATCACGTATGGAGACACCTGGGTTGCTTTTCACCTACCTCAACACCTTTCTCCTCAGCTCTTTGTCCCTAGTGCCACTTTTATGATAGATGCGCTGTGCTCTATCCACACTCAGAGTATCCTTGTTACGTTTGATTACAAGACTCACCGTTGACTTTGGGAATTTTAACACTTTTGATATTTTTGAGGCAGACTACGAAGGGTTCTCTAGATGTTTCTGCACAATTAATTTTCTTTTCTCTGGTGTATTAAACCGTGCGTCCAGATTTACTTTGAATCGATGTAGGTAGGTATACAACCTTCAATCTTTTCTAACGTAGATTACAACAGATGTACTTTCCAGTGAGCTGAATTGCTATATGAAGGAAGTGCGACGGTAGCTTATTAATTCAATACTTATAATCTATGACAATGCATAAACAGAGGGGGTGGCGTCTGCGTTGAAATATAGATGAAACAAGCCATGTCCAATACTGGTGACAACGATGAAGAAATAAGTGGTGCAAGCTCTGGAACTATTGATTAACTTCATTAGGGTGCAGTATCTCTAGCTTCGGCCAGACATATACCAATATTCGTAACCTGATAAAGAACTACACACTTACAAATACCTACACGCAAACCAAAAATCTATTACAATGAATGTTAGTTCCGGTTCCTATCATCCTCTGTTCATGAACATCGCAACGAATGTTAGAGATTGACCATGCAAGCGATGTAATGGTTTTTTTGTCTTTTTTATTTCGTGTTCTATCTACGCTTTCGACTATACCAGTAAGCTTGTAGAACGACGAACATTGTAGAATATTGTAGAACGACACACACACTTGCCTCGAATCTCTCCAGCAGAAAAAGCATACGAAGTCGAGTATGCGAGAAAATGAGCGCTTCATGTTTGCTTTTAGGCTATCCATATTCAGGAGCATGGAGAGAGCAGTGGAGAAACACAGGTCTGATAATCGCAACGTTCGTGGTTCGAGTCCAGTCCGGCAAGCTGAGTCCAATTTTTTTCGACATAACTAATTTACCTCACTAATACACTCTACATTTTTCGGTCTCCAATTTTCTTGCATTGGACCGCAGCTAGGTATATCGCATCCTCGGTTCATGCGGTCTCCACTAACATCCTCTGATGATGAATCCCACATAATTGTAATCTTACATCCCCCGGTTAGGTGTAATCTTACACCTGACTGAATCGATCTTTGACATAAAGGATGAGACGTAAACATACATGTCATGTAAAATTAAGTGCTCCGAGACTGAAAAGTTCGAAAGTACGTTTGATTGAGCTGAATTTCACGTATATTATGACTCAATTTTATGTCAAAATTGACGCTCGTATGTGTCAGTCTCACGGGACACGAATGCTGGACAAGTTATTCAATGATGGTGACAGCGATGAGACAGTAGATGGTGCGAATTCTTGCAGCTAGTTTTAAAACTGGATGGCATGAATCCAGGAACCATATGAAGCGGTTGGAATGATGAACAGTGCAACCAGGACTCGAAAAAAAAAATGAATGTTAATTAGGGACGCAGTATCCCTGGCTTCGGCCAGACATATATCCGTTACCTGATACAATAACTGGCATTTCTACCAGATCTTGTAGCTATATTTTCGGAGCTGGAGAGCATGGATCCAGAACCATGAAGAGCCGTACAAAAGCCGATGAGTGCAGCTGTAACCTAAATGCTGGACAATCTGTTCATTGATAGTGACCGCTATGATGCCGTTTATGTTGCGAATTCTCAGGAGCGGTAGGAATGTTGACTAGTGTAGCTGGAACCCGAACAACGTGGAAGGTCATTAGAAGCGTAGTATCTCAGGCTTCGGCCAGACATATACCAGTATTTGTTACCTGACGAATTAACTGGCTTTTCTACCAGAATTTGAAGCTCGTTTGTGAGCTGGCGAGCTTGGAACTAGAATCATTTGTTGAAGTGTGTAGCCAGAACCCGAATGATGGAAAAGCTGTTCATTGATGGTGGCAGTGATGATTTCGTAGATGATGCGAATTTTTGCTGACAAAATAATTGGCATTTCTACTGGAATTGGTAGCCTAGGAGCATGAATTCAGAAACCATATGCAGTGGTAGGAATGATGAACAATGCGACCGGGACTCAAAAATTGTGGAAGTTCATAAGGGGCGTAGTATCTCTGGTTTATGCCAGACATATACCAGTATTCTTTACCTGACAAAATAAGTGGCATTTCTACCAGACCTTGTAGCCAGTTTTAGAGCCCGAGAGCATGGACCCAAAACCATGTAGAGCCTCAGAAATACAAGGTTTTCATAGATGGTGATAGCGATATTGCGAATTCTTGCAGCTCGTTTGGAGCCTGAGAGCATGGGTCCAGAACTATGTGGAGTGGTTGGATTGTTGACCAGTGTAACCAGAACCCGAAAAACGTTGAAGTTCATTAGGAGCGTAGCATATCTGGCTTTGGCCAGATAAATAACAGTATTTGTTTCCTGACAAAATAACTGGCATTTTTACCAGAATTTGAAGCTAGTTTGTGAGCCGGCGAGCATGGAACTAGAACCATATGTTGAAGAGTGTAGCCGAAACCCGAATGATAGACAAACTGTTCAGTGATAAGGCAGCGAATGGTGCGAATTCTTGCAGCTCTTGCAGTTCAAAGATGATATCAACTTTGCTGAAGTCATCTCTCTAAAGCCACCATTCATGATGCGATGAGATGATGTCTCCAAGTCCACAGGCAAAAATGTGCGTCCCTCTTATTGCTCATAATCTGACTGCGGCTGTGGAATAGTTCTAGCGACGTTTTCAAGTCCCCGCGTACATCGTACGGGTTAGGCAAAAATGTGCGTCTATCTTGAAAAACTGTCGCATTAATGGCCCTTCGCTCATTTTCAACTTCTATTCAATTTTCATACTGCCGTACTCTAACGGAACTATCCACCTACCCTCTTCTAAAGATCATTCTCTAGCTAATAAATCATCACACTAAAGCTTCATGTTAGCATTTCCAACCAACTCTGTAAACTTTTCATTTTTGGTATTTCGGCTGTGTTCCATTTGGGGAATTTTCACTTAAATGCGACACTTCAAAAATAAATTATAATGTTCGAAAATCCTTCTGTTATTGCTCTTCCGAGTTTCTAGAAGGTGTTTGTCAAAATTGATTCCCGGTCTGTCAGAAATAATCCATCTGTCAAATTTAAGTGAAAATTCACCAAATGAAACACAGCCTAAGTGTATTGAGAGAAGTTTCTAGACATGCAAAACCCTATCTCTATACGCCCAAGTAACAATTCAAGCTGATCAGAAATAACAGAAGTTGATTATTGGTTGATTTAAGGTGTACAAAGCTGATTAACAGCAGGCTGAATATATAGTTGATTAGTAGTGCGTAAAGCTAATTGTATCCCTATAATTCAACCTCAATAAGTTAGCTGATCTAAAGATTGAACAAGCCTTAGTTTAGCTTAACACTACTCCACAAATCAGCAATGCACTACAAATATTTTGATAGCCTGATTTGTTAAATGTAGTCAGTGTAACTCGTTGCATTTCCGGCATTTTAGTTCTTCTAAATTCACTGCCTACCTTTCTAATCCCAAGCAGCAGCAGCAGTAGAGACAAGGTAGAGGAGCTTTTTAGGAATAGCTCCAGGTAGAAGTGGGCTTCGATGACGTCGGAAACATTAACATTTGTATTTCTGTGTTTTGACTGCTATATTGCAATGAATTTTCAGACAGGATTCCAAAAATGTAACTCACTAAAACAGATTCCACATGACGATCGAAATAAATCGTGCACTTGTGTCCATATTGTGTTAACTACACTTTAAAATAAGAGGAATGTTTTACTGTCACCAGTTGTTGTTTACAATTCTGCATTGCTGTATAATACCCTTCCGGTTGCTGTTATTCAACTTAAGTTTGACGTGTTTCAAGTTAATGTTTAAGCACATATGCTTAAGTGGTCCAGTAGTTATGATTGATGCCTGTGAATCAGCGACTGCCGGTTCGAATCCCAAAATGCAAAGGTAATTTTTAGACTTATAATAACAATATAAATATGTTAATCCAATTAGTTAGTCAGCATCTTGTTTGCAGTCCATAAAAATATATTAGATATGAAGCGGTCTTCAATTATTTTTTTCTAAATAAAACTAGAAGGCTGAACAAGGGTTGGACAAGACTGTTATTTAATGCCTTAAAAAGCTTATAATCTATATAACTGTTAAGCTTTTGGCTGATTAAAATCACCAGATTTAGATGTTTAAAAGCTGAACAAAGGTTAACGTGGTCTATGCACAACAATTATTCAAACTAAGGCTGAATTAAAATCGTTGAACAACACTTGATAAGCATCAAATTGTTACCTAGGCGGTACGTTGGTTGATTAATCCCCCTAAAAGGGAGACTCAGAACATATGTTTTTGTAAAAAAGTGGAAATAGAGGGTTGGTGTATCCGGAAAAGTTGCAGTAAATGACAAATCAAACCAAAATTTCTAAAGACACCAATCCTCTATCTATTCACACAATGAAACCATGGATAACTTTCAACATGTAATTTTAACGTGTTTGTCAAGTTCTAATGAGATGTTAATCTGGTCAAAATACACATTTTTTAATAGACGTTTAGTCGAAGACAACATATCAAGAAGACTGGCAAACTTTGCCAGAATTCAAGCAAAAGACACAGTAGCGCTGCGCACGAGTGAAGGTGGAAGCAACGCATAGAAAAATGACCAAATACACAAACCTTTATTAGCGGAGCCGGTGGTTTAGTGGTAAGCGTGATTACCTCGCACCCCAGCAGGCCTGGGTTCAATCCCAGTTAGCGCCGCCGGGATGTTCTGAGGCATAACATCTCTGATCACGTAGTAAAGCCGTTGGTCCCCGGTTCATGAGTTGATGGGTCGATAGGTAGGGTCCAGGTGTAGGAGCTGCCTTCCCGGCGTCGGTAGCATTGGTGCTCAGCACGGAAAACAAGATCGACGGAAAACAAACCAAAGGAAAAAAAAAAAACCTTTATTCTGAGGATGGAACCTTTGCTATCCAATTCGTTCGGAGCATTTACCTTTGAGCGACAGATGATGCGATTGTGCCTGTCTCATACTGGACGAATGAGAAAAAGGAAGAGTTGCCAGTCTTTTTGATATGTTGTCTTCGCATTTAGTGCGACTTTTCCGGAAACATCAACCCCCTATCTTCACTTCTACTCAGGGTTGCTTCCACTCACTTGCTATAAAAAATATTTTTCGGAATTATGCAATCATTAGATGTTATAATGCTATGTTGTACTTGTAAGTAACAAGAAGAGGGTGTAAAGTATGTGTTTGATTCAAAAAATCTGTCAATTCCGCTTTGAGAGCGTCACAATCAGCGATCTTATGATTCGTGAGCGTTCACTCAGAGTGAGCGCTCACGAGCCGTAAAACCGCTGATTGTGACGCACTGAAAGCAATATTGACAGATTTTATGTGTCAAACATATACTCCATGACCTCTTCTTGTAACTTACAAGTACTAATTAGCATTATACTATTTCATGATTTCATAATTCCGAAAAACATTTTTTTATAGCAAGTGAGTGGAAGTAACCCTGCTTCTACTTATCAAAAAAGCTTAATTTTGAGTTTCACTTTTAGGGGGATTAATCAACAAACGGGTACCGTCTATAGATAGGGCTTTGCATGCCTAGAAACTTCTCCTAAGACACTATATAGTGGAAATGTATTTGCTTTATAGTTGCGTTGAGCTAAGGGAAACAATTTTAAGCCAGAATTACAAAACGGAATCGACAGACATATATTTGAAGGGTCAGAGTCGAAATATGTTTCACCGACTTGTTTATTTCTTATTATAAAATGGAATGTGTTTCTGAAATAAAAATCATCAAGCGCCCTGCTCCAACGTAACAGCAAACTCACATGCATCACCATCACCAATTTTGTCAAGCACCAATTTAAATGGGCATTAATATCGCAAGCAAATCTCCACAACATTCACCGAACATGTTAAACTCACGACATCAAAATGTGCGAAAATGATGATTAATTGTCGATGATTGCCACTCGCTTCGGTCTGTTTCTTTTTTCTGCACACATTTATTAATTTCACCTGACTTGGCCATGCCGAAAGTGTTACCGGTTAGATGGTAGCAGAAATTTTGCAAACCAACGCACCACCATTTTGCGACACACTTGCTGTGGTGGCGATTTTTGATATTCGATTTCAGGCCCGGCTTCGAGATGATTAATAAGCTTATGTTGTGGTTGTATTTCTCGCCAGCCACCGTTGAGATATTATTCTCTTCAACCATTTGCATTTTCAAACATTTTTCCTTCCCCGCTGCAAGTTTGGCCATCATCGCACGGTTGGTGGTGGCAGGTGGGGAGTGCATATCCGTCCGTGACATTTTGCATCAATTTTAGCAGAATCTTGTTTCCACCACTTGCGTGTGATATGAATATCTTTGTATAGATGGCGAATATTTCAAACACTTGAGTATGCTTTCTGACGGAAATGGCGTGAAGTTCAATGTTTGCCCGTCTTCAGATCTGACGGAGAAAAATCGATGCATTAAACAGCAACAAGACGATCATTGCCAAAGCTAGTCTGCTGTATGGAATCGCAAGTGATTCGCGTGTCGAAGTGAATTAAGTTTTAAGCATGCTGTTTGTTTTCTGCAATGGCAAAGAAGGTGTGGGGGGAGTCGATACGTCTTGGATCGTCGCCAGTTCCGATTATGAACAGAAGATTTAAGTTGCACATTCTGGACCACACCGGCATCGTGTCCTATACGCATTGGAAGCATTGGACAAGGACAGGCTAAAGCAGGATCGAGCTGTCGGATCATCTCTGGGTGTCCGATAGCAGCGGCCAGTGGTGAAGTTGTCAAAACAAATAACAAGTCCTCTGTCAGGAGGGTCATTCAACTCACCCGGCATAGGTGGGTTTGCTTTTAAAGGGGTAGCGATGTAAATCATCAGTTCAAGTTCTACGACGGCCGGGATGACGTCTTCCACGGGATTCTGCACTGGGACGGCGGCAAATGGTGCTACAGTTAAGTCAACTTAAGGCAGCACTCATTTCGAGTGGAATTAATAAGGGAGCGTAAATTGATACCTACCAATTAGGAAAGTGAGAATGTCCAGAGAATGCTGTAGCGTGCTGAGAGACATTCGAGAGCGCGTTGGCGGATTTCATGCTTCGCTGGTTGTAGAGTTGGAATTTCACGCTGATAGAATAATGATCAGTTGGTGTGATGAAATAATTATGAGAAACATGTTTCTACCGGCGTAGGAATTCCAGGAATTTGTTTCTCATATATCTGTCTGGTTTGGAAGTTTCTGACAAGATTGGAAAACAACGTTGCAAAGAGTAATCATTGGAGTTTGGCTTAAGATTTCATATGAATAAATGAGACTGATTTCAAATATTATAAATTGACAATATGGTTCACTTAGCGGCGCCGGTGGTGTAGTGGTAAGCGTGATTATCTCTCACTCCAGCAGGGCTGGGTTCAATTTCAGTCGGTGCCGCCGGGATGTTCTGAGGCATAACATCTCTGATCACGCAAGGGAAGTAAAGCTGTTGGTCCCCGGTTCATGAATTGATGGGTCGATAGGTAGGGTCCAGGTGTGGGAGCTGCCTCCCTGGCGTCGGTAGCATTGGTGCTCAGCACGGAAAACAAGATCGACGGAAAACAAATCAAGAAATCCCTTCCCGACTTCCCATATGTTTCTGAAAAGACGCAACAGTAATACCCTCTCCCGGTGAGAAAAGTGTACTGGAAGTAGCCATCTTGATTCCAAAATGGTGTCAATAATCGATTTTCGTCCTCTACACGTCGCCAATGGCCGGAGCCAGGACAAAACCTCTCAAAATCACCTGTAAGTAAACTTGTCAAGGTTTCTATAAACCATGACAAAAGTTCATGATATATGTTTAGTGGTATGAAAAAACAATATTCTTTTTTTAAATGCATACTACACTACACAACATACTGAAACAGTTCGAAAAAGTCAAATGCTATAGATTCTGTGGGAAATCATCTTTACTTTTCAAATTTTTGGGTTTCAGTTATGGGACAAAGGGTCTAAAACATTTTGTTTTAAAACTTTTGGTATCTTTTTTTTTGTAAATTAATTGATTTTTACAGGCTCAATCGAATAAACTTTACAGAGCCAAATTATCATTTGCATTATACATTATGAATGTCTTAAATCTAAAGTTAAAATCTAAAGTTAAAGGAATTACACTGAGTACTCGAGGTTAGTGGAGATTTACAGTTTCATGGATGGAGAGAGGGAGAAGGAGGTTTGAGTTATGATTTACGATACAAATATTTAATTATTCCTAAAACATGAATTTATTCCTATTCAACTTGATATCAGCAGTATAATTACACATTGAGTATAATTACACATACTATTATTACAACACATAAAACTTTCGGTATCTGAGCTATTCAGTATTTTGGCTACAAAATGGTGAGTTGACAACCTGGAAGTAGTGGAATACCTAGCTTTGGTCCTCACAAGTTCTTACTTCACGACCCCGAGTCATATGATAACAAAAGACTACCAGCTGAAACACGGACACAGCTGGGTGGATATGTTGCCAGTCCGGTAATAGCAAAGTGAAGAGGTGCGACGCGAAAACTGGCGCGGTAACCATAGTACGATGATAGAGGAAATGCTTCACCAAACCCGAGCGTCTGTTCACCATGGAGGTGCGGCTAAAGACGGTGTCTATTCTCCATGCTAGGAGCGGCTGATCACCGTCCTAGTGCCAGCGTGGGACATTAAACAGAGCTGTGCACGATGGTCCCCCGGCGAGACGGGGGGTTGGGGCAGGCCCAACAAGCCGCCCTGAAATACGGATCGGAACAATCGGCACAGACCTACGCGACGAAATAAGGACTACGATTGGAAACTCGAAACCTGGAACTGCAAATCGCTCGGCTTCCCGGGCTGCGATAGGTTAATCTATGATGAACTTCAACCACGCAACTTCGAAGTCGTAGCACTGCAGGAACTTTGCTGGACGGGATAAAAGGTATGGAAAAGCGGGCATCGAGCGGCTACTTTCTACCAGAGCTGTGGCATCACCAACGAGCTGGGAATAGGCTTTGTATTTCTGGGTAAGATGCGTCAACGCGTGATTGGTTGGCTGCCGATCAACGCGATGATGTGCAAGTTGAGGATTAAGGACCGTTTCTTCAACTACAGCGTCATCAACGTGCACTGCCTACACGAAGGGAGACTCGACGATGAGAAAGAAGCGTTCTAAGGGCAGCTAGAGCAGGTGTACGACGGCTGTTCGCAACAGGACGTCAAAATCGTCATCGGTGACATGAACGCTCAGGTAGGACGGGAGGCAATGTATAGACCGGCAATCGGGCCAAACAGCCTGCATGCCGTATCGAACGACAACGGTCAACGATGCGTGAATTTTGCAGCCTCTCGGGGTATGGTAGTTCGAAGTTACTTTTCCCCCCGTAAGGATATCCATAAAGCCACCTGGAGATCACCTGACCAACACACAGAAAACCAAATCGATCATGTTCTAATCATACATTATCAACGTCCGCACATACCGCAGTGCGAACATAGATTCGGACTACCTAGTTGCAGTATACATGCGCTCAAAACTCTTGACGGTGCATAACACCCGTCGAAGTCGAATGCCGCGACCCAGCATTGAGCAACTACGGGACGCTGGAGTTGCCCAGGACTACGCGCAGCAGCTGGAAGTTGCACTACCCACGGAAGAACAGCTTTGCGCAGCTTCTCTTGAATATAGCTGGAGGGACATCCGTTCCGCCATAGGTAGAAATGCTGCAGCGGCACTAGGTACTGCAATCCCGGACCGAAGAAATGACTGGTTTGACGGCGAATGTAAACTGTTAGTAGAGGAGAATGCTGCAACACCGCACGAGATCGAATGTGGAGCGATACCGACAAGCGCGGAACAGACAAAACTCGGTTTTCCGAAGGAAGAAGCGTCTGCAGGAAGATCGAGATCGCGAGGCGATGGAAAATCTGTACCGCGTAAACGACACACGGAAGTTCTACGAGTAGCTAAATAGTTCACGCAAAGGCTACGTGCCGCAAGCCGATATGTGTATGAACTTGGACGGTAACCTTCTCAAGAACGAGTGTGAGGTGATTGAGAGATGGAAGCAGTACTATGACGAGCACCTCAACGGTGAGCAGCAGAAAACGAAGGTGGCACGGCAACAGACCTTGGAGCACGCGCAGAAGACGACAGGCTACCGGCCCCTGATCTTCAAGAAATTGAGGAGGTGATCGGTCGGCTGAAGAACAACAAAGCAACTGGTGTAGATCAACTACCAAGTGAGTTATTAAAATACAGTGGTGAAGCACTGGCTAGAGCGCTGCACTGGGTAATTGGCAAGATTTGGGAGGAGGAGATATTACCGGAGGAGTGGATGGAAGGTGTCGTATGCCCAATATACAAAAAGGGCGACAAGTTGGATTGCTGCAACTACCGCGCGATCACACTGCTGAGCGCCGCCTACAAGGTACTCTCACAAATTCTATGCCGCCGGCTGTCACCATTTGCAAGAGAGTTCGTGGGGCAATACCAGGCGGGGTTCATGGGTGCCCGCGCTACCACTGACCAAATTTTCGCGATTCGGCAGGTTCTGTAGAAATGCCGCGAATACAACGTGCCCACACATCACTTGTTCATCGATTTCAAATCCGCATACGAAACAATCGATCGAGATCAGCTATGGTAGATTATACACGAGTAAGGATTTCTGGATAAACTGACGCGATTGGTTAAGGCGACGATAGATCGAGTGATGTGCGTTGTTCGAGTATCGGGGACACTCTAGAGTCCATTTGAATCTCGAAGGGGGTTACGGCAAGGTGATGAACTTTCGTGTCTGCTATTCAACATAGCGTCAGAAGGTGTGATCAGAAGAGCTGGGATAGACACGAGTGGCACGATCTTCACGAAGTTCATCCAGCTTCTTGGCTTCGCCGATGACATTGAAATCATGGCACGGAACTTTGAGACGATGGCGGAAACGTACATCAGACTGAAGGCTGAAGCTAGGCGGATTGGACTTGCCATCAACGCATCGAAGACAAAAAACATGAAAGGAAGGAGTAAACAATGTTAGCCTCCCACCCCGAGTTCAGATTGACGGTGACGGAATCGAGGTGGTCGATGAGTTTGTGTATTTGGGCTCACTGGTGACCGCCGAAAATGATAGCAGAGAAATTCAAAGACGCATTATGGCAGGAAATCGTGCCTACTTTGGACTCCGGAGGACGCTCCGGTCGAATAAAATTCGCCGCCGCACGAAGTTGACTGTCTACACCGGTGGTCCTCTACGGCAACAAGACCTGGACTATGAAAGGTGTTCCGTACCATCTACGGTGGAGTGCAGATGGATGACGGAACGTGGAGGAGGCGAATGAACCACGAATTGCATCAGCTGCTGGGAGACCCATCCATCATCCACATTGAAAAAAATTCGGTGACTACGGTGGGCTGGGCACGTCGTAAGAATGCCGCACAACGACCCAGTGAAAATGGTTCTAGAAAGCGAAACAGGAGGCAGGAACAAGAAGAAGAAGCGCTCAGCGGGCAAGGTGGATCGACCAAGTAGAAGGCGACCAAATATACTACGAGGCTGGCGAAGTGTGGCCATGGATCGAGTAGAGTGAAGACGACTTCTTCGGACAGCAGAGGACAACAAGGGCTTAGCCAGATTGGTAAGTGGTAAGTAAGCTATTCAGTATAAAAATTAGATATTTCTCCCATTTAATCATTTCTGAACTGATTTTTATGAAACAGACTCCAAACTATTGGGAATTGATTTTTTAAGGTTATGGGTTCAAAATTTCAAAAATGTACCATTTCCTAATATACGGTATCCTAGAAAGTATAAGCACAGTTTATTACTGGAATAAAACAACGTTATGTTAGCGAACAAAATTTTTTATTTCATATATATTTATTATATTCTCTTTAGTATTTTCTTTCATTTGGATGAAAACAATCCGCAGTTCTTATGCCAAGGAGCAGACTGTTGACGCATAACAACCCATTTTGTTTAAGGTCCACTTCCAAAAAACCATAATACATAAGGATAAAACTTTATCACACAAATATAAAGTTCCATATGGGTCATTCCAGCTCAAGTGGGTACACCACCTGTGGTCGATGTCACCGATTTAAGCCAAACTTGGCCAAAACGCTTATTTTGGCATTCTAAACAAACGACTTTTTTGATTTTGCTCTGAAGTGCCTAGATCCCTCTCAGCTACAACCCTGCATTCGATATTTTTAAAAATTTCAACTTTCAGAATAGATTACTCCACAACCAAATAAGCTATTCGTGATCTTAGAGCGTCAACTTGATGGTTTTTTGATACCTGCCCGTAATCAGCCTGTTTACTGTAGTTACTACAACAAAAACAAAATGTGGGTACATCTATACGAAATTACTTGAAAAACCTTCAAATTGACGTTCTAAGATCACGAATAGCTTACTGTAGCTTGTAGTCTGGAGTAATCTTGTTGAAATTTTTAAAAATCTCGAATATCCAGGGTTGTAGCTCGGAAGGATCTAGGCACTATAGAGCAAAATCAAAAAAGGCTTTTGTTCAGAATGCCAATATAAGCGTTTTGACCAAGTTTGGCTCAAATCGGTGGCATCGACCACAACTTTTTTAAATTCTGTATCCACTTGAGCTGGAATGACCTATAACCAATTCAGTTAAAGTTTAGTAGGGATTATAAATAATTTTTAACCATTTTCGGTAAGGTAAAGTTATGGTTCGCGTTTATGCGGGCGTTTCGATTGGGACCAAGCCGTATCAAAATTTGTGGTAGCTGCAGTCGGAACAGCTGCAGCAAATCGGATTCCGTAAACATAAACAGAAGAATTACATTTGATGCTCGTGCATATGTGTGTGTGAGATCGGTGAGAGCAGATTTTGTTTTGGCAGCATTCTTTTTGAAAATCCTAGATTTTTTCTATTACGCCGAAATTGGCCTATAAAAGTTAAAATTCAGGATTATTCGGCATGGTGCTTAGTAATATCGTGGATAATTTGAGATCGACATATTATCCTCGATGGAGCTTACCGCTAAAGGGCGAACACGAAATTATTGCGACACCGAAAATGTCATGCCAATTTTCTTATAATGTTTAGAATCAAACCAAAATTTTAGGGTAGTTTTATACATATATTTACTTCAAAAATCAAAAGAAAAGTTAATCGATGGAGCCTTGAGTGTAAAATTGAACGCATTTTTGCTTGATGCCCTCCATCAAAGTCTTTACAGTGTCATCCGGTACCAGTTTCTCAGTTTTTTTTTCCATTTTCTTAACATGTCCTTCTCGTCTTTGACTGTCTTCTTGCTCTTCCGAAGTTCCCGCTTCATTATTGCCCAGTACTGCTCCACCGGGCGCAGCTCCGGACAGTTTGGCGGACTCATGTCCTTTGGAACAAAATGGACAGAATTGGCCTCATACAACTCCAGGACACTTTTAGAATAGTGGCATGATGCCAAATCTGGCCAAAATAGCGGAGCTTCGTCGTGCTGCTGCAAGAACGGCAAAAGGCGCTTCTCGAGGCACTCAGATTTGTAGATCTCGCCATTTACTGTGACCTTTGTCACGAAAGGCTCACTCCTCAGTCCGCACGAGCAGATGGCCTGCCAAATGAGATATTTGGAGGCGAACTTCGACATTTTCTTCTTCTTAAATTTGTCGTCCACATCGAACTTGCTCTTGCCGGTGAAAAACTCCAACCCCGGAATTTGCTTAAAATCGGCTTTTATATACGTTTCGTCGTCCATCACACAGCAGCCATATTTTGTCAGCATCTTCTCGTAGAGCTTCCGTGCCCGAGTTTTAGCCGTCGATTGTTGCCGCTCATCGCGGTTTGGGAAGTTCTGTACCTTGTATGTATGTAGTCCAGCTCTCTTCTTTGCATTCTGGATGTAGCTCTGCGACATGCCGATCTTTTTAGCCAAATCACGGCTTGAGACGTTGGGATTTGCTATAATCATCCGCTTCACCTTTCCCTCCGTCTTTTTGTTCTTCGGTCCCGGTTTTCTTCCAGCTCCTTTGCCGTGGTCCAACGTCAACCGCTCCTGGAACCGCTTCAACACTCTGGAGACGGTTGAATGGTGAATGTTCAACATTTTTCCCAACTGCCGGTGCGACAGGTCAGGAAATTCCAGGTGTTTGGAAAGAATTTGTTCTCTCAACTCGCGTTGGTTCACCTCCATTTTCGTTGAATCGAAAAACACGACTTCGAGTTTGACAGCATGTACACAATACACATCAATGAGAAAGTGTGCAAAATTTGGTTGATTTTTACCCAAAAAAGTTATGCCCTGTTGAATGTGTCGCAATAATTTCGTGTTCGCCCTTTATTAGACTGCGTCGTAACACTAAAGTTTCGACTATTCAGCAACCCTTCTTTTATTGAATTCCCCTTAAAGAATGCCCCTGTTTTCCGGTCTGCGACCAAATTGAAGTGCGTCAACCCTCATCCAACAAGTACGTCAACGGGTAAATTACGAATGCATTGCACATCCTTCTAACGCAATGCTCTCATTTGCCCAAAATTACTCCTTAAATATTCAAACCACGTTCCACAAAGTGCAGTGACCAAATTGCACACTTAATTAGATTCCACTGATCCATGTCCATTTTTAATACCGTGTCGTCGTCGTAGCCGTCGTCGCGCATTACTGTCACGAACTAAACCTGTCGCAAAGGTGACATATACGCATTGCATACTGGAGGGAGAGCAATTGGCTCATTTCAATGCAAGCGCCCCATTAGTCGGCTCCGCGCGGCGTCTCAACTACGGTGCTGCGGGCTCTCTTTTTAATTAGAGGCAAGTTAATCCCAAACCAGCGACCAACCGCTCCATAGCTATCGTCGGAGTCAATGGAAGACCTTCAAAGTTTTATGCAACATTATACCTACTAGTGTTGCGTGCTGCTATCAATTTGGGCAACAGCAGTGAAGTGACCTGTTGAACGGAACAAATGTGCCGATTTACACGATGTGTACCGGAGTGCAATCTAATCAGCCGATTTCGGAGCTCGGAGCTGTTGGGGAATTTTAGCTTTTCCGACTGGGGCACTGGGCAGTAAATTGGAGTGTGGAGAATTTATGTAATCCGGCAAGCGAAGAAATTTGAATGGAAATGCGGACACCGATCGCTGCCGGCGGCAAGCCATCGGCAATGGCTAGTTACTGCTGGAAGTGTTTATCGGTTCACGATTTGGCGGTTTTGACGAATTCCTGCGGCAGCCAGCCGCGCGTGGTTTGCCGTGTGTGCGCTATTAATTTTAAATAGGAGCTTGATTGTTCTGTCGAAATCGCAGTGCATGGTCCGGGTTGGGTAATCGCTAGTGCCAGTTGGTTTTCTGTTGCGATTTCCCTGTTTTTGGAGGTATCATTCAACTGAACGCACAGTTTGGTTGGGTTATTTTTTAACACTTATTCAATCGACGACGACTATCAACTACTACTATGGGGGTTGTTTGGAAACAAACAAACCAATTTGGAACTAACCATGAATGGTTGTTAGGTCTTATTTTCTGGTTGTTGGGTTCGTCTTTATTCGGTTGAGTTGGTGCATTGTACCAGTGGCTTTAAATGACTTGGTTAACTTTAAGATTTAAGCGATTGAAAAGTGAATGCATATTGAAAGTTGAGCTCATAATTTGGTACAGGAAGTGCTGCAAAATATGACTTTGTATGAAAAACTAAAACCTGAATACCTTCATCAAAGTGTTGCAGACATATTGTACAATGAAATTTGCTGAGGTGATTAACGAATTCTCGAGCAAATATTCAAAACGACGAAAGTTGCTTTTGTAAACAATGACTACAAACGTCAATTTATCAAAACAGATAGTTCACCCACGAAAAATAACGCCACCTCTACGGCCACGAGACCTGGACTATGCTCATGAAGGACCATCTACGGTGGAGTGCAAATGGATGACGGAACGTGGAGGAGGCGAATGGACCACGAATTGCACCAGCTGCTGAGAGAACCATCCATCGTCCACATAGCAAAAATTGGGCGACTACGGTGGACTGGGCACGTCGTAAGAATGCCGCACGATGACCCAGTGAAAATGGTTCTAGAAAGTGACCCAACAGGATAGCCTAACCAGTAATGGAACGGTATTACCAAGCCGAGTTTTCTCGACTTCCCTGGGCATACAATCATTATATTTGCCTCGCATGTTATAAATTCATACATTGGTTGGTTTTCTGTCTTCTCTCAATTAAATGCTGTGGAAGTGCTTCAAAGAACACTAAGGTGAGAGCAGGCATAATCACGTGTAAGAGCGTCAAAAGCAAGAAAGATGACGATGGTGGTCTCACCTCTTACCTTTACAAAGGATTGAGCTGGACGGTTTATCTTTATGATAGTTAAATATAACATTTTATGCAGATTAGCAAACATAATCGAACTGGTTACAGTTACAGATATACATTCCCTCCAGAGTTTGCAGATGCTTCACAGCGATATAAATGTTGCATAGCTTAGGCGTGAACCTCTTAGTTCACTTGTTTGTCCATCAACAATATTGATAAGTATAACAAGCGATCAAGAGATAATGAACAATCAACTCTAGATAAAGCTGGAATTAGGGGGTAACAGCTTTTGTAAACAATGACTTCTTTCGATAATTTCTAGAAAGTCAAGGCTAGCCATCGCAAATCAACATCACCATCGGGTAGGCTTCCCCTACCCGGCGGTTATGTTGGTTTGCGTTGGCGTGCCTTGAATTCCTAGAAATCATCGAGAGAAGTCATTGTTTACAAAAGCTATTACGCCCTAAGAAGACGAAAGAAATTTCTGGAAGAATTAATTGAACTTCCTGGAGAAGACGAAAGAAACTTCCTAGAGACGCTGGCAGAAAGTTCCTAAGGTAGATTGGAAGAAACATCTGAAGAAAGTCGGAAGCCAGAGCGCTTACGGAACAGTCGAAAGAAACAAGGACATAATTCCGGAAGAAAAAGATTCCTGGGGGATGTTCAAACGATGCAAAAAATTTTCCTGATATTTATAAAACATCCCTGAAGCTTTCGGAACATTCCTGGAATGCACTTAGAAATATTCCATAATTCCTCGAAATTCTTTAAAAGTTCTTGTAATTTTCCTGAAATTAGGGGCTGTTTTGGAGTTCTCTGGTCATCCTCGAAAGGCTCGGAACTTTTCTGATTTTGATAAGACTACCAGAATATATCTAATCATCTTGGAAGGTCTCTGGACTTTCTTGAAGATGACGAAATCTCTTAAGTGCTCTCAAATTTTTCTTGATTTATTGTAACATCGGCATTGAAGTTCTCTGATCTTCCCGATGTGTTTAATTTTTAAAAGTTATCGACACTGCCATTAAAAAGCATAGAACTTCCCATAAAATGTTCTCTCAATGATCAAAAGTTCATGTAGGTACCTTCCCTTACGTTTCCAAAAATTTGCATTAGCCCCTTCAGACATTGCTGAAGTTTTCGGAAATTTCCTGAGTTTCTCGGAACTCCTTTATAATTTCAGCAATTTCATTGAAATTCATTGATCTGTCCTGATGTTCTCTGAACTTCACTAAAGTTCCTGAAAACCATTAAATTTCCCTGAAGTTCTTTGAGCTTGTGAAGTTTCCAAAATATTAAGTTCACTGGAGTTCGCTGGACTTTTCTGAAATTTCCTGGTTTCCGAATTTTAACAGAAGTTAATGAAACTGTTTTTAATTTATCGAAACTTACACAAAACTTTTCTGAAGTTTCAGAGTTTCTTAAATGTTCCTGCAGCTAGTGTGGATCCGCAATAAAAATCTGATAGCATCCTTGAAGTTTCGGGAAAGTTGAAAAAACTGGCGGGAGAAGATGAAAGAATCATTCGAGCGAAGGCTGGAGAAGGTAAGGTGGAAGAAAATTCCTGGGAAAGTTGGTTGAAACTTCAGGAAGTTTAAAAATTAATAAAAGCTTGGGGGAGTTAAATAATGTGAAAAAAATATTTCTCGATTCCCTAGGAGCTTCCGGAAAGAGCCATCGACTATTTCTCGTTTGATGAGTAGCCAATCAAAAGGAGGAAATGAAAACATAAGTCGAAAGAGTATCAAGCATAAGGCATCTTTAGAGGTGACTTTTTAGAATTTTGAAGACTAAAAAATATATGAGGTTTTTAAAAATATACAAGCCTTTCACAAAAAAATTTCTCCAAAATTCGAGCACGGGTAGGAAATAATCCTTTTGGTTAATTAAAAAAAAATCGGTATAAATCTGTATAAAATCTCAAAAATCGGTATTCTGAGGAACCTTATCTGTATATCGGTATCTAGTTCGGAAATTGGTATAAATACCGATAAATCGGTATATCTGGCAACACTGGCTTCGAGTACCGTCGCACACGATTATCGAATATAAGGGAAATGAAGCGAATATCAGTAACCTTGGAGGAAAATTGTTACATTTTCAGATGAAATTTTTATGAACAAACTTAAGGTGATCCTATGGGCTTAGGCGTAACAAGAGTGGGGCAGGGGGGGGGGGGGGTTGGGTTCGACTGATAAAGTTTATCCTACACATTCAATAAACCTTAACTTTTCGTTGTACACTTCAGAGTATGGATTGATAGCTGCTGTTTGATTGATGCGTTTTCCGGCCCTCTCCTTGATTTCCGGTTCCTTCAGACTCTTACCGTCATCACATGCGTCGCTGTAGGAGGAGGAGCCCAACATGAATCCTGGTCTCCCTTTTCTCTCTGCGCTTAAATAAATTCGCGATCTTCTGCTTCCGTAATCATCTTCAAGGCATTCGAATGAGCCATATCGAAAAGATTGTCCAATCCTTCGTTGAAAGCTTTTCTTTGCTGAACAAATTTGTCGTCAATGCGAGAAATACTTTTTTTTATGTTTGTCCACCGATCATGAAGTTTTTCCAAAGCCTGGTTTTCCTCATTGGGATTACCTCTCTTTTCTGAACGAGTTTAAACTAAAAATTGAATATTTCTGTCAAAGATGACTTCTAAATTTATTCACCTTTCCATACGTACCGTTGGATTTGATAATGAGTCACAAATGGTTGAGATGTTGTTTAAAATCTAATACTGCTTCTTGATTCTAAATTCATTCTACGAGTTTCAATTCCGTCCTAATGCATTGAAACGCCATTAGATTTCTTCGTCCTACGGATAAACGTAGAAAAAGGGGATTCGCTAGGAGCGCTTCTTTAGTTTTGAGAACAATGAGTGTAAATATTCATACAATGCGCTCCAACAGGGTTTATGTTGTAGCTAATGAACTAACGCATCGGAACAAACCTATCATTGATTTCTGCACGGTGAAATCATTGATATTATTGATCTTTTCTGATTGATAGAACGGAAATGGGCGATTACGAAGAAGTAGCGCTCTACCCTACGAGCCCTGACCCAAACTTGTTCTGCAAATTGAACCACCTTCCAGCAGCATTATCGTATCGTGGAGCGAGATTGTGCGCGATGAAAAAAGAAGAGCTGCAATATTTCTCGGTTAATCGGAAGTTTTCCACCGGTGAACCTGGTAATGGGCTGACCGATCAACCACTTCTCCGTATCACCAACAATCAATACGAAACTAACGATTTTAAATTGGCTCACTACTTGACTAGCCTATTGGTCCCAAGCAAACGATTAACGTACCCCATTCTAGTCGAAATTCTAGTACTACGCAATGTTTGTTTTGATTCGCTATGAAAGTTTGACAGATAAAATGAGGGGTTATTGGTTTTTCCTATGTTTCGAGGGGTGAATCGATAGCTTGGGACCGAAGAGAGTACCAGAGCTGAGCCAAAAAGTTGAGCACGTTATTTCGGGACCTTCTAGTCTTAGAGTTACCTCTATGGTATCACTTCAAATCTGTATAAAATCTCAAAAATCGGTATTCTGAGCAACCTTACCTGTATATCGGTATCTAGTTCGGAAATCGGTATAAATACCGATAAATCGGTATATCTGGCAACACTGGCTTCGAGTACCGTCGCACACGATTATCAAATATAAGGGAAATGAAGCGAATATCAGTAACCTTGGAGGAAAATTGTTACATTTTCAGATGAAATTTTTATGAACAAACTTAAGGTGATCCTATGGGCTTAGGCGTAACAAGAGTGGGGCAGGGGGGGGGGGGGTTCGACTGATAAAGTTTATCCTACACATTCAATAAACCTTAACTTTTCGTTGTACACTTCAGAGTA
Source organism: Ochlerotatus camptorhynchus (assembly GCF_037179485.1). Taxonomy (NCBI): domain Eukaryota; kingdom Metazoa; phylum Arthropoda; class Insecta; order Diptera; family Culicidae; genus Ochlerotatus; species Ochlerotatus camptorhynchus. The sequence continues at coordinate 64,418 of NW_027040522.1, forward strand.
TGGATTGATAGCTGCTGTTTGATTGATGCGTTTTCCGGCCCTCTCCTTGATTTCCGGTTCCTTCAGACTCTTACCGTCATCACATGCGTCGCTGTAGGAGGAGGAGCCCAACATGAATCCTGGTTTTCCTTTTCTCTCTGCGCTTAAATAAATTCGCGATCTTCTGCTTCCGTAATCATCTTCAAGGCATTCGAATGAGCCATATCGTCCAAACCTTCGTTGAAAGCTTTTCTTTTTTTTTTATGTTTGTCCACCGATCATGAAGTTTTTCCAAAGCCTGGTTTTCCTCATTGGGATAGGGTTTTTGATCTAATTTTCGTCCTACTAAGCACAACCCGCGCTTTACCTCTCTTTTCTGAACGAGTTTAAACTAAAAATTGAATATTTCTGTCAAAGATGACTTCTAAATTTATTCACCTTTCCATACGTACCGTTGGATTTGATAATGAGTCACAAATGGTTGAGATGTTGTTTAAAATCTAATACTGCTTCTTGATTCTAAATTCGTTCTACGAGTTTCAATTCCGTCCTAATGCATTGAAACGCCATTAGATTTCTTCGTCCTACGGATAAACGTAGAAAAAGGGGATTCGCTAGGAGCGCTTCTTTAGTTTTGAGAACAATGAGTGTAAATATTCATACAATGCGCTCCAACAGGGTTTATGTTGTAGCTAATGAACAAACGCATCGGAACAAACCTATCATTGATTTCTGCACGGTGAAATCATTGATATTATTGATCTTTTCTGATTGATAGAACGGAAATGGGCGATTACGAAGAAGTAGCGCTCTACCCTACGAGCCCTGACCCAAACTTGTTCTGCCAATTGAACCACCTTCCAGCAGCATTATCGTATCGTGGAGCGAGATTGTGCGCGATGAAAAAAGAAGAGCTGCAATATTTCTCGGTTAATCGGAAGTTTTCCACCGGTGAACCTGGTAATGGGCTGACCGATCAACCACTTCTCCGTATCACTTCTAAACTCCATGGCACTATTGTATCCAGAGATGACAGCACAATATGTTTATAAACATTGAGATAAAAAATCTCGCAAAGCATACTATGAAATATGTCCTATTAGCATACCTGCTTTTCTGCTCAAATCAAGGTTTACCTGCATTCTGAGTTCCGAAAGCCAATTTCTGTTCTCAAATCGGCATCAAATCGACTTGCAGTCTTCAACAAAGTTGTTCATTATAGTTTTAAGTATAACATGTTTTAATTTCATGCAAATCGGTTCATTAGGAAAAAAGTTAGAATGATTTTAGTGGGTCATCATTTTCTCCCATACAAATTTGACGAAAATCCCGAACAAAATTGAAATTGTTGGCGTGACCTCTTAACGTTGACCAATTTAGCTGATTCTTTACACAAATGTTTGTTTTTGTGTTATGAACTGAACTAGGGGGTGGCCTATCCAAAATATCATTTTTTTTTCCAGGATGAAACACCCTAATGTCCAGCCTGCAATGCTTCATTAATAAGGTTCAGCAAAATGTGGTCCATGACATGAAAGCAATCTTGATAACTCTAGCATCAACATTATCTACTCCAGCGGATTTTCCCATTGAAAAGCAATTAACTCTAAGTTCATCTAAGCGGCGTCGGTGGTGTAGTGGTAAACGTGACTGTCTCTCAATCCAAAGGGCCTGGATTCAATCCCAGTCGGCGCCATTGGGATTTTCTGAGGCATAAAATCTCTGATCAAGCCTTCCTTCGGAAGGGATGTACAACCGTTGGTCCCCAGTCCATGAGTTGATGGGTCGATAGGTAGGGTTCAGGTGTGGGAGCTGCCTATCTGGCGTCGGTTGCATTGGTAGTCAGTACGGAAAACAAGATCGACGGAAAATAAATCAAGGAAAAATCAATCGTCTAATGTAATTGGGTGAAAACCTTCAAATCTACAACTACTATTAACCGGCTGTTATTTTTCGTCATGTTTACCGACCATGACATACCTCAAATCCCCTCATCCATCAATGTATGAGCTATGAAAAGGAGTGTGCGTTTGATTAGTATTGTTGCATTAATGACCCTTCGCTCAATTTTCACACTGTCGTACTCTAGAGGAGCACTCTATCTGTTCTCTTCAGAGCTTTTTTTCCTCTGTTCGGGACCTAACACCACTGCGACCAGTAATTTGATCTATTGTAGTATATCCCGTGTCCTTAGGTTAGTGCATGTCGTATTACTCCGTCACTATTGAGAAATTATGAAATATTCGATTTTTTTTACAGTTGTCATTCTTTCATTTATCGCAAGGATCCTACTCTAATTCAGAGGTTCCGGTATTTATACCCTTTGGAGTGTTGAAACACCCTCCAAAGGCACGCCCCTTTGTCAGTAAAAACCAGATTCCTTAGCAACAAAATTAAGGGATGACACCGATAATGACCATGCATCAGAACCCTAGTCTTAACATCTTTAACCTAGGGAACAAAGAATATAAGATTAGGAATCACATTGATAAAGACTAACTAACTCATGTTTTCCTTGTTTTAATATCATTCTCGATGGACAAATCCGAGTCCGATGATCTACCCACTCTACGGGGACTTCAGAACTTTGTCTAGTTAATAAATTGTCGCATTAAAGCTTCATGTTTGTATAAGTATAGCATTTCCTTCCACCAAAAGTCGTTTCTGATAAATACTTTGAAAGATAGTTTTGACGTAGAACTACGTCTTTGTGGACTATACTGGGGTGCAAATAAAAAAAATGTGTGATGAAATAGAGTTAGGTTTTGAACGCTTGAAACTTTGTCATTTATAGTTGAAATTAAAATCCAAATCCGCTTTTCAATAGGAAATAGCTCTACAAATCTTTCCATTAAAATTCCATAAAAACTTTTGAAAAATTGATAAATGAAAATTTTATCACTATTTTCATTATATAAACGTTTTCTCCAAGCCCAGTCATAATCGAGTGCCACACTGAAAATAAAACATTGTCCATACTGCGCAAGCGTTAGTTTGTTTCACGAATCCTTTCGTTGTTTTCTGCAACGAAATATTATTTTATTTTGTGCGAAGCGAGATCCGTTTAATTTGTCAGCTTAATTGATTTCGTAACATTCTTGTAATTTGCAAATTCTCCGCATGTAAAAAACCCAAGGACAAAATAAAAGTACTAAATATGTGGTCAAAAATATCAATTTGGATACCTTGGAGGACAACAGCAGATTACTGGTGGAACAAACGATCATCATGAAAAATGTAAACAAGTATACCACAATCACTACAATTTTACTTTTTCAGTTAACACATTATATCACTCGGTGTTAAACACACCAAGTGATACGCATTGAACACCTATTTATCATCCAGGTTCGGTGCACCGTCAGTCAACACGTCTTCAATACCTTGGATAATTTTGTCCCTGGATTTCCGGGAATGCTGATTTATCGGGAACAAACCCATCAGGTAATTCCGCTTTCACTTTCATTCATCCACCCGGGGCAGCACAAACGCCGATGCACACCGTGTAAATACCGTATGCGTGATAATGTTTGCACCATCGTACACATTAGGTTCCCGTTTCACCTGTGCATACAATGCATTGGTTTTCTTTGCATACACGTAGCCTATAGCTCATACCGTAGTAGCAACAATCAATACGAAACTAACGATTTTAAATTGGCTCACCACTTTAGTAGCCTATTGGTCCCAAGCAAACGATTAACGTACCCTATTCTAGTTGAAATTCTATTACTACACTATGTTTGTTTTGATTCGCTATGAAAGTTTGACAGATAACATCAGGGGTGTGTGGATTCATGCAGAACATGCAGGGGTGAGTGAAATAGCTTGGGACTGCTTGGGACCGTTGTTCTGGTACTGAGTGAGCCAAAAATAATAATGATTTTCTTCGGGACCCAGTGGTCTTAGAGTTACCTCTATGGTAGTAGTCTGTGTATAAAAGAAAATGATTTACTTAGTTTGACAGTTGCACCATGAAGAAGTGGCAGCGTATTCGTGATTTGTCCCACGCGCAAATGTCGTAAAAAGACATTTCAATTGCCGTGGGAGTGTCCCGGTGGACTGTCAAAAGGGTTTTAGCAACAATCAATACGAAACTAACAATTTTAAATTGGCTCAGTACTTGACTAGCCTATTGATCCCAAGCAAATCGATTAACGTACCCCATTCTAGTCAAAATTCTAGAACTACACAATGTTTGTTTTGATTCGCTATGAAAGTTTGACAGATAAATGAGGAGTTATTGGATTTTCATATGTTTTGAGGGGTGAATCGATTAGCTTGGGACCGAAGATAGTACCAGAGCTGAGCCAAAAAGGGACCTACTAGTCTTAGAGTTACCTCTATGGTTTTAGACCGAGAAAAGAAAGGACAACTATCCGCAAAGGTGGCCACAGGTCGTCCGAGGTCAGCTCGGGTTCCGAGGGTTATCGCTGCTATCAAAAGGAAGATTCGGGTGAATCCAGTGCGTTCAATAAGGAAAATGGCAAAGGAACACGGAATCAGTGACTTTACGGCACGGAAGATCGTAAAGGAAGATTGTGGGCAAACTCGAGGGCACGGAAAAAAACTCACATGATTGCCAACCGCATCCGGGAGCTACGAGTCGAACGATGCAAGAAAATCTTGAACTTCCTTAAGCGAAAAAATCCGGTAATCCTGTTCACCGACGAGAGCATGTTTACCGTCGATCCCGTATAAAATTCCAGAACCGACCGGTATATTAGTTCTCTTCCGGTAAAAGACTTGACCGACGAGCACAAGAACGTGTATCTGACCAAGCATCCTGCTAGCGTAATGGTGTTTGGATTGGTGGCTTCCGATGGCAAAAAAATGGACCCGGTGTTTATTCCAGAAGGCGACAAGGTCAACACGGACGTCTACATCGGGATTTAAGGTAAGTATGTTCTTTCGTGGATCAAAGAACAGTACGGTCTGAAGCCAAATTTTGTTTTTCAACAAGATGGGGCTTCGTGCCACACCACGAACCGCACTCAGAAGTGGTTGCAGGAACATCTTTTGTTCTGGGCGAAGGATATGTGGCCGCCATCCAGCCCCGATCTGAATCCGCTGGATTACTCAATATGGCGCGTCATGAAGGCCAAGGCCTGTTCTAAACGTCACCCGAGTACAGGAAGCCACAGAAAAACATTGACCTGTACCTGGAGAGAAATGGATCCGGACTACATTATTAGAATCTGCCGTGCATTCCGGAAGCGTGTGGAGGCCGTAATTGCAGCAAGTGGAAACTCGATCGATGATTAACATAGGTTAAGACTTTGAATAAATAAAAAACTCGAAAACGAAATTTTTGAGAATTTTTTCAATTTTGGCATTGTTGAATGGTGCAAACATTATCACGCATACGGTAGAAGGAATTTTTTTGATTGAAAATTCAATTGGATTAGCTCAAAAGTGGATGCCGTAGGGGAACAGCATCCTGCAAATTATCAATCACCCGAAAACATTTATTGCTGTGAATTTACCGTGTTATTTGTCTTCCTCATGAAGGACGAGTTCATCTAGCTGCTCAGGAACAGATTTGAATGATTTTCTCCGAAACGTTAACACTATACTGAACTCTGAATACAAGAAGGGGACTGTTGGACTGATTGTAAATTGGTTCTATAGACGAATTCCGTACGAAATTCAGTTCATGTATTCTACGAATTAACCGTATTATTGGAACTTTTACAAGACGACATGCAATACGAATTTTTCGTATATTAAACGAAAGAATTGTTTTATCCATTAAACCCATTTTTACCTAAATAGCATGAAAGAATTTACGTATAAAAAATTTCTGTACAGTATTTAAACATTGAGGATGATAGGTAGCAGTTGGTTCTTTGTGTAATTACAGGTGATCTAACAATAACGGAGTAGCAACCATGGGCGGTCAATCATGCTCATGATATAATCAGCCAAATTTAATATAGATTTCAGTTTGATAAACGACTGTGCTCGGGGAAACGATTTTCGACTTCTGCAACTCATTAGGAATGATTTTCTACAAATGATTCAAGAATGGTGAACGAGCTATGAACATCTCTGTAATAAAGATAAATCAATCAGGCATTCAAACGTATTCATAAGCTAGCTAAAATAAAGTGAATGATGGCACTAAACTGAGAATAATCTCAACTTCCCAAAGGTAAGATAGCTGACATAAGACTCTTCAAGATAGAGAGAGCGAGAGTAGTTTTAATCACGTGCCAATGACTCCAAATTCCCAAACTCCACTTTGAGTCATCACTCATCGGTTTTCCAACTGTCCAATCATCACGACTTTTCCCATTTCCCATGGACAGTTATTTGACGGCAGCCATAATCGACGACAATATCTGAAAGCCGTAGAATATTTCTTTCATTTTCAATTTGTTCTAACCTGCATCCCGCCCATTAACGTGTAGCAGTAGACGTTTCTACGATCGCAGCATCCAACGAATTAATCCCTTCTGTATGAGCTTGGTGTGCCCAAGAGAAATGGCATTTTTAATCTCTTTTTATTCGCTTCTATATCCGCAGCCACCGACCGGACGCCGAGCTCAGAGCAATGGAAGGTTAATTCCTACCGGTAAACCTTGGGCCAACATATAGCTGGAAAACATGAGAACCTTTCGTGCGATAACATTCGTAGAAGAACTCTGAAGCCCGGCGTTCGAGAAAGAGACAACAACAGATCACTAATCTGGTAAACTATTAACATTCCAGCTGCGATGGATTGGATTCGTTCTGGGGAGAAACTTTTTTCTGTTCGTCTGATGACAAAGAAATTACCAGCGGAAAGCAGTCATCGCAGTACGGAAGTTGAAGAATGACTTATTTATTTGATTTGAAATTTTCTCGTCTGTGTTACAACATCGCAACTGCTTTCAAAGTTATGATGTCGGAAATTCATATGCATCACCGGATAATTTCTCCGAACAAAATCACACCCATAAATTATCGGCTTAAGGAGGATTCCACCTGATGTTGCTGCGTCAAAGGTCACCGTCAGACCTATTACTTGGTAACACCTTGTCTGACAATCGTAGCCGGCGGGAAAGAAACGAGTAAGTAACTTTAAGCCAAAAGGCATGCAAGATGAAATCGAAAACTCTGCGCTGTCGAAGTGAATCTACTCGACTCGCATCCGGCATTTAATGATGGGCTAGTAGTGGGAGACTTGGTGCTTGGACTCTGCGCGGTTGTCCCATCACATATGAATGCGAAAGGTTTGATGGTAAACAGCCACGGTTAGTGTTTGCATTACAAGTGACTTATGCCATCGTCGTTCGGTAGTCGCAGGCCGTCACATCGATTAGATGGATCTTTTGGCGCATTTTCAATATCTATTATGCAACCAGCAGCGCATGGCATGTTTACTCTCACCTTTATCACTATTTTTTTCCCGTCGTTTGATGAAGCTGGGAACTTGGGTTCCGGTAAGTATGTAGATGAGTTGATCATGATGTCGTGGTACCGCGTGTGGGTAAATGTATAAGCATAGTACCCGGCGATGCATTAACCGGCATAATATGAAACAATTTTTCCGTGGCGAAATTTGTTCCCCTTTTACCCGGCACGTTACAAAACTGCTGTTTTATCATGAAACATCGTTTACATAATAATCAGCTATACTTTTTAGCTTTAAACTTCTTCAAATAAAGCTATCCACTTGTATAATTTGAATAGAATATTACGTAGTAACTATTCACTTGAAAAGACAGCTGAGTTAATCAAATTCAAAACAATAAAACCTATGTTTGCCTGATAAAGTTCTGTTCAGGATATTACAACCTTTTTTCTGATTAACTGAGAAATGGTTTTTTATTCTGTTGAAACTAATTTTTGATATTGTAGTTAAGTTCACACTTTTTATTTTTTCCTTGATTTGTTTTCCGTCGATCTTGTTTTCTTTGCTGATCACCAATGCTACCGACGCCAGGGCGGCAGGCAGCTCCCACACCTGGACCCTACCTATCGACCCAGCAGCTCATGAACCGGGGACTAACGGCTCTACTTCCCTTCCAAAGGAAGGCGTGATCAGAGATGTTATGCCTCAGAACATCCCGGCGGCGCTGACAGGGATTGAACCCAGGCCTGCTGGAGTGAGAGGTTCACACTTGAAAATATCTATTTTTACATGTGAAGTAAGTTATCTTTGACTTTGATTTTTTGAACATCTGGCAGAAACGAAGTTCCTGAAGCTACTGAGGCTTTTGAAATAAATTCTTTGACAAACCGCTTCGAAGTTCCCTACACTGAGTAAACGTAGATAGCTGGACTTCTGGGACGATTGTTGAACCTCTAAGATATTTGCTAAGTTTCTACGAAACTCCTCTATTTCTCCAAAAAATTCCGTACATCTTCGAATTTGAATAAATTTTACAAAATTCCCTACATTTCTATGAAGTTTTAAAATGCTCCTACGTATTGCTACATAATACGCTAAACTTCTAAAAAGTCTGCTAAGCTACTATACTTCCACAGAGTTCCTTAAACTCTTGGAAATTTTGTTGATCATCTGTGAAGATCATTGACATTTTACAAAGATTCCTGAACTCCTACTATTCAATTTCCATTAAACTATAATAAAGTTTCTTGAATTTAATAATAATCCTACTAGGTATTCCATACCCCTCACCATCGCACAGTGATTCCTGGCTGGCCAAAACCTCAAAAAATAAAGTTGATATTTTTTTATTTCAATATTTTTTTTTATCATGTTTACATGTTAAGAGTATCTTAAATTTAATGATTTGTGCAGTTCTGTTTTTTACATATTTTATTATGGTTATTATAGCGTAGCGATATCGCAAATTTATGAAAAAAAAACTTAATGTTTCTTGTTACTGTTTTGTTGAAATATAGCAAAAAAAATGTGTTTATCAACTTGGTTGCTTGAGAAGAAACGTTCCTCGGCTTATTTCACGTCAAATGGATGGTAAAAAAAGAGTGTCTGCACTGTTTTAAGTGACAGTTTCTAATAAAAACTTAGCAAAATATATATTTTTTCACATTAAGACTAAGCAAAACATATGACGGACACATCCGCCCACTATCCTGTAGTAACTAAAAGTTAGCTAGAAAAGTTAGCTTTCAGATAGGTTTTAATGTCTTTTGCGATTTTTTACGAAAGATGTTGAAATTAGGAATAATAAGTAAAGTGTTCTTTGAAAAATATCCGTTTCTAAGTTATATAATCTGCGGTGTATAGGGTAGAGAACTACTTCGGCCTAATCGCCCATTTTGGGCCTATCGAGCAGAAAACTTCAAATAAATCCATGATTTGAGAATTAACAAGACAATTATGCATTTGGTACGATACTTTAGTTAATAAACTACGGAAAGAAGTCAATGCGAAGCGCTCCGACCGAATCAATTTTTATCTCCATCCGATAGGCCGAAGTGAATCCATTGGCATTTCAATGGCGATTCAATGCGTTAGGACGAGTTTATAATCCGTAGGCCGAGTTTGGCGTCAAGAAGCAGTGTTAGACTTTTGAAAATATATAAACGATTGGTTTCTCTTTATCAAATCTTACGGTACATACGGAAAGGTAAATAAATTTGGAAGCCATAAGTAATAATAACATTTTGTTTGGTGCTAAACTGCGCTAGATTAAGAAAGACTAAGTGCGGGTTGTGCTTAATAAGCCGAAAATGGGGTAGTTAACCCTACTGTAGCAAGCTACACAATGCCTTTTTCAAAGCACATCAACTCGCACACACATACACACACGCACCATATATCTATCTCTTATGGTTTTTTTAAACAAGTAAGCTAGGGTGGCCCCTAGACAATCGGCATTCTTTAAATTTCTTTTTATACGTCCATTTCTCGTGAATTTTTTATCCTAGGCACTTTAAGAACTCTTTATGCCGCATATTTTTGCTAAGTTGTTATCTCTTTTATTTGAAAATTTATGGCTAGTTTTTGCTGAAAAATATTACTTTTTTTTTAAATTAAATTAAATGCTTTATACAGAAAAAAGCTCTTGCAGTTTTTACCAAAAATGAAAAAAAAAACGTTGTTTTCAATGAAACTAAATGTTTGAAAATCGGTTTGCTCCATTTTGAGGTATTGACAATTGAAATGAGCATTTTTTTCGAAGAAATTAGCCTTTAACTTTCTAATCATAAAATATAGTAACCTAGTTGTTTGAGCAAAAATATGCGTCATCAAAAGTTCTAAATGTAATCAGAACAATGTTCTTACGAGAAATTAACTCATGAAAAGGTATTCAAAGAAAATCGATTTTAGTGGCCACCCTAACCTGCTTGTCAAATCATTTCTCATGAACCATAAGAGATAAAAACGTTGTGTCTTCAACAAAGTTGCTTTGAATTGCTTGTTTTACAACTGTTTAGAACACTGTTTTGGTCTATATCAAATAATAAAAAAGTTTTTGTTTTTAATTCACCAATTTTATGGACCACCCTAATTTTACGAACATAAAAAGATTGAAAAAAAATATAAATCAACTTTCCTTCAGAAACCATAAACCTAAACCCGAAGGTTTGGGCGCAAACATTTTTATCTTCCTAAATACGGCTTTGGGATTGTGCATTGGTTTTGGCTCTACTATACTCCTTTTTGTGACGTCTTGAATGTCAAGTTTTCTTCGTACAGCTAAAAAACATCTATTTCATCTGTTTTTTGCCTATTTGCACCAATTTTGAGGTTTTGGCCAACTTTTGTTTTAAGGGGAACCACTGTGCATCACTCTCGAAGTAGTAAAGGGAGTTTAGTAAAGAGAGATGATCAACCCGATTCGTACCTTTCTCAAAGTTGTTCTTGCTCGCTTTCTACTTTCTATATTCAATTTACACACTGCCGTACTCAACTCTATACTTTTATCTCCTCATAAAATGACCACTTTAAGTCTGTTATTTGAAACATAGCATCTTCAACTATCTAAGCATTTTTAATTCTTTTCTGTTGCTGGAATCCACCATCTTGGATTTCAAAATGGCGTCAATCATGGATTTCCGGTCCCTACAATCACCACAATTCCAAATATATCCATATTGTGCAGTATTTGACAGTATTTTTACGTTTTTATGCAACCGGAAGCTGCCATATTGGATTTAAAAATGGCGTCAAACATAGATTTCCAGTCCCTACACACCACCACGATTCCAAATATACCCATATTGTGGGGTTATTGGGCAGTATTTTTCCGGAAGCTGCCATCTTTGATTTAAAAATGGCGTCAAACATGGATTTGCAGTCCCTACACGTCACTCCGTTTCCAAAAATTCCCATATTGCGGGGTATTTGACAGCGCTTCCAAGTTTTTCTGTAACCAGAAGCCGCCATCTTGGATTTCAAAATGGCATCACCCGAATAAAAATTTACCATACAAAAACAATAGAACTATTGTTAATGAGACATTTACAATAGAAAAGGGGGGTTGTTAGTTACCGTAACCATAAGAAAATAAATTTTTCCTCGAACAAATTTTATCTCAGTACTATCAATTTTATTGTTTTTCAATTGTGCTAAATTTAAATTTCATAGAATTTGTTGTAAACTTATTGGGGTGACTATTTGATTATTTGAGCAATACAATAGAATTCGATAAGATTAATGGTGAACAATAGAATCTATTGTATTTTATTGATATTTTATTGTAATTTTATGGTTATTTTTATCCGGGAAAACATCGTTTTCCAGTCCCTATACGTCACTGCGATTTAAAAAATACCCATATTGTGGGGTATTTCACAGTATTTCCCAGTGTCCTAAAATCACAAAAAAGTGCTTATTTGTAATTTACTTCGTAAAAAAATCTTCATTTGGAACTTACTTCGTAAAAAGAGGAACGTAAACTGAATACTGCATACAAATAGTCTTCGTAAACGGAGGTTTGAGTGTATCAATTTTATAAATCAGAAATATTGAACACTTTTCCCAACCCATTTTTAAAATAGTGGAGAAGACATTTGAAGACATTGCGTCGATCTCGTTGTACAGTTTTTCTAAGTGCATCTGGCATCCATGCAAAGTGGATTGGTACAATCCCACACGGTTAAAAACATTCAGTTCATGTAAATTGATTTGCTGTTGAATTTGCACTACTTGTCAAACATTGCAATTCGATGTGCAAATCCCTTGCAAGAGGTCATATCGAAGCACGATGAAATCAGCAGCAAATCACTTCATTTTAGATTTTATTGCACATCGTTGTTCATGTGCTGTGCTTTGAACTCGAAATGTCAACCATACTGATATTAACAATCTATCAGTTAAGTTTAAATAATTTTTCTTTGGATTTTTTTTTGCTGAAAATGGGTTTTAATAAATATATAGCTTTATTCATACTGCAAACCTTGTTATATGTTATTCAGAATATGACCATATCATATTACTACCCAGATCACATGTTTCCAAGTGATATTGACCAACATCGCCAGGATTTTAGTAGAAGCAAGACGAGGCATTGAGCAAGAAATTTGATAAGTTAAACAATGTTTTGTAATCAAACTTATTTGAATAATAAACTATTATTGAATACAGCCACAATTGCGTATTACTCACGCTCTAGAACGCAATTTATTTCACGTGGAGATGGAGAATTGTCGCTTCTCTCGCTTGACTTCATTTTTTGTTGACTTGCCATCTTCGCGAGTAATGTTTGTCATGTGCGTTTTTGACATTTGCTTCCAAAAGCAAAACTAATCAAATTCAATGGATGAAAACAGTGGTGCCAATTCAAATGATAATCATTTAGATTTAAAGGTGTTATGCAGTACATATTTTTCAACGACAGATCTATTTGTTTCAAAACGCAAATAACTTGAAAATCAATGATAAATCACTTCGATTCGTAGTGCCGCATAACAGACTGAGTCAAGTGCAAGAGCATTTGGATTAGATGTGACAACTTTTTACCGTGCACCTTGTTGTATCATATTATCTTCCTCGTTAAAGAAAAACTATTCCGTCAAATTTATTTCCGTTTTCATCAGCCTCATGACAGAATGTCATTTATCGCGTACACGCTATTTCAAAACTACCCACATTTGGGTAGAATCCACCCAGATCGGTCAAAACTGAACCTACTCAAAAATCGGTAAACTATGTACGGAGTGACAAGTTGATAAATGGACAACATCGACATGAATCCGATCGACTTTGTTCATTTCTCAACTTGTCACTCCGAACATAGTTTACCCATTTTTGGGTAGGTTCAGTTTTGACCGATCTGGGTGGATTCTACCCATATTTGGGTAGTTTTGAAATAGCGTGTAGCAATAATGTCATACGTAACAGTGCGCCCAGTACTGCAAAACAAATAATTGGGACCTGGACATGCTGCCTACTAGAAATATTCAGAGGGAGAGATGGGCGGAGATAATGTTTTAAGCCAAATTTACTGTCAAAATCGGAGCCAATCGAACATTCAAAATAGAATTTTTCCGAGGATTTCTTATTCTTACTAGAATAAATTTGAGAGTATTGCAATCCAACAGAAATTCAATCACCTTTATGCAGTGGCGTCACGTGAGAAAATTCACTAGTTGTGCACCTATTTTATTTATATTTTGTCCAATTTTGATGCATCATAAAAAAATGGGATACAAATCTTTCGACGGGGGTACCTGCATAAAAAATAAACGAAATGATGATGGGAAACAGTTCTGCTACCAGTTTTGCTTACTCTTGCATAGAAACATTGATTTTCTTTTTAAGTCTCATGTTTATGATATTTGTCAACGTTACTCACCGTTTCCTAAGCAGTAGCGTAGAGTTGACGCCAATTGTGATTTCCTCGAAATGCTCCACTTCCCACGCAATTTCCTCGAGCATGACACAACCAACAATTTTCACTTGTCCATTTTCGACAAAGTTCCGCGTTTTACCATTTCTTTTACATGTCGTCAAGTTGTCCAACTTTGGTCGTGGGACGTCCATTCTCGCAATAAGCATCTGGATGGATCTTCTGGCAAACGGTCTTTTCAGGAGGACTGCCACCCGTCGCAAGTGCGAATGTTCCCGCTGGAATCGGAAAGTTCCTCCTCCGGATTGGTCGAGTTCCCGAGCGTAACCACAGTGCAACCACAGCGCGATCGATCACAAATGCACAAAACTCCCGTTCATTATGAAGGAAGTGCAAAAAGGCAGGAGTAAAAATAATTAGTTGAACTATTCGAGATTTTGTCAAGACGGTCCTCCACCATTACAAGTTGGACGATGGAATGATTGGTGTAGCAGCCACCGCCATGGATGTATTCGAGCAGTTCGAATGGTCGGATGGTACAGTTTTTGTTTGGTTGTTGACTTTCCGATTAAAACTCAAGCACCGCTTGTCGTGACCGGCCCAAGATTTCCAGCGTCGGCCTCGGCTACACGAATTACCGATGCAACTCCCACGGCTGCGGCTGCTTCCAATGCTGCTGCTGCTGTTCCTTCTGCTGGTCCGTTTCCTCTAAAATTCGTAAAAAAAAGACGGACCAGCAGCAGCATTCGAAGCAGCCGCAGCCGTGGGAGCTGCATCGCTAGTTCGTGTAGCCAATGCCCGGAAACCTCGGTCAGTTCAAGATACGCTGTTAGCTGTTCTTCGTCTGGAGGAAATGTGGTTGCGACTGCCGTCGCGGGTGTAACGATTTTGAGAATCCATGGTGAGACTTGGTGGAGATTCACGGTTGTTTTGAAAATAATTTGACTAGGAGTGGCAACATCAATAACATTTTGACATATGCACACTGCGCAGGCGCAGAAAAATTTCAGTGTTGCCAGTAGCTTAAAGATCATAAAAATTGTAACCATGGGTGCCAAACAACGCCAATGACTGCACCCGGGTGTGCCCAAGTTTCATTTTGGCACACTGTGTAGAGTGACCAACCCCTTGGGAGGTCATCAACAATATCCTGTTCCATGATTCCTATTTAATTTTGCACTATGCTATGAACAATATTCCATCAATGCGCTGAGGCTACTGAATAAAATGCAGACATGGTAGTGAGAAAATTTAAAAAAATTAAAATTCTATGTGTGCGTGTAGGTAGGTATACAACGAATGACGGCTCTCCAAGATTCAATCAATTCAGAGAGAAACTCAAATGCGACGTTGCCTATACGTGCCAATTTATTCTCTTCTCTTTAAACTGTGCAATGATAGAAGTGCACAAAATAAACACTAACACAGCGGCAATTACGCTTACGGGACTTCAATGCATATACAACTGATCTGGTTGTAAATACGAGCGTTTCTGGTGCACAAACATAAGTGCTCAGATTGGGAGAACTAAGCATGCGGTGGCTTTGGTAGAACGAAGGCATATTTTCCTTGCTTGTTTTGTCGCTCATTCGCCATAGAAGCCCAAAAAGAGTGTTGTCTGCACGTGGTAAAATCCCAGCGTGCCCGTACGTGAAAACAAGATCGCTATGCCTCGCTTCTGTTTTACGTACATTTCTTTCAGTGGTAGGTAAAACGCAATGTCCTTTATATAAGGTCCGGGCCAACAGGCTTATTGGCGTTAGTGAAATGAACAAATGTTTAGTGGTGTTCGTATTTCACTGCAATGTTTATCTTTTTACACGAAACAGCTGTTGGCAGTGACATAAATCTCACTGTTCGCAGTATGGAATGTTATGGTAGAGTGACGTCGTCACATGAGTGCTCAGCAATGTTTACAATATTTTTGCTTCTAACACCAGCAAGCTGCCTGTTGGCCCGGACCTTATATAAACGTCATTGGGTAAAACGGAGGTTGAGCAGCGATGTGGTAAACAATTCAGCTACTATCCAGTGATATGGTGGATAATTCAGTTACTGGAAGAAACCAATAAAAAGGGCGGACAAAAATGGTTCTATTTGAGTATTAAATTTTTACCTCTTAATTTTTATGATATATAAATTTTACTTTTTGAAAATTTGAGACTGTGCACATATGGACGAGACGCCACTGCCTTTATGTTTTGTGGGCTTCTCAAATTGAACTAGTTTTTGGAAACAAAAACAATATTCTAAGTCTATAGATTAATTGATCTTCGTTGGTTAATTAATGGCCCCATGAATTGTGCAAAATATTGCGATGCAATCAATTATTATTTTGCACGTAAATCGAATCAAAAATAAAAGTCATTTGAAATGCTAGCTTCTAGCAAGGGATGCAAGATAATTTAGGAACAAATCCCTGCTGCCGAGTTGTATTTTGTTTTCTCCGCCTATCTCTCCCTCTGAGTATTTCTACTGCTAGTATACACGGTAAGAAAAAAGTACCTAACGGCAAGTTTACTTTTACCTACTTTTGAATGTTTGTCTCCTTTTCTCCAAAACTACCCAACTGGGATAGTGAAGTATGGGGACCTAACGTTGAATATAATTATATTTGGGTAAAACTAACTTACTTTTGGTAGAAAGCGAGTGAAAAATTCTGTACGAATTGCAATCAAGTAAATGAAAACTACTTTGACCCGCTTTACCTACTTTCGGCTTCCTGCACATAGTGCCGATATGACTTGGGTACTTTTTTCTTATCGTGTAATTGTGCCCGATATTTTAACCTCACTCTATAGGAATTTGACAGATTGTGGTGGTTTGCTTACACTTTTTTAGGCCCTGCCACTGGGTTTTCATCATCATGATTCGAGCAGACGTTTAATATTTTGTGGACAAAAGTCAAACGTTGGTTCCAGTCGTTAGGGCTGCTGGGAAGATTACCGAATTTACTTCTATTCATGTCAATGTCAATAGTAATGCTCGTCTGCCAAACAACGACCCTGTCAATGTCAATGTCAATTAGTTATATAATAAGCTTATTAATAGAAATGAGTGTAAGTCGATTGTAAACTTTATCTAACCTTACCCAAAACTCACCTTTAAAATTCTATACTAGTTAGTTTGTAATGTGTTTTAAGTAGGTATTATAAGCATAAATAAGAATAGTTAATAATAATTACCAGAAATTACAAATGATAAAAATTAGTTTCGATAGACTTTCGATAGGACGGCCTTTAATCATATGTTCATATGTTGGATTTTCATTTTTTTTTAATAACAAGCCTCAAATTTAATGCACTAAAGTTACATCTCGTATTAGATCATTTTCTATAGGAACTTACTTGCCGGCGCCGGTGGTGTAGTGGTAAGCGTGACTGCTTTCTAACACCCCGATGGGTCTGGGTTCAATCCCAGCCGAGATCGGTGGGATTTTTCTGAGGCATCAAAATCTCTGGTCACGTCTTTATGAGTGTAAATCGATTCTAAACTTTATCTAACCTTACCCAAAACTCATCTTTAAAATATTATACTAGTTTGTAATGTGTTTTAAGTAGGTTTCATAAGCATAAACAAGAATAGTTAATAATAAATAAATACCAGAAATTACAAATGATAAACTTTTGATAAAAGGGCTTTTAACAATATGTTGATATGTTGGATCTTCAATCTTTTCAATAACAAGCCTCAAATTTAATGCTCCAAAGTTACATCTCGTATTAGATCATTTTCTATAGGAACTTACATATTAATATTAGCAAAATTTATGTTTAAATATCACCTTCTTTTCTAGGTGATTTTTTTTTCTCTGCACATGATTACAATCCATCTCACATCACATAAAACCTTATTTAATATCAAATCCAACAGCATCGTTAAAATAAGATAATAAATAGCATTTTGCAATCATCACCATCATTCACTCTCACATTGACTCCACATAAACAAAACATCAATCATGGTTACACTGTATTTCACTGTATTTCGACCAAATTGAATTTGAAATCGATTGACCATTTTATTTTATTTTTACAGAATATTACAGTTTAATTAACACCCTTATTTAAGGACAGCGATCGAGGTCTCAACCCTTCAAGTTTATTTATCTACTTGGTTTTGTTGGTTTAAAAGTTACACTATTGTAGAAGTCAAGGTTGCAAAGACTCATTTCAGCTAAAATAATGTTTTTCGGAATAATAAAACCAAAAGATGGTATGATGGCATGTTTTACTTGTAACTTACAAGAAGAGGTTACAAAGTATGCGTTGGAAACATAAAACCTGTAAATTTGGCTTTTTATGAGTCACAATCAGCGATTTGCTGATCGCTGAGTGAGTGAGTGAGTGAGTGAGTGAGTGAGTGAGTGAGTGAGTGAGTGAGTGAGTGAGTTTGTGAAAAATCGCTGATTGTGACTCTCATGAAGTGAAATAAACAGGTTTAATATGTCAAACACATTCTTTGCAACCTCCTCTTGTATCCTACCAATTCAAAATTTGATCATGGCATCTAATTATTTCATAATTTAGAAAAACATTGTTTTAGCTGAAATGAGTCTTTGCAACCTTGGTAGAAGTATGCAAATATTAGCAAATTTGTTGCAGTATAATTTGTATCATTCAGATTAATGTCAATCGCGATGGAACCTTGAAGACACCTCAGCGGGAGTTCTGCCATGCCATCTATCGTACATGTCATCTATCATCTTGAATCTGTTAACTTTATTGCTTAAACTTGAAAAATGTTTTATTGTTGAAATTTGTAACTGATTATGATTTAAGTTGAAAAGACATAGATGTTTTGTGCCTACGGGAGAAGAGGTAGTTAAATTATTTTCACTCCCGGGGAAACCCTCTATCAATAAAAAAAAATATACAACACATCATAATTCCTTTCTATTATTCAGCTACGGATGTGACAACGATGGTGAGTTCACCATGTTATATCTTCATTTTATTCCAGCAGACAGCAATTTCAAAAAAAAAATCTACATATGCCAGCAACACTGACTGGGTGTATCCTATGGCTTACCTTCCCTACTAACATAATTCCTAAATTCCCGAGACATTTATGAGGGGTCGTAGAGTTCTCTGCATCTCTCTTAAGTAAATGTTGGACTAACATACCTTTCCTATCCCTACCAGTTGTAAGGACGTGGCCAGGACAATCCTTAACTGTTGGAGCGGGATATTTCTTTATTTGGGAGATAGTATTTATTCCCTACTTACTATCTGCCCAGTTACAGATATCCGTCTTGCTCTTAATAGTGTTGAATTCGTACCACCTACGATATTGTGCAACTTGTTCGATGCTAATGCTAATGCTAATGCCACTGGGTTTTCATCATATCATATCGCGATCCTTAGATTGAGAAACGCTGAGCTATAGCTTACTTCACATATACCCAATAAATCATCATTCATGTAAATGAACTCCAAGAATAGTAATGAAGCGCATACCGACCACTACCGCTTGTCAAAGTTGATTGAAATTCCCATGCTTTGATCCACAGGCGCCCATAAAAGCCAACACGCGCGCTCAAACGGGAGAGACGTGCAGAGTACGCGTTGATCGTGAGCTTCAGCATCGTGCATTGCGATCTGCACAGGTACCTAGTAAGTAAACACCACGCAACGCACCGCCCGCACACCCGCCACAACATCCACTCAACTCACGGCGCGGATGCATTTCGGAGGGATAATTTTGGGGCGAAACAACTGATCGTGGTCTGCCGCGGACAGCAGGCATGCAGCTCGTTGCTTCCTAATGAAACGCTAATTACACATTTCGTAAATGCATACACCGCCGGCTCGGCAAACTGGATGACGATTGTATCGCACACCGAACCATAACTATAGCCGTACGTAGGTAGATAGGTACCTATGCCTTCAACAAAGTCATGCTAGAGCGTCTCTGATTTATTGGGTTCACGTTCCGACTGCACTGTAGGAAAAACTGATTGCCTTCGAAATGTTTCCAGAGGAAGATTTTTCCACAGTGCCCTCGCTGCACCACATTATATCGAACACCGCTGAATGCATATGCCGTTTTAGTCCGGAGTTACACGTTAATCGCTTCACGCTGCGATTTGCGTCGTTAATTCGTGCCTAATTTCGTAATTATTAGCTTCCAGGCTTCTGTGGCTTCGCGAAATTGGTCATCGATCGATTGTGTCATCGCGCGATCCATAAATTGGTCCGATTTTGTGTGTTTGTTGTTGTTGGTGGTCGTGGGGCTTGTTATGAGCGGTTGTTGTGTAAAGCTGTTTTACGACCTAATGAGATATTCCATGGTATTTATAAAGGCTTTTGCAGTCTAATGTGTCGGACGGTAATATGATTATCCAATTCTGTTTTCATCCCAATTTTGAGCAACATTTGATCGCCGGTGGTGAAGATTTGCGTCACAAAAATTACTGGTGAGTTGGTTCATAACATTGAAACCACCAGTTTTTGGCAGGCTGACAATGATTATATTTAAATATCATCGAAAATTATACAACACAATCCACAAATGTGTAATTAATTGAATACGTCGCGAACTAAATATCAGAATAGTAAAAGCACCAACTCTTATATAATGCTTGCTAATCATGAGCGCTAAAGCAAGTCATCAATCAGCGATTCAAATGATTGCATACTATTTTAGTTATGGTTTATTCACCAAAATTCAACGACAACGTGAAAGTCTCAGCTGATAGAGACGAAAAATGACCAATCTGATAACCTCTCACGCAAGTCACATGTATGACCCTCGAACGTGTACAGCACTAGTCACTATCTTGATGGCGGATAAATCGTGTCCGAGAGATTCGTGTCGGCAAATTTTTCCATAATCGGTCGGTCAGGTGCCATAAAAAATAGATCTCTGTATGGTGCATGAATGTCATAGTTTTGGTTATATGTAGCAAAAGCCAACGTTTCAATGGCAACAACTCGTACATACTACTGAAAAAAAAACACGAGAATCGAGTATCTGATTTGGGGCGCTGTTTTCAAAACCAGATTTTGGTCTAATTTAAAAGACTTCATTTTGATTAATATTTAATTAACACCATCTTCAACCCGAGCTAAGATCTTGAAGTTCTACTGACACAATGAAAGTCTTGAGCTATGCACTGAAAATATATATCAGTCCATGATGCTCAAGAGAGTATATTGACAACAGAGATAAAATGCTATCCAAACTATTCTGGAGCTAAGATCTTGAAGTTGTACAAACCCAATGAAGTCTTGAACAAAGTCATGAACATCTGTATGAGTCCAATAAGTTCAAGAAAGCCTCTTGACAGCATGCATGTTGATTTGACTGTTCTGGAAATATTGAAGTCCTACAGATCCAATGAATTTTTGCACAATGTCTTGAACATATTTATGACTCCAAGAAGTTCAAGAGAGCATTTTGACAACATGCGCATCATCGAATGGTTTCAATAAGATTGTTTTTTTTTTCTATCACAGACTTTATGTTGAAGTATTGTGTCATTCGTGATTTTTCCGGGGATGAGATTTGAACTCATGACTTTGGCGGCCGTCTCCCATAAGATATTTAATGCTCTCCAAACTATTATAGCGCAGAGATCTTGAAGTTCAAAAGACCCAATGAAGTCTTGAACAATGTTTTGAAAATCAGTGTGAGTCCGTGGAGCTCAAGAGAGCCTTTTGACAACACACATAGACAAATTCACGTAATTTTAGGTGCTCTGAGACTGACATATACGAGCGTCAATTTTGACATAAAATTAAGTCATAATAGACGCGAAATTCAGCTCACCCAAACGTACTTTTTGTCGAGTAACGAATTGTTTAGTCTCGGAGTACTTTATTTTACATGACATGTTTGCTTACGTCTCATCCTTTATGTCAAAGATGGATTCCGTCACGTGTGAAATTAGGAATTTCTCATTGTGAACGTAAACGTCATGGAATAGTAGCAATAAGATATTTGATGTTCTCCAAACTATTCTGGAATCAAGACATTGCGGTGCTGTAATCACAATGAAGTCTTGAACAAGGTCATGCAAATCGTTTTGAGTCGAAAAATCACAAGAGATGCTAACATAGAATAGTATAATTGCTCTCAACATATGGAGAATCCAATCATTATAATCAACATGTTTACGTTTATCATTAGAACCACTCGGTATTCGTCGGCATTACCAGATTCCATATGTTCAACGTCAAGTTAGAGAGAAAGGGGAGTTGTTATTGTCACATACACACTACGAAAAAGTCGTGTAAATTTAGGTTCCCTGAGACCGACACATGTAAGCGGCCCTTTTGGCATAAGAATCAGTTAAAAAAAAAAACGAGAAAATAAATTCAATCAAACGTTCTCTTCGTCTCGTTGCATATCTTTCGGTTTGAGAACACTTAATTTTACATGAAATATTTGTTTACGTTCCACGATTTACGTCCAATATGGATTACGGCTCGTGTAAAAGTAGTTATTTCTAAGTGTGTAGGTTTCAAATAAGTAATGACGCAAAATTTTAGAGTGACCAGAAAAATACGCTACAAGGGGAAGGGGGTTCACAATGAATGCTTCATCAAACGTAAACAACCATTTAACGTTTGTATACGTTTCATGAAATACCAACTTTGGGCCCCCCTTGCCCTTGTTACGTATGTTTCTATATCTACGCTACTACGACATTTCTGCATCTTCCCTAAGAATTCATTCTACCTTAATATTACGACTGTCATTTTCACAAATAAACATTGCTTACGAATTTTTGCAATGGTCTTTTTCGTGCAGCAATTACGATAAACGACATTTTTAAAAAACCACGTGGATAGCAATTTATTTCATGCACAGTGATCAGTAATGCATCGAGAATTACATATATAAAACCAAATTTCAGCTATTATATGCTATAGTAGCCATGCTTGGCATGCACAGTTGTACACACCAACTGCTCATTTGTTAGTAATTTTAACTCTGTTGTTGAATTTTTTTAAAGTAATTGATAGATTAGGATCATAGTTTACTAAAAAATGCAAAGAGTAGGTAAATCTTAACATTTGAATCAACACCAATGATATTTTGCATTTAAAATCCGAAATGTGCAACGAGCACTTCTCACTTCATTTTTGCACAACAAAACATATACAGTTTATTACTAGAATTAAAATCTACTTTTTTACGAATCTATGACAAGCTTAAACTCTATTCTATCTACACTGAAAATGTATTTTCGTTATTTCTCTGAAAACCGTTTGGTTAAAATGAATATCGTACATACAACACATCTTTCATTAAAGGTACGAAACATTCGTTTTTCCTGTCATCTGGCGCAATGTCAATATTACGCCTTATTCGTATAATATACAAATACATCTTCGTACAATCAAACCAACAACTGCGCTTATTGTCTCCTAAAGTGCTGATTGAGTGTTGGAGATGGGATATTTTTTTTTAGAAATATTGTCGGTTTGACCAATACATGCAAGCTACCACAATAAATCATCGCAGTGGTTTTATGTTAGAGAAAAAAAAAATGCATGCAAGCAGCAGAAAAAGCAAGAGAAATCGAAGTACCGCTCCATGAGTGCTTTTTATTGCCTTTAGATTAACCTTTTCTCATAACACAGTTAGAGCAATGGATAAAGTACAGATCTGATGATCGCAAGGTTCATGATTCGAGTCCGGTCTGAAGCCTATTTTTATTTTTTGTCATATTTATTCCTTCCAATGATGAAGTTATTTTTACCCATCCTCACTAACACACTCCACATTTTTCGGTTTCCACAACCAACACTTGTGGACCGCTGGTTGGGTGTAGCGATAGCGAGTGTGACAGTTCTAACGAAACTAGCTTCATACAATGTACAAATCCATTTCGTTGCAGAAAACAACGAATAAATTCGTAGAACAAACGAGTGATTTCGTTGTATAAACGAAATTTTATTTTCAGTGTACTGCTTCAAAATGAACAATGTTTCGTTAGCTGTGTGCAAAGTTATTAGCAAATGAGCAGTTCGTGGCCAAAACTGTGTATGCCAAGCATGCCAGTAGCTATAATATGTTAAATAATGCAGCGGTGCCGGTGGTGTAGTGGTAAACGTGATTGCCTCTCACCCCAACAGACCTGGGTTCAATCCATGTCGGCGCCACTGGGATGTTCTGAGGCATAACATCTTTGATCACGCCTTCCTTCGGAAAGGAAATACAGCCGTTGGTCCCCGGTTCATGAGTTGATGGGTCGATAGGTAGGGTCCAGGTGTGGGAGCTGCCTTCCTGGCACGTCGGTAGTATTGGTGTGGTGCTCAGCACGGAAATCAAGATCGACGGAAAAAATCAAGGGAAAAAATATGGATATTTCCGCAAAATAATGCAAGTATTTAGCCTTTTTGTGCATAAAAAATGGTCAACATGCAGTTAAAATGTTTGTTTTAACGGTGAAGGTAGATTTAAGACAAACATATTAAGCCGAGTACAAAGGGAGTGAATATTAGACGTATGACCAATAATCAATTAAAGAAACTAACGATTTTTGATTGGTTCATCACTTGAGTTATGGTTCCAACTGCGGTATCTATGGATATCCAACACACTTAGAAATAACTAATTTTACACGTGACGGAATCCGTCTTTGACATAAAGAATGAGACGTAAACAAACATGTCAAGTAATATTAAGTGCTCCGAGACTGAAAAGTTCTTTGCTCGACGAAAAGTACGTTTGATTGAGCTATATTTCGCGTCTGTTATGACTTAACTTTACGTCAAAATTGACGCTCGTATATGTCACTCTCAGAGCACCTAAATTTACATGATTTTTTCTAAGTGTGCATGTTCTCTGCCATTACATAAAGTGTATCTCAAAATTGATCGTACACCCTAGAGGACAATTTTTTGAAACATGGTGAATAGATATATTTTATTAAATCATGGCTGGTGGTTGAACATATGATTTATTGCTATAGTTTTGGTCTTTATTGGAAGAACCTGTATGAAGCTAGATTTGTTTTAGTAAAATGCTCGATTTTTAAATTTTTACCTAGAGGATGAATTTTAGTAAAATTAGTGGCATTATTACGACTAAAAATGAACAAAATTTCAAGAAGTTACGATCATTTTATTTCAAGAAAATAAGGTTTTTCAACAAAAAGACGTTTTCTTAAATTGCTCTGACTTTTTGTAAACTCAACCAAATATGCCCAACACTGAGTCAATAATTGGTAAATGTTTGCTAAGTCAGCTTCCAAAAATTCAGATACATATCTTTTAACTTGTGCTTTTAAAGCCGTTTTTCTAAAAGTTTCTAAAATGGCATTATCACTTTCACACCACAACGATAGATGGTCCTGTGTCAATGTATGGGGATTCGCGGTGCATAAACAGGATCACAAATCGAACAAGGCCACCTAAAGGGTGATACGGTCAAAATTTGGTCAAGGGAAAACGCGTGTAAATTGGTGAAATCGTTTATTTAAAAAATCAAATTAAATTTCTTTTTCAAGTTCAATTAGTATAAAATTCAGGAAAAATATTCAGTTAGGCTTCCGCTTTTCCAAATCCGAATTGCTGGGCCTTACGCTTGACCCCTTCCATCAGATTTTGTACAGCCACCTTGTCCACCTTCTTCGCCGCAGAAAGCCAGTTTGCCTTGAACTGCTGCTCGCCCTTAGCAGTTTTTTTGGTCTTCTTTAGGTTCCGCTTGACAATAGCCCAGTATTTCTCAATTGGGCGGAGCTCTGGCGTGTTGGGAGGGTTCTTGTCCTTGGGAACCACCTGCACGTTGTTGGCGGCGTACCACTCCATGGCCTTTTTACCGTAATGGCAAGATGCCAAATCCGGCCAAAACAGTACGGAACAACCGTGTTTCTTCAGGAAAGGCAGCATTCATTATGTCGAAAGTAAAATCGCACCGATCCGAGAAAAATAAAGTTGTGTTTTGATGACCGAAAAGCAATACCTATTTCCAATTAAACACATATAATCTCATAGTGATAGCAATGTTTAACATATTAAGCAGGGTTTTAATCATACAAAGCAGGTTGCTACCCGAGCAAAGTCGGTTAACAAAATGAAAGCAAATCGATATTAAAGTGTGCAGTTCCTATCATTATGAAAACTCATTTTGATTTCAAATGTTGCGACATAAGTCTGATATCATATTGTGCTTTCATTATGCAGTCAAGGCGTTTTAAATGAAAGCAACTTAACTTGAAGTTCTGCTGTTTACGTCTTGTTTAAAATTTAATTGAAATTCATCTGTCGTTGAACTAATGATTATCGTTTATCTGATTTGTTTAACACATTTTAGGTCATTCGTGACTTGCCCGCGGTGAGATTGGAGCCTAAGTCTTTCAGCTTGAGAAACATGAATGGTAACCATTTACTCTAGGCCCGTATTCAGTTAAACATTATGAATGCAAAATCAGTAATCAAATTGATTTCATTGAAAGCAGGATTAGTTTTCCGTTTGCTTCAACAGTTGCTCTCATTTTTGCTGTGTTAACCGTTAAGTCAACCAAAAGGAGATCAACTGGAGTATTCAAAATAAGTTACATCATAACAGCAAATTTTGATTTCAATTTGATCTTCTGCTTTGCTCGGGTAGCGTTCATGGTAAAAATACTGATTTTTGAGTCAAAAGTTATTATACGTCTTTTGGTGGCCCCCTAATGTTACTTAAGTCAAAGTGTATTTACCAGGATATTCGGGAGAATTATCAATCACGTCTCCTTCCGTGCAGCCTATTCATCATTTTAGGACCACCGATATCATCTTAGCAACAAACAGTTCGATTTATTCACTTTAATAATGAGAAAGCGAAACGACGAACGTACACTTTGCGCTGTTACTTAAGACAAACGGCATCTTCATAGAAATCGGGTGACTTCAGTAACATCGTAAAATATTTTGATCGAAAGGTGATTACGTCAAAAAGCTATTTGACTGGTAAATAAATTTAAAAATAGGATGTGATCCTATATTCGGACAGTATATAGTGTAATAGCAGGACCATTGATTGACACTGATAGCTCGACTTGTTACTTTCGACGTAATAATTTGCTCTTGATGTCATGATGGACGTGGAACAACAAGTGGTTAGCGAGGATTTGGAGTTAATGGTTATTGATTGTGGTGCAATTTTTGGCGTGCCTCTAATTGGCAATAAATTTCGGAAGAGGGATTGTATTTTCCATGATTATTTCTATGCTTATAAAAAAATTTGAGCCCTTGTTTCGCAAATCATCAATTACTATTAGAGATCTGCATCTTGCTGATACTGGTGGTGATATTGTAAACCCTCTCACTCGAAAGCCCCATCATGATGCGAGCTTGGATGTGTGATTTATGAAATAATGAAATTCGGTTGATAGTGGCATGCTGGTATAAAACAGTAAAAGGTTATTTTTTATTTAATTCCACGTACTAAATTTTGTTATACATGACAGATATGTATTTCGACTGTAATGATCACAGGTATAACAATTAAACTACATCGTGTAGTTATCTTAAAGGGGTTATATTTTGATAAATCTTTAATGGAAATTATACTGATGTCACTGTCATGGATTCCAACATTAAATAAGTGAAATTAAATGGAAAATAATATTTTTTACTGTTTTATGCGTGATTGTTTTCTCGTTGCGTATAAAGTAAAAATCGGAGAAATCACAAAAACAGAGATAATCTTGTTATCGCAATAAAATGATAATGACATCGAGTGTGATATCTTCCTCTTCCCTCGGCTGATCATGAACGTCCGCTCTGGCATCTATCATGCTGATACCTTTCCGTTATTGAGCCCTGGTGGTGAAGTTCACTGTACCAATATGACATATTCCCGTTATATGTCTTATAAATTTGCGCTAAAAGAAAATCCAATGAAAACGCTATGATTTAAAATGTGTCAGGTAAATTATATATGAATATTTGATACATTTACAATGCTGATATGTTGGTATGATGATAATATGATCAGTTAAATTATAAAAAAATAACTGAAATGGTGAGAGAGAGAAGGATTAGTAATTTCTATTTAATTCCACTACCTTATTTGCTTATCCTTGACAGATACGCGTATTTCGTCAACAATGTGCAGACTTCTTCAGTGTCTTGTACTAATAGTCGACAGTCGAGTGCAGACTTCTTCAGTGTCTTGTACTAATAAAGGGTGATACGGTCAAAATTTGGTCAATATAAACTTGACGTATTTCTTTCAATTTTGCATTTAAAAACCTGAACACCCCTCATTTTGAAGGTGTGTGTGTGTAGAATGTTGCTCCTATTTTGATTTTGGAATTCACTCTTCAGTTGTCAAAATGCCGTCCAAGCAAGAAGAGCAGCGTATCAAAATTTTGCACGCAAAGTTGGCAAAATCGCTAAAAGTTGCCAAATCAACCGTTACAAATGTAATTAAAGTGTTTGGGGAACGTTTGTCGACAGCCAGGAAGTCTGGATCGGGGGGAAATCGAAAACTGGAAGCCGCTGAGATGACAAAGAGAGTTGCCGGTAGTTTCAAGCGAAACCCTAACCTCTCTCTCCGAGATGCCGCAAATAAGCTGGGTGTATCGTCTACAACCGTGCATCGAGCCAAAAAACGAGCCGGACTATCGACTTACAAGAAGGTAGTGACTCCAAATCGCGATGATAAACAAAATACGACGGCCAAAGCGCGATCCCGGAGGCTGTACACGACGATGCTGACGAAGTTTGACTGCGTGGTAATGGACGACGAAACCTACATCAAAGCCGACTACAAGCAGCTTCCGGGACAGGAGTTTTATACGGCAAAAGGAAGGGGAAAGGTAGCAGATGTTTTCAAGCACATGAAACTGTCAAAGTTCGCAAAGAAATATCTGGTTTGGCAAGCCATCTGTACCTGTGGCTTGAAAAGCAGCATTTTCATAGCTTCCGGGACTGTCAACCAAGAAATTTACGTGAAAGAGTGTTTGAATAAACGTCTGCTGCCTTTCCTGAAGAAACACGGTTGTTCCGTACTGTTTTGGCCGGATTTGGCATCTTGTCATTACGGTAAAAAGGCCATGGAGTGGTACGCCGCCAACAACGTGCAGGTGGTTCCCAAGGACAAGAACCCTCCCAACACGCCAGAGCTCCGCCCAATTGAGAAATACTGGGCTATTGTCAAGCGGAACCTAAAGAAGACCAAAAAAACTGCTAAGGGCGAGCAGCAGTTCAAGGCAAACTGGCTTTCTGCGGCTAAGAAGGTGGACAAGGTGGCTGTACAAAATCTGATGGCAGGGGTCAAGTCGGATTTGGAAAAGCGGAAGCCTAACTGAATATTTTTCCTGAATTTTATACTAATTGAACTTGAAAAAGAAATTTAATATGATTTTTTAAATAAACGATTTCACCGATTTACACGCGTTTTCCCTTGACCAAATTTTGACCGTATCACCCTTTAGTCGACAGTCGAGTATCTGTCAAGGATAAGCAAATAAGGTAGTGGAATTAAATGGAAATTACTAATCCTTCTCTCTCTCATTATACAGGTATTCCACTAAGATGCCCACATTCATCAGGAACTGAAATGGGTTTGAAACCCATAAGCATAAGTATTACTTTTCACTACAATATCATATACATGTCATACATCATCTAATTAAAGTTTGTATAAAATCATATAAAATTTACTTCTTCTTTTGACACTTATATTTAATCGATTTTAAAAATAAACATCAGGGAGCTTTCACAGTTGCATTTTTTTTACTGTTGCTGATTTGGGCTTCGATTCAGAACTGTTGATGTGTAATGCTGTCGGTGTCTTCGCTCGGTTCCACTGGACTGACTTCGAAATTAGCATGAAGTAATAACAGCTATCCCAACATGGAATGTATTTAATGCAACACAGAGTTTAGATTGCCGAAGTCGGCAAAATTTTACTGGTCTTTTAAACAGCTGAGTTTTCAGTAATCAACCCAGTAGTTTTTACATTTACTGAGAACTCCGTAAATTGCACAGTTTTTGAACCGTAAAAAATTACCGTTTACCTCAGTATTTTTTTTTGCAGAGTTTTGTATGTATATGCATGTATATACAATCCAACTTCCACTGTCCGGCAGTGTTTTTATGGAAGAAAAATGTTTGCAATATAATCTATTATTATTATACTGACCTCATTGCAAACAATTTTAGCCCAGACGTTGAAAGGCGATAGCTCTGTTGAGATTCAGTAACCCATTTCAGAATGCCTGGTCACTCACGTCCATTCCGAGGTTACTTTCACTTACAACAAGCCCCGCATACACGTAGTACCGATATAAAATGTATATTGGTACTGCGTGTACACTTCCAACATCAAAGCAATTCCTGCTTTGTAGATGGCACGTATTTAGTAGGATGCATTTCATATTTTTATATCTAGTTGTAATCAGTTAGATCTCACCGCTTATGTATTGTGTCCTCGACGTGGAAGGATCGTAGTCTAATCTGCAAAATCATCTTTCCCGGTTATTGTCCAGGGGGCAGAACGCCAATACCAAATACGTAAAAAGACACGGCAAACGTTGCTTCTGGGAGTGGAGGCGTAGCACCGAAACACACTAGCACGACGCTACAGCAACACAACTATTAAAAAAAAATTCTAACCCGGGAATTTTCACAATAATTTACAATATTAAAACACCGATGAATCTATATTCACATGATAATAATGAAAACGAATTACTTTTTTCCTTGGTACAAGCCAAACAGCACGCGGAAAACACGGAATTTGTGACAGCGAAATTAAAACCGACCGTTTGCGGGCAGAGCCTACTGCGCACTCGCATATTTTTTTTTTGCAGAGTTTTTCTGTATTTTTATTTTTGATGAATAAGTCAGTGATTTCATCAAAAAAGTTCCATACGAGTTTCACGTTTAGCGCTTGCTGGTGGTTCAGCCAGTTGGTTGGTTGGTGTGCACAATTGCATGTCCATGACTGGGGCTAAAAGGCAATGTTAGTGAATGTTTTTCCTTCAAAATCATTGAATCATCTGGAAGTCGATGCAGGAGTACATAGACTGACCAATTTCGTGGCAGTTTCTGCACTCTTGCATTGGCTTCCAGATGTTCAACTTATTTTCACAAAGGTTTTCTCTTATCACACAGAGATTTCAGACGTCTAGTGCGCGAGGTGAAACGGAGTAGGATGACGCAAGTTAGTTGACTTACTAGTGAGATCAGCAATTTTGGAATTTCATTTGATTACTGTTCAGTAAAACATAATGAATGCTGAAAACACAATTCGGCACAAAATTTAACTGAGTTTTAGTCATTCACCTTAAAGCTTTTATTTTACGGAAAATTCAGTACATGCTATTACCGTAGTCAGTAGTTTGTCGCAAAAGCTACTGAACATCACCGTAGTTTTATTGAAAATAGCTGAATGTACGGTATTTTTTGTGATTTACAGTTCGAAAACTTAAAAAAAAAATTACCGAACAGAGAAGCCGTGATTAAGTGTGAACGTTATGCTTGTTTTGCTAGAGTGAAGAAAAATAGCGCACTGACAAATTTATGTCCCTTTTCTGTGGTGTGGTGTGTTCAAATCATTCTTAATGCCACTTAATGCAACGTCTACGTTATACGAATTCATGGAATTCAAGCCGTGAGCCAAAAATTAATTTTGGACACCCACTTGGAAAATCCGATGTGGTCAGGTTCAAAAATCACGAAGTCGATGAAATTGGCTGAATCGACCATGTGCAGTGTTCTGAAACGTTTCCGTGAGCGGTTTACTATCGATCGACAGGATCATAGCAAGCGTCGTAGTGGAACTAACGATCGGAAGCTGCATTTGAAGGTGTTGAGAACGGTTAGGGCAAACACAGGACGGTCGGATTATGATATCGCCAAGACATTCAATATCAGCCAAAGCACAGTCAGAAGGATTCGTCAGCTAGAAGGATTTCGAAGCAACCAAACAGGACACTGAAACAAAATCTATTGGCCAAAAGACGTGCCCGGAAGTTGTACAATGAGGTTCTTACAAAGTACGAAGGATGCATCCTCATTAATGACGAAACGTACGTGAAGATGGATTATGGGCAGCATGGTATTTGCAGATGTGGACAAAAACCCAGGTTTTCGTGACAAACAAGACTATGGATTCCAAAATGTACAAGCAGGAGTGCCTGTATAAACGTATTCTTCCGTTCATTAAGGCTCACAATAATGGACCTGTAAAGTTTTGACCTGATTTGGCTAGCTGCCACTACAGCGGAGAGGTTCTACAGTGGTATCGAGACAACGCGGTAGATTTCTTCGAAAAGGACATCAATACACCCAACTGCTCTCAATTCCGCCCAATTGAGAAATATTGGGCAATTGTCCAAAATATGATGAGTGGTGTTCGAATAAAAATTCGAGATTTCATCAAAACCAGAACGGAATAAATTTTTTTTCGCTATTTTTCCTTTAAAGTGCAATAAATGGCCTTCATTTTGAGTACCCAATATTTTTATTTCATTAAGATGGTTCCGAGATACATCCGTTTTTTTTTGCGTGCAAATATTAAATGACTCAAGCTTTAATACATTATTTTTCGGAAGCTCTTATATTATGGGACAATAACAAATTAAGCTTTGTTTGTATTACTTCTGCGTGAAGTTAACGATTTTACATAGTAGAAGATGCCAAGTTTGAAATAACAGACTTAAAGTCTAATCTAATCTAATCTAACACCAACACAGCCAGTTCATGAAAGCATCCTGGAAAATGATATATATATATACCTACATCATTTTTCTTGTCTATTTGATATATGTTTCACATCGCATATCAAAACGGCCAGGCCTACTGTGCAGGATTTAAAGGGCAAGATGATTCAGAAAACATCGGACCTGTTCAAATCGAAGATTTAAACACGATGATTCAGAATCCAATATAGGATGAAACGTGGACATCTCGTACCGTACGTTCCGATTTTGTTAATTATATGATTGGAAGGTCGTTGGAAGCATCAAAGCTATAAAGGTTAAGTGATGCTCCATTTTCTTCTGACGGTTGGGACATGAGCACTAACTCTTGTCCTAGCCTTTTATGACTTATGGCTATAGTGCCATTACTCGCTTTCTAAAAAGAGAAGAGGGAAAGGAAAAGGAGAAGGAGATAGGGAAAAGGATTATGTGAAATCTATGAACATAAACAATATTTTTGATTTGAAATATACAATATAGAAATGCATAACGGCGGTGGTCACTACCCAAGTCTTGTTACTATTATCAAGTTATAAAAAGTAACAAGGAATAAATTGCGTTTGAGATAACAGACTTAAAGTGGTCATTTAGATGTGTCATGGTCATGGTCATCAAGAGAGATGATCAACCCGATTCGTACCTTCCTCAAAGTTGTCCTTGCCCGCTTTCTACTCGCTATATACACTTATCACACTACCGTACTCTAACGGAACTATCTACTCTAAACTTTCATCTCCTCATCTATCATATAAAATTATCACTTTAAGTCTGTTATTTGGAACTTGACATTTTCAATTAAACAAATAAAGATTATTGAATACACTTTCATTATTATTAGCAATATTTAGTTGGACTAGCAATCATGGTCAATGAGGATACGATAACATCGTTGAAAATTATTTCAATAATTTATGCATAACAATTATATAAGTCCACTACTTTCTAGATATCTGTTTTCATCTATGACATATCGAAAGTTCTTCACTATAAAATATATGTGGCAATATTCATATACATCTTATCCATCGCTAACGACGTTCAAAGCAAAGGAATACATTATGGGCAAAAATGGGTTCACAATTACCCAAAATTCAATATCTCAACAGCACGCTGAATTCCTGCCATGAAAAACAATTTTTCCGAAGGGAAATCGTCCATAGACCGGAGAGCCTTGTAGGTATGTGTTTTGGACCATTTTACACCATTTTCCCCTACTTTTTGGAGGAAATGTTTTTTCACAGCTCTATTTTTCGTAAAACATAAGCACTTTATGCATGGTTTTAGAATACTATGTCTTTAAAAAACAGTTCATGAGATATTAGGGGAATACGGGGTACACTTTATAGGGGAGTAAGGGGTAAACGTGAAAATACAATCAATGTTTTTTAATACTAAATCCATTTTTCCATTAATATCATAATATTTTTTTCTGAAAAATACCTTTAATTAACTTTTATTTGGTATTTTGAGTTCCGTCATCGGCCAAACAGTTCAAAAGTCATACATTTTTGAAAAAAATCGAAATTTTTTTTTGACCGCCCTAATATAAAAATGGTCACCCTAATGACAAAATACAAAATATGGGTCTAATATGTTGCGATAAGGAACAAAACGACCAATTTTTACAAAATTCTGAGAACCACTATATCGTTTTGCTGTATACAGACAAAAAAAGTGAAAACTCTTTTAAAACAGATAGCAGTAAATTAAAACTTGCTTAACCCCAATTAACCTTAAAATTTCTAAAAAAAAATCTTTGTATTGCAGGCAACCTTTGGGGTCATTCAAACAATCGCTTCGTTCAACATTTTTATGAATTAAAATAAATTTAGCGAGGGTTCACTTTTACACCTTACTCCCCTATAAATTGTACCCCGTATTCCCCTAATATCTCATGAACTGTTGCTTAAATACATAGTATTCTACACTGAGGCAAATAGGCCTAAGAATTTCATAAGGCTCAACTTATGAACAACAGATATGAATTTCATAAGCGTGACTTATGAATGATTTTCGGGTAACATGAAGTAGCTCTTATACGCCTTTAACCATTACTTTTTCCCAAGCGTTGAAAGACGAGTGGTCAACACACAGGCCCCCTAACCTCAACGTCGATTTTCCAGTTCCAGTCTGCTCCGATTTATTATTTGTCAACATTATTTTTCGTAAGGCAAATCAATGAAATTCACACTCATTTCTTATGGCTAAAATTCATAAGTGTTTCTTATGAAATTCTTACGATCTTTTGCCTGCGTGTAAAATCATGCATAAAGTGCTTATGTTTTACGAAAAATAGAGCTGTGAAAAAAGATTTCCTCGAAAAAGTAGGGGAAAATGGGGTAACATGGTCCAAAACACATACCTATAAGGCTCTCCGGTCTATGAGACCACGTGCAATCGATTTCCCGGACGATTTCCCTTCGGAAAAGTCGTTTTTAATAGCCGGAATTCAGCGTGCTGTTGAGATATTGAATTTTGGGTAATTTTGGACCCATTTTTGCCCATAATGGAATATAAGTATGTGACATTATGATAGAAAGCATTCCTTATAACAGTCGAAGTTTTTAACTGATAATCCAATTGAATCTATCAATCATCATATTGCATGAATAAACCTTCTGACATTGCTATGTTATAAGATGGATCCAATAAACCATACATGCTGAATTGTATCAGTGTTATAAACTATACTGTACCAAAACATCATCATCTGTTCTAATGAAACCTCAGACCATCTCAATCGAAACATCGAAATCGCTTATTCGAATCATAGCTGTTTCGTGGTCGTGCGGTTAGCGGCGTCACCCGTCGTTTAGGCGTATTGTGAGTGCCACGAAGTGAGGGTTCGATTCCCGCTCCAGCCGGTGGAACTTTTCGCAACCCGGAAATTTCCCTACTGGTCTACTGGGTGTTGTGTGTGTTGTCCATTGTCTAGTGTGATAAGTATTCAGTCTGTACACACAACCTCTGGTTGAAGACGGTGTCAATTGTCTTTTTAACCGGATGCCGGTTGTTTTGTTATACAATGATGCTCCTCTCGAATACAGGATGAACAATAAATACAAAATGATCTCTGTAGAATGGTGGCCATCCCAAATTGAAATGTATATGGTACTGGTTCAGCCCCATAACGCGAATCATCCAACACGATATGATGTAAATAATTCTATCGAACGTCATTTGCTGATCTGAGCTGACAAACGTGGTGGAAGCATAGTCATCGCTATCAGAGGTGGTACGAACATTGGTAAATTGATTGACTATTTCGTGGTGGAGGAAGTTTCCTCTACCAACAAACGATTTTTGCATGCATGAATGGCTGTTCATGGCTATTTAATTTAAAAATACAATCAATCGAATTATAAATTGAATTTAAAGCAGTTGCACGTCATCCTATTCTTAAATTGTTGTCCTCTGAGCGCTGTATGTCAATGTTCAAATAAATTTCATCTTTATTTCGATGATAGTCATATGGATGCTCATCAGTTTATGATGAATTCAACCATAAGGCAATCATCCGACATTCGACAGCATTCAAGGGCTCGAGCAATGCAATAATCATTCGAAGTATTGCGGATGGTTTCGTTCAGTGTATAGTCACTATATTCATAGTCTGGCGGCGACAATGACGGGGTCAATTTGTACTCTCACTTGCGGGAGCCTTTTTCTTTTTACATCAATGTGGTCGAAGTATTGTGATCGCAACGATAATTAAATCGAACAAAAATAAAAACCAATTCAGGTGGTAGTTTATCAATGCGTTTCTGAATGCAATTTTTCCGTTTTTCATGGAGAACATCGACGCGGCTAATGCGTCGACGACAAAACATATACTTATTGATAGATTTCTTACGGATGGAATGGTAATTTTGCAGGTGTGCGTTGAAAAGTGTAAGTTGATCGATATTGAGGATTTTCACGGGGTGCCATATTATTATTGTAAAAATAAAAGTTGCCAGTTTGCAGGATTTTGTTTCTGCCAGACTATAAATATGATGACTCTACTCTCAACAGTTTCAACGTACACTCATCAGATGGCACTGCGATCACATAAGGGTGGTGTATCCATTGCCTTGTTCGAGGAATTGATTAGTGAGATATCTTGTTAATTAGAATCTTTGGTCATTTTTTATTGACGACTGCAGAAAATTAAGGATGGTATTGAGGGCAATACATTTGTTGCCACCTTGCCACATTTAATGTCACATGTTTGGAGCTTGAATATGTTATGGACAGCGCTGCGGATGTTTTCGATAGTATCATAAACTGGATCTCATGGAAGGTGGTTGGGTTCGATTCTCGATCTGGTCTTTGAATTTTTCGGATAGGAAAATTTCTCGACTTCCCTGGGCATAGAGAATGATTGTACTTGCCACACATTTATATTAATGCAAAAATGGTACAGGCATCGAAAGCTCGCAATTAATGATTATGGATGTGCATCTAGAACACTTAGTTGAGAGCATGCAATAAGCTAATATGCGATAATCAATAAGCTTGAAATGCGAACAACCGCCTTCCGCTAAATCAACTTAAGCGCGTGAAAAATTTCCCTGTTGATGAATTGCATTCAATCTGAATCTTGTAATTCATGGCAAAATTAGGCATTTCGTTCACAACGCGCAATGGCAGGGCATATGGTCGCATACATTTATGCCCAACAAAGTAGATCAACCTGTTGCACGTTTCCACAGATCCATACCATCTGCGACCAAACATGCACTCATTCTTACGCTGTCTGCGTCCAGTTCGTGTAACGGATGCTAATTGAATGTTGAAATATGAGCTTATGTTGTTCGTAAACCAGCTAAACACACATTCAAATGATATCGATTCGTGTGCCCCATTAACTGTACGACCAGAGTGAAAGACACAGCATACCGTGACTGCTCCGTGGGTCTCTACAGCAGGCATGCAAGCGGTAAGTACCTGATGTTTGAAGTTTGTTTTAACATCGTTTTGCGTGTGACCTAAGTACACGATCGTTCGATCCGGCTTCATACATCGTACGCTGCCTGAACCTAAGCGCGCGTTAGTTAGTACATATTTCGTAATAACACGCGCACGAGGAGGGCACCCTTTCGGTTCGGAACCTGTCCAGTGCTTCAGGGCAAAACATATTTGTTACAATTTCATGCAATATTTACTCTCTAAAAATCGAAAATCCTCTTCAACACTCTTCTAGCGATCGAAAGATGCTGCGACCTCGCATTGTGGCGGACGTGTTGACTGTGTTCAACCTGTTGGTCAATATCCTGCTGATCGTAATGTGTGCTTGCTGTGGTACAACTCGGATTCAAAACGCTTGCATTTGAGCACTAAATTTATTATTAATTAACAAACTTCCCCATTAGTGCGATGTTTTTCTGCTGGAAGCACTCGGACTCCTAAAGCTGGAAGCATAATGAATGCCACACGCGTTGGTCAATAACTAGGGCTGTGTTATGCAACTATGATCCAACAAACAACTTCCATATGCGCACCAAACGCACCAAACGGTTGCCCTGAGCTACCGAACTCGAACGAGAAAATTGTTCCTTTACCGTGGTGCTGTAGAACTATGGGACGGCAACACGACGGCGACGGTGCCAATCACGCAGTATAAGGAGCTTGTTTTGGTGTTTATGAACAATTTCCGTTTGATGCTCGCCAGGTTAGTCGGTGCAGTTCGGTATTGCTAGCACAGCTCAGCTACGTGTGTGCCTGTGCAAGCGCGTGGTAATCGGTTAGATTGACAACTTTATTTGATTAACACACCAGCTGGCACTTGTAGCTGTAAGAGCACAAACGGTTTGAAAGTGTCAACTAGTGGTAGATAATTTGATACCTGGATAGCTCAATTCAGTAGCACGATCAATAGTTCTGGCACGTGCAAACACGCTAACTTGAAAGTACTCATTAATGAGTAAAAAAGACCCATTTTGAAGAAAAGTGGCTTAACTCATTAATGATTAAACAATTTTACCCATTAATGAGTATCTGTTACCCATTAATGATTAACAATTACTCATTAATGGGTAACAGATACTCATTAATGGGTAAAATTTTACTCATTTAATGAGTTAAGCCACTTTTCTTCAAAATGGGTCTTTTTCAACCATTAATGGGTACTTTCAAGTTAGCGTGAACGATAATTTGACCTGGGCCTAGGTTAAAGCAAAAGTGAGCAGCCGCCCAGGATGGAAGTCTCTCGCGGTGGCCCTTTACACCACTGAAGGTGGTGAATTTTCTATTAGGTGTTTGTTTTGATATTTTGTTTATTGATTAATTAATTAATTTATTTATTATTGATTCGCCAACCAATCAATCATATGATAAAATCTGTTATTGTAATTTTGTGTTGTTTAAATTCTGTCTAATTTTATTTTTTTTAAATTTATTTGGCTAAATCAGTTTTTTTTTTATTGTGGCCCGCCAACACACCCCCACACCAAAGAGCTCACACTGAGAGCCCCCTGGTAGTGGACTCCTCGATAATATTTTTTTAACGTTACAAGAGAAAACATATAAACATATAAATATAACATTACTAATTTTAAAGGTGTGTGATGCAAAATAACTATCGTTAACAAGGTTAGGATGTACCCAGTGGAACAAAGTTCCTTTGAAGGGATCCTCAACTCATAAACAATTCAATTAATTAATATATGCAATTTAATATCTTAAGCTTAGCGTAAAGAGTGTAAATTTTATAATTATAAATCGATAGTTGACACGAATTTATATCAAGAACTCGTTGATTTTGGATTTGTAGTATCGCCTTAAACTGGTTTTGAAAAATTGTCGGTTGTTTAAGTTTTTCAAACATTCCGGAAGTGCATTGTACAGAGATGGACCATAAAAAGAAATTCGTATTTGACCGAGGCATGTGAATGCTCTCGAGCGTATTAGGTTATTCTCATACCGAGTGTTATGATCATGATTTGTGATCGGTAAAATGAGGTTACGATGCATGTTGGGATTTTTTAGCGAATCATATATAAACAAACAAATTTGTAACTTGCACAAACCGCGTAACGGGAGAATACTGTGCGAATTATTTGCGTAGAGTTGAAGAGTGGAAAACAATTGTGGAAGGTGATAGATGATTTTTGCAATACTTGCAAGTTTTTTAGTTTAGCCCTACAAGCATGTCCCCAAACGATGATTAAGTACTGCAGATGAGAATGAATACAGCCATGATAAAAAGTTAGAAGTGCGTTCCTAGGCACAAATTTACTAACACGATACATTAGGCCACATAGAGATGATACTTTGCGTTGTACATGTTCTATATGATCCCCCCAAGAGAGCGTAGGATCTAATACCAATCCCAAAAATTAAAAACTTGATACTTTCTCTATTACGTTAGACCCAATTGACGGACTGTTGTGTTGAGAATTTTTTTTCCTCGGTGAGTGGAACACCATATATTTAGTCTTTGATAAGTTTAACGAAAGTAAGTTAGTATCGAAGTATCTCATGAGTACCTGTAAATCATCGTTTATCCAGGAAACGATAGATGCAGTATCCTGATGTGGGTAAACAAGTGCTGTATCGTCAGCAAATAATTTAGCTATTCCCTTAAGAGGTAAATTTCCTATATCGTTTATATAGATAAGAAATAAGAGAGGCCCGATATTACTACCTTGTGAAACCCCTATATTTACTGATCGGAGAGAGCTCTGTGCTTCTTTATATACCACAAACTGTTTCCTATCACTCAAATAACTACGTATAATGTCATTAGCCAATCCACGTATCCCATAGCTTTCTAATTTTTTCAGTAGAATATTGTGATTCAGGGTATCAAATGCTTTTTTTAGGTCAATAAAGAGGCCTCCTACGATACATTTATTATCAATTTTATTCAGTAAAAAATCAACTAGCTCGACTATTGCTGTTGAAGTACTACATCCTTTCCGAAACCCGTATTGAAATTTATACAAAACATTAAATTTGTTCAAGAAATTGACAAGTCTATTTACTAGCAATTTTTCGAAAAGTTTATTTATTACAGACAGTGTGGAAATAGGACGATAATTACAAGGATCAGACACATCGCCGGCTTTAAAAATAGGCACCACTCTTGCTACTTTGAGACAATCTGGATACTTCCCTTTTCTCAGTATACAATTGAAAAGTCGAGTAAAAATTATTGCAAACTCATTGAGGTTATGTTTGATGATACTTGCTGGAAAATTATCAGGGCCACAGCTTTTTTTAGTAATTAGATTATTAATCAAGGAAGAAACCTCAATTACATCAGTAGGTTTGAGAAAAATAGTATGCTCTAGGTGACTTACAGTACTCAAAGGATTTAAGTTATTTTTTCGAATACTACTAGCAAGATTAGCTCCAATGTTTGAGAAGAATTTGTTACTTATTTCCTGAATAAGCTGTTAATTAGGGTGGGTGTGCGGAGAATTTTAATTTTTGTATGGGAAAATGTATGGGAAACGGAACGATTCTATTCATTTGCTTATCAAAAATCAAAATATTGCTCGGATTTCAACGAATCTCGGACTTAGATTGAAAATATTATACAAAACAACATTGTCGAAGACTGCAAACCGATTTGATCTTTGTACAAAACGTCACTATTCTTTCACTTTAGACCAAGTATTCCATACGTACCTACCTACAAGCTCATATACCTATATGCCTGTATGTATGCGCAGAGCAATAGGTCTAAATTAATATAATAATTTCCGACATTTGGTGAAATTTAAGTAATATTTGAA
Organism: Ochlerotatus camptorhynchus; assembly: GCF_037179485.1. NCBI lineage: Eukaryota > Metazoa > Arthropoda > Insecta > Diptera > Culicidae > Ochlerotatus > Ochlerotatus camptorhynchus. The sequence goes on from NW_027040522.1 coordinate 105,487, forward strand.
TTTTTGGCAAGCAAATGAACAGGTTCGTTTCGTTTCCCATACAAAATTTAAAATTATCCTGCGAATCCGGATCATAACCTAATTCATTCATGTTCCCCACTGCTCTTCAATACACATCGGAAGAGCAGTGGGGAACAAGGGTTTGTGTTCCTCCATACAAATTTGACTCACCCTATTGTTCATGTTCTGATGATGCGACCCCAATTTCCAACATGAATCTGAATAGGAATTTATACCTATAAGAACAAATTCTATACAGTACCCGTTCAAAATGCTAAATTCCAACGGTGTTATAAAATAGTAGGAATTAAAATTGTTTACTTTATATTGAGAACACAGTGCCATTAGACTTAAGTCTGATCCACTTAAAATCAGACACTTTTTTATTATATAGCAGCGCCCCTAGTGGTCAGATTTGGAATGTTTTTTACAGCGATTTGTTTTGAAAGTACGCGTGTTTGTCACTGTCATTGACAGACTTTCGCATGATATTGACAAAATTGTTTTTCAAATAGTCACTGATACACGCAAAAAAAAACCGTTCCGGTATACTTGAACAAAAAATCACGAAAGCATGAACTGCTAGTTCGCTTGAATTTATGACTTAGTTCCCGTATACGTGATTGAGTAAATAACATTTTCATGAAATAAATCCCAAATCCATGAACTTAAGTCACGTCTGTTCAGCGCGACCATCGATTTCATAACGCTACAGAAAACACAAAATAAAATCATGATTTCGTGATCCATGAGCCCATAAGTGTGATTTTCTTTCCTGAAATCGTGAATTTGGATCACATGCTGCAGGCTGCAGCTGTCATTTTCAGTTGTTGTTGATTTTATCCTTATAGAGTGCTCGGATCCGTCGAGAATAATGTCTCGATTATTAGTGAGTGAGCTGAGCCGTATCATCAGAATGGTGGTCCGGCATAATGGCAGTGGCTGGTACATGTCATCATACTGGCCGTCCTCGAAGAAAAAGAATCCCCGAACGCATCCGGTGTTCTTGCTCCCGCCGCTCCGATGGAAGTCGAAGGTGGTGTTGATTTGTTGAGCTGAAAACTCGGCTGAAAGTGTGTTCATTCTATCTGCTGGACAGATACCTGCTGCCAGTTTGGGATGCGGGTAAAACCAGCATCAAGGCTTCCTTTGTTTTCATTCCACTTCCTTACTCCATTTGAAATATTGGTAATTATAGTTGAAGTTGACATTTTACAGTGCATGAACCATGTTCCCGTTTTCGAGAACAAGGTTCACGGTATCAATCACAACGCATGAACATAAATCACGTTTGCCAGAACTAGATCATGATTTTCCGAACAATGTTCACGATTTCATGATTTTCCGAACAATGTTCACGATTTCATGATTTTTATTCATGGTGTACTTTCGTAAACGTAAAATTTACTTGTTCCGAAAATCGTAACTTAAGGTTAACGTGTATAGAGTTCATCCTCAAAAAAACCTTTGTCATAATCTCATTAATTTTTCGTCAATGACAAAGATTCACCTGGTAACAAAAAGTGTAATTTCGTGCATTCTGAGTCACATTATTGTTATCCAAGTAGTTCAGGACGTAGATGCTTGTTCTCTTTAGCGGCTCCATGTGATTGTTTTGCTCAAGTTATTTAATTTCGTTGCAAATATAGCTAATAAAAAAATCTGCAGATGTTCGTCATTGACAGCATTGTCACTGACAATTGACATGACTGTTAGAACAAATGAGTGACCAAAGCAGAATTTTAAATATCGCCGTGTATTGTCGAGATATTGCAGCACTGACGTGCAGTATTAAAAATGTTGCAATAGATGGAAGACGAGAAAATAAAAGAAAGAAGCTCGGAAGAAGCTTGCTGGAATCTTCTAGTGTAAGTTGGGATAATCCTAATTCTGGAAGAACACAAAAGACAACTCAAGTGGAAGCTAAAAAAGCTTTTTGAAGAAAACGAAAGCTGGAAGACCTTCTGAGCTAGATTGATGGAAACTTCTGTATTCATATTCACATTCATATCCTTCTCAATGCAATATAATATTATTCGTTGGTTAGTTTTGAATTTGTATCGAACAATAAAGCTTTATAAACATGAAACAAAAATCATACAAGTTAATAAAATGAAAAGAAAAATAAAAGCTCTCACATATACTTGTCAGATTACAGAAGAACATTCGGGCAGCTAGGCCGGTAGCTTGGCTAAAAACTCTAGAGCCGTGGGCATATTTTCTACATTTCTACGGTCTTCTACAAAGTTGCTCAGTTTACAACGCACAACATTTTTAAGGTTTCTGTTTAGTTCTTGTTCTCACCGCATTAAATGCGTGTTTACATTTTTTTTTACCTATATAGGTGAGAGTCTAGGATTGCATTACTTAGGGGTTGGGATAAGATGGAACAACCAGGTGCAAGGAAGCCTACGGAGAATTTTGCCATAATATATTGGTAATCGGTTTCATGCATGCAGCTCTTGAATCACGAACCTATTACGTTGGTGAAGATTGTGATCTGCATTGAACTGTTTTCTGTCATGTTTGCGTTCGGTGAATTTTTGAACTAAGCGTATGTCTTTTCCAATGCACTATGATTAGCAAGTCATTTCATTTGCCGTATGTGTATGTAAAGGAAACCACTCATTGTTGCAGGCACAACCATTAGACAGTGGACTGTCCACCTCGTACGACTTGATCAAGAAAACACTTGATTGTATTCAATTTACCATTGTATGAATGGCCAACGGAGGGCGAACCTGTAAGCAGAGACACTTCCCAACAAACAGTTTTAGCTGCAGCTTAGCTTATACAGGCAAAAATTAGCTGCATAAGGCAAATTTTGGCTGTTTAAGCTAATCTGCAGCTAAAATTGTTTGTTGGGTTACGCTTAGGCCGTGGGATCAAAGAGAATCTCCTTCCAACAATAAAATCCTACAACCCGGTAATGTACAAGCCATCGCACTAGGGGTTGTCCCAATGAGTGGGGCCAAAGAACCCGCCTTCAATTCACGATCTGTTAACGACAGGAAGTTGGCAATTCCACTCGCCCCATCCAAATCGCTTCAATCGGGTGCCCTGGTTAGACCGTCCCATACATAGCATATAATGTGTCATATAATAATTGAATGAATGTTAAGAGAACAACAAAGGAAAGATCTCACCCGATATGTTGCAAAGGAATCCATGACTGCACGGCGATTTCGAAGAGCTCCTATAGATTAGAGGACGATTTATATCCTTCTGTAGGTAAACAAAAACTATCGTCTCTGAAAGACTCTCGATAAAACTACACGATGAAAGCGTGACATCCGAATATGGTGAACCAGCCTCCCAGGAGGCAATGCAATTCGCAGGCATACTTACAACCGGTGGTTACAAAAAGACATAGCCGTTCAAAGAAACGGATCCAATAAACGTCACTCTCGCGAAAGCAGACCCTTCGTCGTCAAAAGGCAAAAAAAAAAGAATCGGTGGGTAATTTTGTGATACGGAATTTCCACTGAAAATCAACCGGGAATGCACGAATTTCACACACCCAACTGCGAAACACGTTCAGAAGCACTTTTGGAACACTATCGATCTAAACACTTAGTTTTTCAAAAATATTTGCGAATGAACCAACATCATAAACTGAAATTAAAATTATCACTCGCGATGCCACAAATTTCTGGTCCGGGAGAAAAAAAATCAAACAACGCAGATAGCGCCAAATCTTCTGATGCTTAAAAGTCATCTCATTTGCCGTATGTGCCAAAACTGGAACCCAGAAGAAGATAAGTTCTACAAACTAATTATTGGCATATGGAATGAACCCAAGTGGTATTGCAAGTTTTATCAAGGTTTTAAAACATTCTATAAGTTCAAATCATGGGAAATTGATGTTTGGGAAATTGGTTACACAAATTTGGAAATATTCAATCCTCAGCATATTTATTTCAATGATGACCACCAACTGCTTAAGATATTTTAAAATTAATGAAAAATAGACAGATTATTGGTTACTGATCATAAATATTGAGTGCGAAATTTGGATGACCCTTTATATGACCACTTCTATTAACAAATTCGCAAGTGTGAGGAGTCGTAATAAGATTTAGTTTATTCAATTTAAATGTGTGTTAAAATAACAGCAGGTTAGAAAAATAAATTCAAATGGAAAAAGATTGTCACGGGTATATTACCAGTCATTAGTATGGATTCTTTCACAAAAGTATTGCAACAATCATTAAAATATTGCGTTACCTTGAAAAGTTTAGCATGACCTAAAAAAAAGTTACTGATTATTTGCAAAGATTATGTCTTCTGCAAAGTTGTTCAGAAAGCCAAGGACATCTGAAAGAAAGATAGTTTGTTTCGGAATTTAGAAGCTGCATGGCGCTAATGTGCATGCAAAATTTAGCATTTTTGGTTTTATGTTATCACCTAGAAAGTTTGAGTCTTCACCAAAGTAGTTCAGAAAAACAAAGGCGTTCCGAAGTGAGAACACACTGTTTTGGAATGATTCAATACTTTCCAAAGCGATTCCAAAATTTCTAAAGCAATTCAGTGCTTTCCAAAGTGAATCTGATCTTTTCTGAAGTGATTCGTCTTGTCTGAAGTGATTCATTACTTTTGAAGTGCATCCGGTTTTTTTCCTGAAGAGATTCAGGACTTTCTGTAATGTTTTCAAACTTTTCTGAAGTGATTCAGTACTTTCTGAAGTGATTCAGTACTTGCAGAAGTGATTCAGTACTTACAGAAGTGATTTCAAACTTTTATGCAGTGATGAATCGCTCTTTTGGGGCTTTTTCATTACTTTTTATTATAGAATGCTAACGAAAAATTCAGTTGAGTTTTCCGTTAACCCATCGTAAAATAAATAGTTTAATGCTATTTATATCCCTATCAAAATAAAAAAAAAAATTTCGCACTGTAGAACCACACTCTGTGTTTTTACAGAAGGTGCACTCGAGAACGCTTTCAATTGTGTGATCCGGAAATTTTGAATTTTAATAGGGAGATTAATAGCACTAATCAATCTATTTGAAGATGGGTTATCTGAAAATTCAATTGGATCTAACGTACGCATTCTATATTAAAAAGTAATGAAAGAGCCCCTAAAGAGCGATCCATCCCTGATTTTATGAATTGATTATGTACTTGGAGTAGTTACGAAATTGTGTTAAGTGAGTCAGTACCTTTCCAAGTGATTCAGAACTTTTCTCAATTTAATCAGTTTTTTTTTTCTGAAGTTATTCTAAGCCCTTCTTAAATAATTCAGTGCTTTCCAAAGTGGAAGTGATAACAAACTTTTTTGGAATAAATAATTCAATTTTTTGCAAAGTGATTCCAAAATTTCAAAAGTTATTCAGTAATTTCTTTTCTGAAGTTATTCAGAATTTTCTGGAGTGGTTCTAAACTTTTTTTAAGTGATTCATTTCTATTCGAAGTGAATCAATACTTGCGGAAGGGATTCCAAACATTTTTATAGAGATTCAGTACTTTCAGAAGTGATTCTAAACATTGCTGAATCAATTCAACACTTTCCGAAGTTATTAAAACTCTTTTGAAGTGAATCAGTGTTTTCCGAAATGATTGAAATCAGTTCTAAAGAGAGTCAGTAGTTTTTGAAATTATTCCCAACTATCCTGAAGCGATTCAGTACTTTCTGAAGTGATTCCGAACTTTTCTTTAGCAAGTCAGTACTTTTCTGGTGTTGTTCAGTGTTTTTCAAATGATCCTGAACACTTCCCAAGCAACATTTTCGGTTTTATCATGGCTTTGAAGAGCTTTTTAAGGCTTAGAATTGATTTTTAAAACTATAATAAAACCGGAAATGTTGCTTGGGTTCTAAAGTGATTCAGTACTTTCAAAAGTGATTCAGAACATTCCTGAAGTGATTCAGTACTTTCCAAAGTGGGTTTGAATTGGGCCATGCTAGTGTGTTGCAATACTTTTCTAAGCGATTCCATACTTATGACTGGTAGTGTTTTCAAGGGATTCCTGACTTTTCAAGTTTGGTCCACTTCATCTACAAATGATTCCAAACTTTTCAGTTTGCATTCACTTCACATTCAAATGATTCCATGCAGGGCTGGAAAGCACATCTGAGTGTTAGCTAAGCAGCTTTGTGCATGCATCTCACAACACTCGACAAAGAGTGTGTGGTTCTCCCATTTATTTCGCACACTCTTTTCCAACTAATCTGTGAGAAAGCGAACCACGCAACGAGCGGTACACTCCGTGCGACAAGCGCTAATGTCTTCTTTGATTTCTTTGCAGACTTTGCTTACCACGCACACTGGGGCAGATCAGTGATTTTCTCGGAAAAAATTAATAACTTTTGAAAAAAGCATCCAATCAGAATACTGTCTTCGATAAAGTTGTTTGTATTAGTTAAGCGCTTCTTTTGAATAAATTAATTAGTTCGCAACTTGGTCGTAGAGATGGCGCGCGAATATAACTTTTGAATAAAGCATCCTAGACGTATGGTGTTTTCAACAAAGTTTTTTATCTATCAAAATGAAGGAAAGTTGCAGAAGACATAAAACTTCCATAACCTTTAGTTTCGGAGATATAGGGTTTATTGAAAAATATGATGTCAAAATTCTTATTTGTTAACTTTTTTGTATATTTTCATATGTTTGCTCTGGTTTCTGCATTTATTCCAACGAAAACAAACTAGGTGCGAATTTTCATTGAACTGTTTGTGGAATTTATAGTGGTTTTAGTGAAATATTCTCGAAAAACATGATATTTTGCCTCTATTTTAGGTGGGTGGGATTCTCGAAAGGGCAGCTAAGGGCAGCTGGACTTTGTCTCTTTTGCTAGCTCATGTCATTGTCTAACATATACCAGAAAACTGAAGACATGATATTCGATGATTTTTTTTTAATTTCACTTTATATATACCGATAAAAACATCATTTACATTGAAATGAACTGTTTCACATAATGAAAAACATTATATAAATTTTTGACATGTCACCATTTTCAAATGCTGTGCTGAATTTTGAGATTGTTTACTTATTATAAGCTGCCAGCGAACCAGGGGCCTGGCTGACGGCCATGTTTTTGATGCTATCATCTTACTACACGATTATCCGTCCCTTTCCACCATGTATACGTCAGCTCAATCAGCTGCATTACCCAGGTAAAGTTGTATATGTGACATCATCGTACAAGCTGTGTGTTGCCGTGCCAACGTGATCGTGTACAACGTACAATTATCGATTACTTTTTCGAAGAGACGTATCAGCTTTTGTAAACAATGAATTTGATCGTCGGTTTGGTGTAACTGGTAGCTCATCCACGCATACTAACACCACTATCATGCAGGAGAAAATTTCTCCTATCTGATGGTAGTGTTAGTATACGTGAGCGAGCTACCAGTTACGCCAAACCGACGATCAAATGCATTGTTTACAAAGCTGATACATCTCTTCGAAAAAGTAATCGAGAATTATTAATGTACGTCAATGTTTCAGTAGTTGGTATTCATAAGCGTGAATTTTTTTCTCGTCTCAGTTCAGTGATCAATTTTCGGTGTTGAGCAATAATCCACAAAGTTGCTATAATGGTTTCACCTTCAATGTAAATTTTCAACACTTGTTTATTCTATGCCATATGCTCAACATGCATTTCGTTTAGTGGTGTCTCAAAATTAATTTTAGTAAAGATAATAGATCACACAAGCACATCAAACTATTTTTACAACCAGATCCATTAATAACAAGTCTGCGAAAAAGACCGAAGAAAAATTCAGCCCAATTAATAAAAAAAAAATAGCGAGGTATTGGCATTATTACAACCACCGGATTCATTTGACAAATAGTGGCTTAAGAGATAGTTTAATCTTTAAACCATTACTGCTTCTGCAATTTAAAAAGTTTAACAAATAAAAATTATACATAACTGACAGGTTTCCTTATTAGTAGAGATACTTGTAACGGTTTACAAAAGGTGAAATTAAAAAAATCATCGAATATCATGTCTTCAGTTTTCTGGTATATGTTTGACAATGACATGAGCTAGCAAAAGAGACAAAGTCCAGCTGCCCTTAGCTGCCCCTACGAGAATCCCACCCACCTAAAATAGAGGCAAAATATCATGTTTTTCGGGAATATTTCACTAAAACCACTATAAATTCCACAAATAGTGCAATGCAAATTTGCACCTAGTTTGTTTTCGTTGGAATAAATGCAGAAACCAGAGCCAACATATGAAAATATACAAAAAAATTACAACTAAGAATTTTGGCATAATATTTTTGAATACACCCTATATCTCCGAAACTAAAGGTTATGGAAGTTTTATGTCTTCTGCAACTTTCCTTCATTTTGATAGATAAAAAACTTTGTTGAAAACACCATACGTCTAGGATGCTTTATTCAAAAGTTAGATTCACGCGCCATCTCTACGACCAAGTTGCGAACTAATTAATTTATTCAAAAGAAGCGCTTAACTAATACAAACAACTTTATCGAAGACAGTATTCTGATAGGATGCTTTGTTCAAAAGTTATTAATTTTTTTCCGAGAAAATCACTGATCTGCCCCAGTGTGCCACGACTGCATGCATAGGAGATGAAGAAGAGCATAACGAAAAAGAATTTTGTCTTTTTGCTGGGTTTCCCATTTGCAACCCTACACTGAGTGGCGCTCTTTACGTCGGAGCCGTCGGAGCGATGGCTACACATTGAGCTTTCGTTATTTCTGGGTGTGTGTCTGTCTTCTCTTCTCCGGTGCTTTACACTTGCGCAGGGTGAAAGACAAGCAAATTTTGTGTTTGCTTGATTCTCAGTTTGTTTATTTCAGAAAATGCGTACATTGCGCACATTGAGTGATCAGATGACAGCCCTGATTCCAAGTTTTCAGGTCTGATTTACTTCATCTTCAAGTGACTCCAATCTTTTCAGTCCTGGTTTACTGACTCCACTGACTCAACTGACTCCAATTTTTTTAGGTCTGATTCACTTTATTGTCGAGTGATTTCAAAAAGTTCAGGACTGCTTCACTTTAGATTCAAGCGATTTCAAACTTCTCAGATTCGGTATATGTCACATTTTTGCATGCACACTAGCGCAATGTAGTAACATTATTTCGAAACGAACTAAGCACTATTCGCTTTGCCATGGCTTTCTGAATAACTTTGCTGAAGGCTCGAACTTTCTAGGTGGTCGGGATCACGAGGTAAAATAATTACAAAAATGCTCAATGTTGCATACACACTACCTATACGTAGTGACAAAATTCTGAACAATACTAACCGCCTTCCAGTAAATATTTACTGGGTGCCAGGACACTGTGGAGTAGAAGGTAATAAAAAGGCTGATGAACTAGCCAGGCAAGGATCATCTAAACAATTTCTAGGACCCGAACCATTCGGTGGGGTCACTGCAAGCTCCATCAAGATGGAATGAAGGAACTGGGAATAGATGATGATAGATTGAAATTGGAATAATACTATAATAACAATACTGAGAACTAAGAAAGTTTGTCATGCCAAATGCATCAAACACACAAAAACTCCTTAGCCTCTCAAAGAAAGACCTATGTACTTACATAGGACTAATTACAAGGCACTGTTCTGTCAAACATCATCTATGACTAGCGCCTAGCGCCATGTAGCTTCAGAATTCCGAAGCAAACTGCCCACCTTGGGGACAACTTTGCTCAAGACAGCAAATTGCAGATAATCAGGATTTCGTGATATAGGTGATGCTAAACTTTTTGGGAGGTTATGCAATATTCAAATGAGTGTTGCAATACTTTTCTAAACAATTCCATACTTATCACTACAAGTCTGTGTAGTACCAATTGTTATTTCATGCGTACTAAAATTTGAAAATTGATATCAAATAATAGGGGACCCCGCAATAGAAAATATATCAGGGCCCCAAGGGTGGTTAAGACGGCCCTGATGCTTAGGCTACTAAGATCATTAAAGAGCTGAAAAAATTGTGCGATGGGTACAAAAAGGGCGATATACCTGTCACACTGTCCAACATTTATAAGATGAGCAAAATTCTATGATCATAAAAGTACCTTAAGATTTTTTTCCTTGATTTGTTTTCCGTCAATCATGTTTTCCGTACTAAGTACTAATGCTACCGATGCCAGGGAGGCAGCTCCCACACCTGGACCCTACCTATCAACCCATCAACTCATCGACGGCTTTACTTCCCCGAAGAAAGGCGTGATTAAAGATTTTATCCCGGTGGCGCTGACTCAGATTGAACCCAGGCCATTTAGAATGAGAGGCAATCACACTTACCACTACACCACCGGCACCGCTACTTTGAAGATTTTTTTTTTTTTTTGGAAAGGTAACTTCTTAAGATGGGCATGAAATGAATAATTTAAGAACCATTTTAAAATATTTCTTATGGATTTGGAAAGAAAAATGTGTCTACAACTTAATTTCGTATAGTCCTTACTCATGATATTCGAGCCGATTTTGGGTGATCATTGAGGAAAATTTCACTCATCCATTCAGTTAAATCAATTTTTGCAATTTGAGTTATATTGGACTCATTTTTCAGTTAATCTCATTGACTGTGTGCGTGAAGAAAATTCAATAATCGAGTATATTCAAAGACTGATGAAAATGTTCTCAGACTACCGATATTTGAACCGTTTTTTGATGAAATTTGAGGATAGTTTTGTAGATTTGAGTACACGGACCTCACAAAATAAGTCGGATTGAACGGCTGTGCTTACAGTACATAGTTCTTTAGGGAAAATTGCTAATATCAAACGCATTGATCATTGTCATACGGCTGGGAAAAATGTTGCGACATTATTATTTTTTGCAGCGTGGTTAAAGCAAGCCATGTGAACTGTTCTGCACTATTATCCACAAGTATCCTGTGTTGCGAGTGGCCAACAAAATCAGTTACTATAGTGACTATACTTTCAACACCAAATCGATCTAAGAGCACACGCTATTTCGAAACTACCCAAACTTGAGTAGGATCCACCCAAATCTGTTAAAACTGAACCCACCCAAAAATTGGGTAAACTACACAGATACGAATATTTTGTAAATTTCAACTAGCAACTAGAGGTTTAAAAATAAAATAAAATTACAAGTCTAATTACAATTATCTGAAATTCAATAAATTAAAGCTGAAATTTACACGTTCATGTACATTTATATCGTTGCTCGTTGAAAATTAAATCAATTTCAATTGAACTTTTGACATCCATTCAATTAAAATTAAATTAAATACTTTCATGAAAAAATAATGCTTTTTGCCTGCATGTTTCAACTAAGGGCAGAAAATATATCAATGTATCAAATGTAAATTTACAAAGTTTTTGCTGTGTAAGTTGGTATCGAATTCAGGTCGATATTTGTCCATTTGTCAACTTGGCACTCCCAACTTAGTTTACCCATTTTTGGAAAGGTTCAGTTTTGAAGAATCTGGGTGGATCCTACTCAAAATGTGAGTGGTTTTGAAATAGCGTGCACATAGACTGTGTAGTACCTACTGCAAAACTGCTGACCGATACCTCCCAGGGCGCAAAGTCGTCTTCACTGCACTTTATGGGAAACCTGAGATTTGTTCAAGCATCTACTGAAATGCCACCTTTTTCTCGTCGTCGTCGTCGTCGGCCGAAGAGGAAACGGTGATGAAAGAGCATAGTTGCTTGAGCACCAATCTGCGTGCGTAGGTACCTATGGGCATTCCATTTGAGATACTGTGTTTGCATTCGGTCCTCGTGTCGTATGTATAGCACCAAGTCCATACATCTTTTGAAACGAGCACCCTAGCTTGTTTTTTTTTATATTTTTCATTTTACTGCTTTTCTTCCTATAACTTTGTTGTCCAACTCTCGGACCGGTGCTCTGGTGGTGTCATATATTCTACGCATGGTTTCAGTGCTCTCGTTTCGCGCATTCATATACCTACATCGCAAAAGTATGTAGCCTTACATCGTGCGTAGATCTCTGCCTAGGTAAGATGATATGTCGCAAAAGTGGATATTAATTTCATTGTTTCTGCAAGTTGGTGTTTAACAATGTTCGTTCGACTCCGGCCCCAGAGCCCAGACAGCAGACCCGTGCACATGTGCAGAGACATTCACCCGCCCCAGTGGAAGCAGGTTAGTGGTGGCGAAAGCTGGCGAAGTAAACTCGACCGAACAGCGGCAGCGACGTGATTGGAGGCTAATTCTCAACAAATCTATGCAAAGTGGACCCTCGCTTGCGGTGATGGTGCAATGCAGTTGGTTGTCTGTGACCCAGGTCAGGGTGACACGACGATGCAACATTGCGACCTGCTGCGTCCCTTCGCCACCGTCGATCGGCCAGGGTGCGATGTAGTATTAACCATTTAGGGTACGCTCAACAATGCGGTTGGAGAATACATTGTTGCAGTACCGGCATCGCCGGTCGGATGGGTCTTTTATGGAAATAATTGGAGTGTTTGGGTAGCGCCCTTTGGACATAATTGATGGTAATGATGGAGGAAGATTGTCCTGGAGCGGTGCAAAAATAGCAAGGAAGTGAGCATAGCACTTCCTTAAATGGAATGTGGTTATTCGAGGCATCGTATTCTGACTTCCTCTTTCAAGTTCTTATCAAAGTTGTAACTTGGTGGTTAATTATATGATCATTGTGGCCGAGAAGAAAAGAAGAAAATATTAAACCAGATTTGTGGCAAAGTGACATAATCTCTGAAATCCCAGTCAAGATACTATCGAATCCTGGTCAGGATTCTCGGAAATCTCAATCGCAATTGAGAAGAATTCTCTGTATTTCTGTCAAGATTGTCTAAATCCCAATAATAATTCTTTGAATCTCAAATGAGATTCCCTAGATCCCAGTGAAGAAGAACTTTTGTTATTCCTGGCTGCAATATCAATTTCCGTATCCCGAGTCGAATGTAGATGTACAGTGGATTACGATAAAAGCACAGAGGAAGCGGTTCAAGTAATGGAAGAAGAGATAGTGGAAATGGATCTGACGCCTGTTTTCAAACATCGGAACGACGCGAATTACTGCAGTAATGACCCGATTGTACCAGTCCCTTTTTTGAAAACCTTTCTTATGTTCTATGAAATTCATGCGCATTTCAGTGGTTTTTTGTACGAAAGTATACCTTAAACATCTATTTTGAAGATAAACGCGAATGATTTGGAATTACGGTTACATGAAATTATTGAAAGATAAAAGCCTGATGCGCGGAGAGGGCTGACAAAATTGAGTCGTAGCTGTACTACACATTTGGAAAAGTGGACTGTTCCGAGAATGAGGAAGTTGAGGGCACTGCTGAAAGCGGAAGCAAAGCTTAAGTTCCATAACTGAAAGATATTCCAGAGAACAATAGAGAAGTTAACAAAAATTTCGGAAACTTCACAGAAGCTTCAATTCAAGGAAAATTTCGGGAATTTGAGAGATCTTCAGGACAGAAATATCCTCAGACAAATAATGATGCTATTCCAGAAACATCCTTAGAAGAATAATGAGAACGTCAGGAAACCTTAGAGATCATCAGAGTGGTCCACACATTGTTAAGGAACTTTAATGAAGTTCCGAAATAGAAACCATATACCGAAGATTTCCGGTAATTTCGTGACTGCGGGATAATATCAGAGATTTGGTAAGATCTGGCATCTTTCATAACATTTTAGGCACTTCATGGATCTTCAAAGCGGTTGCATCAGCTTCAAGGAAACTACAGGAACTTTTAAGATGTTTTAAAAAATTCGGGATATTAATGAAAACATAAGAGCAGTCCAAAAAGCTTGAGAAAAACTAGGGATACTTTACATAAATTCCAAGAACCTCAGAGAAGCTAGGTCCAGAGATTTGCAAACAAGCTCAGAGATCTTAAGAGCAGTCCCAATCAATTCAGGAATGTCCAGAATTTCGGGTTTAAAGATATGTAAAGTTCGTAGTTTCGATAAATTCTCCATGAATCCCAGGAAAATTTCGAGAATCTTTATGAGTTCAAGGATTTTTAGGTAGGTCCAAACAATTCCTGAGCAATTTTGAAAACGTCATTCAGATGTTGGAAACTTTATAGAAGTCCAGTAATTTTTAGGGAAAATCTACTGAGAAAGAACTTCATGAAAATTGCACTGAATCTCAGTTCAATTCAATAGACTTAAATACGGAACGCGGCAGGAATAATGCGAAAATTTAATATTTTCTTTAAATTTTTTTTAAATTACTTGCATCATTATTATTCATTTTAATTTATCTATGTCCACCACTTTAACTTTAACTTAAGTTTTAATTTAAGTAAAATTTTGGGAATTTAAGAGATCTTCAGAAGAATAATTATGCTATTCCAGAAACACTATTAGAAGAATAACGAGAACTTCAGGAAACCTTAGAGATCATCAGAGTGGTCCAGTGTTTACTCGGCTGTCGACAGAAGCAGACCACTCTTAATGTGTGTCACGTGATCGTCTGTTTACTCGGCAGCAACTATTGTGTGGTCCTCCTCATTGTTCTTCATCAGCAGTTCTTTCAGTCGATGCGTCGTCGACTTTGGAAAGCAACCGTTTCGTGATGACTGTGTGAGTGCTGCCCACGTTTTGCATCCATTGCTGCAATGGAAGCGCCCTGACCCTCGTTGGCGAATCTGCCATACAATGAAACCACTGGAAGCGGCTCCCGTTCTGGTGGAGGAGACTTGTTGGACAGCGGAAGATAAAATGTTTATTGTGTGGTACCTTTTGACTATAGTTTTAAGATGTATTGTATAGTGAATAAAAATCCTCGGCTCTGTAAAGTTAATTCGGTTGAGCCTTATCAAATAAATTAATAGAAAAAAAAATCAGAGTGGTCCACACATTGTTTAGGAACTAACGAAGTTCCCAAAAAGAAAGCATATTCCGAAGATTTCCGGTAGTTTTATGAACAGACTGCGGGATAAAATCAGAGATTCGGAGATTCTATAACACTTCAGGGAACTTCAAGGCGGTTGCATCAGCTTCAAAGAAACTACAGGAACTTTTTAGAAGTTTTAAGAAATTCGGGAAATTAATGAAGTCCAACAAAACTTGAGCAAAACTAGAGATACTTTACATGAATTCCAAGAACATCAGAAAAGCTAGGTCCAGAGATTTGCAGACAAGCTCTTAAGGGCAGTCCCAATAAATTTATGAAAATTCCAGAATTTCAGGTTTAAAGATTTGTTAAGTTTGTTGTTTCGATTAATTCTGGGCAATTCCATGAATCCCAGAACAATTTCGAGAAACTTAATGAGATTTAGGTAAGTCCAGACAATTCCTGAGCAATCTTGAAAACGTCATTCAGATTATTCAGAACTTTATTCATTCAGAACTTTATAGAAGCCCAGTTATTTTTTGGGATAATCTTCTGAGAAAGAACTCTATGAAAATAGTACTGAGTTCAGTTCAATTAACTTAAATATAGTATACGGCAGAAATAATTCGAATTTTTTTATGTTATCTGCATCATTACAATTAATTTTAATTCATATATGCGTGTATTCACATATCTTAAATTGTATTACTCAAAATGTCCACCACTTTTATAGATAACTTGCTGCAGACGGGTCCGGAATCTGGTGCACACCTTCCTTTTTTTTATTCCTTTATTATAGAGATGTTTAGCCATATGGCTAGCTCATCTCTTAAGATTAAAAAATGGAGAAAAAAAAAATTGGGTTCTCAGAAGGAGATTCCCAATCTTGGCTGTGATACATGTATCTTGCTATAATGAAAAGGTGTAGAAAACTGCCAAAAGAGCCAACAAAACGGAAATACAAACAAGGAAAACTCAGATATTGTGGTAAAGGTTCGCCTCCTTTAGGAAGGTGATGAGGGCGGCTGCTGCCGGGGCCTCGTCGCCCAACAGGTTCCGAATGCTGATTGACTCCAAGCCGAAGGCATCCCGAAGGTCTTCCAACTCCGCGCAGTTCACGAGGATGTGCTCCACGGTGGCTGGCACTCTGCAGGTTTCGCAGGTCCTCCGGAACGGTGTTCCTCCGAAGTTGTGGGAGACTTTGCTGTGCCCGGTGCGCAGCCTTGACACCACTCGCTGTTCTCGTAGGTTTGGTCGATCCTTCCAGGTTCCGGTGGTCGTCTTGATCTTCCGAAGATGGTGTGTCCTGTTGTTCCTCCACCCGGTGTCCCAGGCTCTCCGAATCGTCCGCTTGATCCACTTTTTGACATCTTGGAGCGGTACATTGCCGTTGGACCTGGGTCCGGTGTGGCCTGAGCCGGCGAGGTGGTCGGCTATTAGGTTCCCTTGGATCCCGCAGTAACCGGGTACCCACATGAATACTGTGCTGGGCGGCGCGTGCTTTACCATTCCTTGGATCCACGGATGCTTCGGTGTTTCTGTTGTTAGGGCCAATATCACGCTGTGTGAATCAGTTACGCCTAATATCGGCCGGTTGGCCGGTAGCTTAACCGCGTGGAGAATGGCCGCTGCCTCAGTTGAGAACACCGAGCATTGGGTCGAGAGCGACCATCTCCGGAGACCCCCATTCCCACTCCGCTCCTGGAGAGAGAGCCGTCGGTTCATAGCCTTGGTAGTGCGCCCCGAGAGTTTCGACAACTGTCCGGCGTAAAGCCAGCGATTGCCAACTTTTGTCTCCGTGCCAGTGGACCCTGGACACTGGAGGGAGATCTACGTCGGCAGCCGTGCGGAGGAGTCGGTTCGCCTCGTCGAGGAGAACGATCCTGGTGTTTCCCGACGTTTTAGCGAGAAAAGCAGCGGCTTTGGTAGCAGTAGCTGCGGTGAAAACGAGTCGAAAAGGTAGGATACCGGCTTCAACGCATGCAGCATCAGCCGGGGTAGAGGGCAGGAGACCGGAGACTGTTCGAACGTAGCCGTTGTACACCGGTTCCAGAATCTGGACGGCTTTCTCGGGGGCAAGGCATGTAATCTCTACACCGTACAGTAGGCGACTGTCGATCATGGCTCTAGCTACGCGGAAGCGGATTTCGCCATTGTTGGATCGGTGGGAGCGGGAGATGGTCTTAATCAGGTTGGACCGGCTGCGACAGTACTTCTTTACTTGTTGGAAGTGCGGCTCAAAGGATAAATTCCGATCGAGGAGCACTCCCAAGACCCTCACGGTATTTTTAGTCGGTATCGCTTGTTTTTTAATCATGATGGGCTGTTCGTTGTTGCGATGCCTGGTGGTACATATATGGCAGCGCACGCTCTTGCCGGCGGAAAGCTGGAAACCAACAGAGTCAGCACACCTTCCGAACGTAGTCTTCCGACATCGATTGCCATGCTTTTTTATTACAGCTATTAGAGCCATAACACTGGCATGCGATGTTTGACAGGCCTTGGCCTGAAGGTGCCCATATTGAATAATCGAGTGGATTAAGATCGGGGCTGCTGGGCGGCCACAAATTTTTCGACCAAAAATGCAAATTTTCTTCGAGCCACTGTTGAGTACGCGTCGACGTATAACATGGCGCTCCGTCGTGTTGAAAAACGTACTCTGCTTTGAAGAAGTTGGCCCACCGATGGCAACACGTGGTTTTTCAAAATATCAATGTTAACCTCGGTATTTACTTTCAATCCAGCATCAACGAACACAGGTGGCATCTTTCGACCATTGGACGTAACCAAATCAAACGTCATCACTCCAGCGAGATGTTTCATCTGGAACTTGAATCTCACCTTCTCCGGTACATCTTCTGCCTTCATTGATGATATAAACCGATCAGTACGAGAATTTGATGCGGGATCAATTGTGAACATTGTTTCTTCATAAAACAAGATTATCGGTGTCTTTTACTTCTTACGTATAAATGGCGCTTTACTGTGGCTCTGGGTACTGCATGCTAATTCTCTATGATGATTCTTCGCCTAGATTTTTTATGGACTGAATCGGATTACGGCGAATCTTAGATTGCACGGATTTCAACACTTTTTCAGTACGTGCCCATCGTGAACGTCCACTTCCTAGCTTCCCTTAGTTTCGGAACCATCCTCCAGGGAACGTTTGGTACGATTGATTGATTGATTTATCTTTATTTAGGAGGCTTTCAGCCTGAGGCTGGTTCGCCTCCAATACGTTTGATACGATACACAATCGCCAGATGGCATCCTACCACCTTTGTAAATGTTTCGGTGACTTTTGGGTAAGCAGCAAACTGGTAACTATTTCTTTAGCGGACATTTTTTTCCGAAAAATAAAAATAAACAAATGATTTTTTCACGTGACATTTTGAAACAGATGTGTATCTGATAACTAGGAAAATTGTTACTTATTTTCTCCCAATAAAATACACAAAATACTCAAAATATTGTTTCCAATGTTTTAGAATTATTTTCTCTCGCTTAAAGGGTGTACCACATCAAATCAAGCTGTACATTGCATTAGGTCCTAACTAACATTGACAGATTCTCTTCGTCGACTTTCTCTTTGCATCCTCACGGCCATATTAAGAAATTCCCAGCTATTTTCAGCTCACAGATCGACGAAAGCAGCTATTATCTTCTAATACGACAAACATGACAAAAAACGGTTCTATACCCAAGTTATTAACGAAAGAGAAAATCCATGAAGAGAATCGATCAATGTTACTTAGGACCTAATGCAATGAAAATTACTCATTGAGTATTTTCTCTTGAAAATTTGGGTAGAAGCAGTTTAAAGTGTATTGTTTACACTGTATCTTTATCGCTGTCAGTTTTTCGAAAGTTGGACAAAATGGCGTCACCCGAAAAGCAACGTTGCGAATTGTGCAAGCACCTAAAAAATCCTCAACTCTCTCATCGGGACATCGGAAAACAATTCGGAATCGTGCAGTCAACAGTGAGTCGTGTGAATAAAAGTTACTACGAAACTCTGAGCATCGAACGGAAGGGGAAACGCGGTTAGAATGGATATTCTATTAGTGATCAAGATCACAAGCGTGTCGTGAAAGCCCGGAAACTGTACACCCAGATGCTGACGAAGCCTCATTATCTCATCATGGATGATGAGACTTACGTCAAGGCGGACGTCCGGCAGCTTCCGAGGCTACTGTTTTTCACCGCCCAGCACAAGTTTGATGTTCCGGAGGAAGTAAGGAAGCAGAAACTTTCAAAGTTTGCCAAGAAATACATGATTTGGCAAGTGATCTGCTCATGTGGCAAACGGAGTTGGCCGTTCGTGACTACTGGGACTGTAAATGGACAGATCTACCTCAAGGAGTGTCTACAGAAGCGTATGTTTCATCTGTTGAAGCAACACGAGGGCCGTACGATCTTCTGGCCGGATCTAGCTTCGTGCTACTATTTAAATGTTGTGGTGAGTGGTACGAAGCCAACGGGGTCACTTTCGTACCCAAGACATGAACCCCCCCCCCCCCCCCCAACGCACCCGAACACCGTACCATCGAAAAATACTGGGCTATTATGAAGCAGGCACTACGGAAGCATCTGAGGAAGACATGAAGAGAAAATGGGTTTCCGTTCAGAAGAAGCTGCCGCCAGATGTTGTACAGAACCTAATGAGTGGAGTTAAGCGTAAGGTGCGAGCGTACGGTTATGGTATTGAAGTTGAATGAAAAATGTATGCCAACTAATGGGTTATATTTTATTGTCTGAAAGTTTGAAAAGGATCGATCAACTAGGTAATTTCCTATAGAATGATGCAATTTGATGTGGGACACCCTTTACTATAAACTAAGGCAATATTCGAAAACTTCAGTTCTAAGATCTTCAGGGAAATCCAGAAAACTTCAAAGAAGTTTAGAATTTTTAGACAATTTCATAATTCCCAGGGATGTTCCAATTACTCGAAGGATGATTAAAGAACTTCTGAGCAGTTCCATTCAGTGTAGAGCAACATGTAAAAAGGGACTATGTCCCAAATGTAAACAATTACTTTCAACGTCGATTTCTCACGGATAAGGACCCATTCCGGCAAACCGACACCAGCATCTGGTAGAGGAAGTTTGCTCTATCAGATGGTGTATTTAGATTTTTCCGGAAGCAGATTCTAAAGCGGCTCGTTTTACCCACACCAGCCTTTTCATTCATAACAATTCCAGCTCGTTAGACGGTTTGGTTCTATCCAAACAAATAGAAGCCTATCCTTTGATTTAGTGCCCCGTGGTTGCGGGAATGGAAGTGAAATCCCGTCCGACTAACCCCAGTGGAGATGCCCTAATTTACCAGTCGTATCGAAAAATTACACGGCACTATGTGAAAATCTGTTCAACATCTAAACAAATTTGAGATATCACGCATGCTGACTCTGCTTCTATTAAATGTGGATGCCTATATTTCAACATACGAAGCTCAATTTTTACCTAATTTTGGCTTATCTTCGCTTAGGGATAGAGGTTATAGAGATATTTTTCATCTTGCACTTTCCGTACCGTATTCAGTTCCTAATAAAAGTTGCAGTTTGCCATTTTTTAGCTTGAAACCTCAGAACATATAAATTGTGGATTTTGTTCACAAAATGGTCTGTAGCTTCTGACAGCTTAGAGGTTGATTAAGAACAAAATTGAGCTTTTGATGACTTAAAAAGGTTGATACATCAACAACAGATATCGAAAAAGAAGGTGACTTTTTCACCTCGAAATATCAGAACCTTTCATAACCTATTTATCATAGGCAGTTTCGAACCCCTTTGGATACGGTTATGTTTTAAGTTTGTTCTCTGTTTTGTGCGTACGTTCGTTTTCATAGTTTTCGGCTGCATTTGCCGGATTAGCGCTGGCACTCTGCCTCCCGGACGGTTGTACGTGTGTGATTGGTGGTTTTCTCGCTTTCCGGGAAGTTTTAAAATCGAGAAAGAAAACGTCTAAGTTGCTCTAGAATTTCAGAATTTTATTTTTTTTTTTATTTCAAATTAATTCTGAGTAGAGTTCTATCCATCTTTGTAAGTTTCGTGGTGAGGGTTCGGTTCCCGCTCCAGCTAGTGGAAGTTTTCGCAACATGAATATTTTCCTACTGGTCTATTGAGTGTGGTGTGTTGTCAGTTTTCTAGTGTTTAGTTTTCAATCTGTGCAACCTCTGGTTGAAGACAGTGTCAGTTGTCTTTTAAAAACTCTGATGACAATTGCATGGAGATTTTGTGAAGAATTGAAATATAATTTGGAAGAGAAATCAAAGAAAATTCTTAAGATGAAATTTAAGGAGTATGCTGATACGAACCGTGAGAATAATTTCAATGGAATTCTGTCCAATTTTTCTAAGGAGATTCATTTTTATAACATTTAAGAAATTTTTTCAAAATTATGCCAAAAGAACATCTTGCAATTTCTGGGAGACTTTCAATGCCATTATGGCAAAGTATTTGAGTACTTAGCAAATACTGAAGAGGATTTCAAAACAATTCTGACTTTACCTACAAAACAGCTCAATGGGAATTATTGGATAAGTCTGAGTATAGTGTGACGGTTATTCTGAAAAGTGTACCAAGTAAATTATTAAGAATATTCTAAGGGAATTTCATAGAGAAATATTAAAACAAAATTATGCCAATTCTTGGAAACTTTTACCAGTTTGAGGGAATTGTGGAATCGAAGAGTGATTTATAAGAGATTACAAGAAATAATGCTAAGAACTCTTAAAATGTTACTGAAAAAGTTTAGATATTATGAAGATTATTTTAGGGCAATCCAGAACAGAAATATGATGGAATTCTAGGAGGATTCGAATGGAACTCTAAAACAAGGACGAAGATATCCTGTAATGAGTTTCAAGTAAATTCAGACTAGCTATATAAATTCCGCTTTCAGAATTTCATTTTAGTTGTATGATGAAATTATGCAAATAGATGAGTTACCTGTAGTTTAGGTAAACTATGTGTGAGTACCACTAACATCGTGGTACTCGCACACAGTTTACCTAAACTACTTTGATTCCCACTTCAGCCTGGTGAATTTTACTTTAAAATAAAATTGCCGACTGCCTACTATTATGTCAAGAATTACTTTGAATAAATTCCAGATGATCATACTGACCGATTTTTACGGGAGATTGGCACATCACTTCGATTTCAATAGCATTATGTTAAAAAAAGGATTTTTCGGAGCCTTCCAGATTTTTCCAGATTTTATATACTAACTGGTACAGATTTTTCTGAAAATGACCTGGCAACGCTGATCGCAAGTGATAATTTTTAATTTCAGTTTATTTACGCGCTGCAGATAAAAATAAGCATCGGGAATGTGCTCCCGGATGTACTGATTTGGTGAGTACGTTCCAGTTGAAGATTGTTCTTATACATTTCTCGATTGCATTTTCGAGAGGACGTCCGGAGAGCCTTGAGATTTGGGCGTTGGGCGTTGTTGGTTTTGTGGGCAGACGCGTTGGTCGCCGATTGCTCGCGGGTAGAAGCTCAGTCTCGCAAACAGACTATACCAAATGATAGAGGAATCTTACCTCTACCTGTTTGTGTTGCTAGTTTTTGAAGATGGGCTTTGATTCGCGAGGGATCGTTGATTGATGTGTTTGTTTACAGAGACGATTGCGCCCTGGTCTCAAGGTTCTCCGGACGCGTCTGCTTTTGTGGGAAGTGCGTTTGATGGTCGGTTTGGTGCTAGGAGCTAGTCTAGTCTAGTCTAGTCTAGTCTAGTCTAGTCTAGTCTAGTCTAGTCTACACATACACAGCCAGTACTTGAAAGAATCCTGGAAAATGATACATCTATCATTTTTCTTATCATTATTAATGCCTGCTGCACATCAAGGATGTGAAACAAACAATAAAGCGGCCAGGCCTACTGTGTAGCGTTTAGTTAATTTTTGTGGAAGTGAATGTTTACCATGTCTACTTAATAAGTATAGACAGTGGTTAACATTTAATCCACATGTAATCAAAGAGCGGGGACATACCGTACCAACCGCTCCGTATGCAGGATTTGAAAATGGGCTATATAAATCGTTAGGAGTGACAGAGCTAAGAAAGTTAATGTACACTCCTTGGTTGTCCGATCTCCTGGGATGGAACACAGGTATTTACCCCTTGTGTTCGCGCGTACAGTCCTCCCTCCGTACAAGCGTGGACGGCACCGCCAACCCACTGCCATCCCTCAATCGATCCAGCCGACCTCAGTCGAAGGACAACAGAGAGCGGTGTGCGGACGTAACCTATACGGAGGGAATGCTGTATTCGCCTAGGTTATAGCGCCCTTGCTCGCTACCATTTTCTTCTAGCGGTTGGGACCTGAGCACTAACTCTTGTCCTAGCCCTATATGGCATATGGTTATAGCGCCATTACTCGCTTTCTGAAAAGAGAAGAAGGGAAGGGAAGGAGAGGAAAAGGACTTGGGAAAAGGAAATGCGGAATTCCTTTCCTCATTAGTATTTGTATCGTCAACTTTTATGAAAATTATATAAATCATTTTTCCTTGGTCAGAGGTATTATTACGACATTTTAATAAGATTGTCTTATCATTTGTTATTCAAAATTTAATGTTATAATGATCAACATAGCTTTGGATTATCCAATATACCTATTTCATAATTTAAAAAAAAAACATTTTTTTAGCTGAAATGAGTATTTGCTACCTTGTCATACAGATCTGAAAATTAAATCAGTAGCTTGCTTCTCTGCATCAGACATGCTTAGACGGCTTAGACTGACTCCACAAAGCAATGGTTGCTACTCCGTGATTGGCCAGAATCAGTGAAATTGCACAGTGAATGGGGTTAGGAGTGACCGAAAATTCTCATTGTAGGGGAAATGGCTCTAATGTTGGCCTATGGGTTTAAGATTAGGCCCATATCTAAAAATCTGCTTTTTATCAGTTTTATCTAGATGAACGCGTCATTGGGACGGTACTAATGGATATTTTTGATCGCTATTGAAAATTTAATCGATTGCTGAATTTATGTATGGGCCCAAATTAGGGTCATTTTTGCCGACATTGCATCCATTTCCCCTAAAAGTTTCAGTGACTCCTTATATTAAAGATCAATGATGACGCCGGCCACGTCTTTGCAACCAGGTGGGAGATGGGAAAGAAAGTTAAAGTGACCTTTGTTGTTATGGGGGCCGTGTTTACCTCTGCGTCCTCACAAAGGTCACAGGAGGGAGGTTTTGTTAGTAAGGTGGGGTTCTTTGGACCAGGATTCACCTTGATAAGTGATGTGATGATTGCTTTGATACAATCGCAGTTTGATAAATACACGAATGCGGAGCTATGAGAAAACGAACCAATATTATCAACTCTTTATTGTAAAGATGTCTGGGATTGAACCCATGATTTTCTGCTCAGTAAGCAGAGTAAAATCACTATGAACGACGATAGTTTTTGAATAAACGGATATTGAAATAACGGTTGATTATTTGAAATATACGTATGGTTCAACCAACACTATCAGCGGCGCCGGTGGTGTAGTGGTAAGCGTGATTACCTCTCACCCCAGAAGGCCTGGGTTCAATCCCAGTCGGCGCCGCCGGGATGTTCTGAGGCATAACATCTCTGATCACGCCTTCCTTCGGAAGGGAAGTAAAGCCGTTGGTCCCCGGTTCATGAGTTGATGGATCGATAGGTAGGATCCAGGCGTGGTAGCTGCCTCCCTGGCGTCGGTAGCATTGGTGCTCAGCACGGAAAACAAGATCGACGCAATCAAGGAAAAAAAAAAAACCTACACTATCACGAAGACGACGGCGATGACGACAACAGTGATTTTGGATCTCACTTTTTGTCTAGGATATAACACCTTTGCCTGTACTGCCGCTTGGAAAGCGAGAAAATAATACTCTTTGCCATTTCGAAGAACCAATATTCCAACACCATTCGAACTATTACTGGACGATACCCATTTTGCTTCGCGATCGCGAAACACGAAACTAAAAATTCTGTAAATTTGCAAACATTAAAACATTTAGAGATAGGTCTTTGCTCGTCGATTACCTTGCCCGTACTCGAAGGAAATCCAATGTAAGTAATGTTTATAAATACATAGGCGAGACCAAAACGGCCCCACGTGGCTCCTCGCCGCACTCTCACTACCATTTCCGGGATTCCACGTGGCGTCCTAGACCATCCTACCCTACCTAAGTATATGGCAAAAAAAAATATTAAACTGGAACGAACTCACCAATTTAGTTGACTGTCCGTAAACTGGGTTCTTCTGCCGCTCTCGAGATGGCATCCATGTTTCCGTTGGTCGGCTGCTTCCCGATGTGAAAGGGTTCTCAGGCCGAAATTGTTCGCAACGTCACAAATTGTCGGGATGGAAGAGGTCTCGGAAAAGTACCGGCCTTACCTGAGGTTCCGTTACCACTTCTCGAAAACTAAACTGGGGATTGTTCTTCATTAAATGCACTTCAGAACGGGGAATCACGAGAAAACATCTTGATGGTCGGTTTGGTGCTAGGAGCTGCATGAAAAGTGACACACACAAGGAATAATACTTCTTCCTTGTTTGTCACCTTTAATGCAGCTCCAGTTTGTTTACTAAAATGAACTATGCCCATTTTGTTATGGCAGGTTTTGCCATAAGAAACACTCCTCGTGTTTATTAGCGAAATTCACATCAAAGGTTGATTAATTGCGTAGGAAATCAGTTTTGCACGGCGTTTGTGACCAGCATACACCTTCCGGTCGTATGAAACAGGTCAAAAACGTGAACTTTTCGTGAACATTAACGGCAAAGAACTCACCAACACTGGGAGACCGTGAGTTCCTGCCCACCTGTCATAAAAACAGCTCGGGTTTGGTGTGGCTGGTGGCTCGCCCGCGCGTGCTGGCGCCGCTATCAGGTAGGGGAATATTTTTTTCCTATCTGATGGTGGTGTTGGCGAGTTTGAGTTCAAGATGTGTGAAGCCACCCCAAGAAACATCAGTTGTGGCTGGATTTGGTGAGTTTGTACCAGTTGGTTGCTTATAAATTTTTTGTCACTGATCTTGATTTTTACGCGACGTATGTAGTTCGGTTGTTGCGATAAGATGCGCATGTTGAGTTTGAAATTTCGGAAAGGGTTTATTCGTGCCCAAGCCTCGTTACATTACCTAGTTGATCTATCCAGGACTACATTAAAAAAAAAATCGTGGAGGTGCCGGGCAATGGTGTTAAATCCTAGAAAAATGGTAAGTTACAAATTCGCTGTTGTCGTCGTCGTAGGCGCCGTTGTATTCACCGTCGTAGTCGCGGTCGCAAGCGCCGTCGTAGTCGCCGTAGGCAGTACCGTTAGTATATTTAAAATTAACCATCAGCCGTTGAAATTATATGAATTATCGTGTATTTCTGCTGTTCATTACATACCAAGCGACAACTTAATCATATTTTGTCGTGGAGTGTTGTGGTTTTCAGATGCTCGATGTCCAGGGTCGTTTTTGATTAGTGAGCAGAATATCATGGGTTTAATCCCAAGCTCTCCCACAACATAATAAACCGCTATTGTTGGGTACCGAGAGCATAAAGCTCAATTAATAACCCATAGTAGAAATGTTTAAACCATGAATTTCGGAAAGGGTGTATGCGTGATCCAGTTTGGAAGACATTTTTGGCTGCTTTCAGAGACGTCGCTTCATTTTAATAACTTTTTGTTGAGTCTGTCGTAGATTGTGGTAATGTAAGGGGCACGGTGGCTATAGAGCAGCTGTTTTTGCTTAATAAGTAGAAGATCATGGGTTAAAACCCAAGCCTCATTACATTACTTAATTAATATATCCAGGCCTCTATTGTAGAAAATCGTTAAGAACAGAAATTGGAGGAACGATTCAGAAAACTAATAAGTATATTTAGACAAATGTGACGTACGCCTGAATCGGTTCGGAAGACATTGTTAACTACTGTGGATGATTTCATTTTATTGTTATAGCTTTTGTAACCGACAATGAACGATCGTTGGTCGTAGCTTGTTGTGATGTAAGGGGCACGGTGGCCTTAGAGCGACCGTTTTTGCTTACTGAGCAGAAGATCGTGGGTCAAAACCCAATCGTCTTTACATTACTGAGTTGATAGGGTCGCGTCATTTGCTTAGCAGGTTTTAAAAGTTCGCATCACTTTCCAATGTGAATCCAGATCTAATTTACCCTTCCCACTAACAAAAACATCCTTCCCGTGACAACCGTGGAGATGCAGAGATATACTCGGTCTCTAGTAGCAACGGTTGTTGAAATAACAATCCTTTCCCTCCCCGATGACCGTAAGGACGTGGCCGGCGCCGTTATTGACTTCAAAAATATGGATTCTCCGGATTTTGTACACTGAGAATGGTTTGCTAGTCCCAAGCCCTATTCATATGACTCTTTGTGCAAATTTTGCTAAATCTGGTCAATCACGGAGTAGCAACTACTGAAATGTATGGTCGTCAATGCTCATGCTGCTCATGCTCATGCTCATTTTGTCTTATCTTCGATTAGCGTGTGGGTCGACAGTTGAATTCAACGCCTGTTTTAAAATCTGAAAAATGTCGCGTATTGATTTGGAAACCAAACGTTTGATTTTGCACAGAAGGGCTCTCGTATAGCGTATATTGCGAAATGTTAGAAGTCAGCAGTGCACACAATCATAAAGAACCTTCGAGAAGATGGATTTGCTAAAAACTTGACGCAGACAATGACCATCCGATCCAGATTTGGAGAGAAGAGATGTACAGTTCGTTACATCACAGCTTTC
The DNA here is from genome assembly GCF_037179485.1 of Ochlerotatus camptorhynchus. Lineage (NCBI taxonomy): Eukaryota > Metazoa > Arthropoda > Insecta > Diptera > Culicidae > Ochlerotatus > Ochlerotatus camptorhynchus. The sequence goes on from NW_027040522.1 coordinate 132,980, forward strand.
CTACTCCGTGCGGAAAATTGCGCAAAAATTAGAAGTCGACGTTGGAACGGTTCAGAATATGAAAAGGAACAACAAGATTCGAACCTACCGGAAGCAGAAAGCGCCAGAGAAAACAGAATATCAACAAATGCGTGCCAAGAAGCGCTCCCGAAGTTTGTATAATCAGCTGCATGAGAAGAATTTCGATTGTGTGCTTATGGATGATGAAACCTTGCCTGATGTATACTTGCCTTTTGAGTGCCTCAGTTTCCATTACAATTCACTAGATTTGTAATCATGCTCTGCAGAACTTGACTTGTTCCTTACTTTTCCTTTTGTTGACGCAACATATTTGAGCTCAAATTATCAAATCCTACTGTGTCAGTTGGGTTGCAGCGTTCGCTCAGGATTTCGAGTGTTTGTTTGTTCAAATTTGGGGAACTCAAGGGAAACCGTCTTTGAAGAAATTTCGGATAAATAAATGGGTTGGACACACAAAGTTTTCTTCATTCTCACTATGCATGAGTAATAGCGGGGTGCGCTGTTTTATTCGACTTTAATCTTTGTTTAGGCATTGATATTTTTATTATTTACAACCACAAATTCATTTCACTATTTGCTAGCGACATTCAGTATCCAAGATATTTACATAATTGCTTCTATGCCAAAGTCGTAAAATTTTCCGTTAGAAACATGTTTCCCTCTATCTGAAATTTGTTAATATATTACCACCTATTATGGATAATCGTTTCTTTCGTTAAAGCTAAAGTTTTATAATTTTTACATCATTTCATTACAGCAGTATATAACAATGTTTGCTCGTTGTGGGGCTTAAGAGGAAGGGAGTCACTTTCCGGTTTGTCTAATTTCTTACATCAAAAGGGTGTGCTTGATTGTTGTGCCGTAATTTTTACGCCGAGTTCAAACGAGTGCACTCTCCGTCCACGTGCGATTTCCGCTGGAAGCAGCGCACGCACTGCACTGGTGTCGATTATTGGAAAATTACATCGATTATTCATGTGCAATAAATTGATTGGTTATGGTTTGTTTTTCTCTTTAGCCTCTGCTCGGGCACGGAAAACGCCGTACGCTGTAATTATAGGTAAGCTACCGTTTTCCTGACCGACACCACCAACCAGCCAACCACCTTCCGGTAGAGTGGCGGACAGAAGTTGTATGGGAGCATCATCAGATTATTATCGCATTTTGGGCGCGAGCGTCGCTTTTTTTGGGGGGTAATTATTTCGGGTGTGATGAGCGTTGCTCGATTAGCCTTTCAAAGTGCTCGGGTGTCTCGGATGGTACGCTTTCGCGCGCGCCTTGGAACGATCGGTTATTGATCTTTTGGGGCTGTGCGATCTGTGAAAGTGTTAGTTGATAGGAAAATATTCCGGCGTAGTTTTTTTATCTTTATCATATTGCAATCGATTAGGCGGGCAGCCATAGGCAGTCCATGTTTACCGGGGATTGATTGGACTTATTGAATGTGCAGTTCAATCAGTTGCAATTAGGGTTCGGGTGAAACAATTGATGGTGGACAAAAAAGAGGATGATTACTCTTATCGTGATTTGATATTGAGTTTGCTGTGATTGAAGAAGAAAGTTGATTTCTGTTATATAATGGTGACGATGGTGCACGGACCAGTAGGGAAATGCCCTGGTACGGATGCCGTTCAGTATTCGGCAACACTGGATTTTCGCCTTATGGGGAGTGTACCATCAAAACGGTGTTCATTCTTCATTGTTTGGAGGAAAACGGCCCAAGCATGTAAAATGTTAAGAACGGTCCATTTGCTGAACTAATTTATTGATTCCTCGGTGGTTCTTTTTCCTATACTGAGGCGTTTTCAAGTGCATTTGTTTGCAACAGGCGAGTAAGAGTTTTTTTTTTTTAAAGAGGATCAATATCGTGCTAGCTAGCTTTAAAACAAATCTTTGAGACTGATGGATTAGCGGATAATTATGAATGTATAATGCTAATATAAAAAAAAGATGCCAATAATATTCCAGGATTCTATCTCGGACTGAAAAACGACTCACTTGCTGACTCTAGATCTTTGTCATTCAGGTTTAACGCATTTAAACGGGTTTGAAGTTAGCAGAGAATGTGTTTCACATTCTTTCAGTTTCTCGCCTCTTTCGCTCTAGCGCTGGTCAGTTGCGAGTCTATGTGCACAGTCAGTTGCCTCGAAGTGTTGGAATTTGATCGGCAATCATTTAACAAACGAGGCGAAGGAACGATTTTTGTTTGCCATGCTTGAATGGAGGATTAAAAATGGTGCATTTTGCATTTTAAAAATTATTCGAAAGATTTGCACAAGTCTAGAGGTTCGCAGTAATTGTATTTTACAAATCAAGTCTAACCATAATACTTCTAGGTCATGGTGCATGAATGAAACTTCACGACTCAGAATCTTGAATTCTTTTTCATGTTTGGTCTTAAACTTCTTTGAAACCATGCATTTGGATTTTGTTGTTGTTCTGGATAGGTAAAATATTGGCTCAGCGTTTCAGTCTTATTTTTTCATCAATGTGACATTAAAATCTCAGAAATTGGTTTGTCTGAAATCCAAAATCAGAATGACAGTGAAACAGCTAACAAATGTCAAAATAGCAAGAACACATCCTTCTTATTATAGGCTTTTTACGACTTTGAAACACTAAAATGGTCTTGAGTACCACTAAAACCGCCAGACATATTACTCTATCTTGAAGACTACAAATGTACAAAGATGTCAAAATGACCCTAAAACCGAGAACAATTGTGTTATCGGCTCCGTAAAGCTAACACGATTGAGCCTTCCAAATAAATGAACTGGATTAAAAAAAAAACAATGGTGTCAAAAACGGCTCAAAAAATGTCAAAATGGCCTACACTTTCCAAACTGTCATTGTCAAATAAATGCCAAAAATGTCCAAATATGTCAAAACGGCCGTCGAGTAACACGTTAAAATGTCATATACTTGCCAAACTGGCTTCAAAAATGCCAACATGGTCTTAATATCGTCATAGCAGTTTGAACGGTCCTTTGAATGGTCCTGAAATTAAATGATCGAACAGACCTCAAAACGCCAAAACAACATTAAAAACGCTGATTAAACACAAACATCAGTTTACATTAGTTTAAAAAAAAAATTCAATGCTTCTTTCAAATTGGTTGGACATTTATTTAAATGTTCGCTCATATTCAATAATATGAAACTCAATTAGTTTTAAATCCAGCAAATTCAAATATCATAAGTTTACAATCAATTTGGATTATCCCAACGCAATTGTAAATTCGGATAAATTTTAAACGAAATTTTGAAAGCGAAAAATTTCTGTGACCACCGGAAGGCAGTCCGACCCATAGATTGAGAAACGCTGGTTTAGGGTATTCAATTTCCAGTAGCGAAGGCGATTTCCAGGATGACGTTTCGAATATTCAGTATTTCCTTTGCTCAATGGTCTAGGATGAGAATTTAGCAAAACAAAAATCCTAGGGCTTCCCAACAAACAATTTGAGTTGATTAAGTGCTGATGTTTGGTGGGTTTTGCCTTACATTTTGGACGATTGGTGTAGACCTGTGCGCCGGTCCTTTCATCGGCGGCGGCGGTGGCGTGGGAACCGCTTTTGACTTGGCGGTGGCGGCGTGGCGGCGTTACGCCGTTGACTTTGATCGGCGGCGGCATGCATCGGCGTATCACCACCGGTTGGAAACTAACGATTTAAAATTGGCTTACTACTTGACTAGCCTATTGGTCCCAAGCAAATCGATTAACGTACCCCATTCTAGTCATAATTTGTTTTGATTCGCTATGAAAGTTTGACAGATAAAATGAGGGGTTCGTGGATTATCCTATGTTTCGAGGGGTGCATCGATTAGCTTGGGACCGAAGAGCTGAGCCAAAAAGTTGAGCTCGTTTCTTTGGGACCTTCTGGTCTTAGAGCTACCTCTATGGTCACATTTCAAAGTTGAATTTAAACCAAAATATTGTATAACTGTATTTGTGACTTGTTGCAGATAACTCCATTTTGAATTTGCTATCGAAAACAACATCAAAGCATTTCGGAATAGTAACGGAACTATTTCCAAAGATGTTTTTTTTTCTGTAATTAAATTCATCCCAGATTACAAAGCCTATTTAGAAGAGATGGTCAGCGACGGACATTTTTACCCGAAACCTGACCCGTAGCTCAACAGGTTCGGTTGGGTACGGGTACGCAAATAAATACATTTTCGGGTTCGGGTCGGAGACGGGTAACAACAGACGTGTAATTGTCGGGTACGGGTATTTCTTGCACATTATCCAATTAAGAAAGTACGATATGAACTAGGCAATGTGTGTGTGTGTGTGTATTCCCTCTAACCTCCACAGACCGGCAGTGTTATTATGGAAGAAGTCTCTCTACAATGTCGCATTTTTGGTCATTGTAGACAGCTTTAGTCCGGGAGTTAGAAAATGATAGCTCTATGTCAGATCCAGCAACCCATTTCAGAATGTCTGGAGAGTCACGCCCATTCCGAGGTTACTTTCTCTTATAATAAGCCCCACATGTATGTTTTACCTCTATCAATTGGATATTAGTATTACACACACACTTCCAATTTCAAAATGTTCTTTTGAATCCTGGCACGTATTAATTGTAAAAAGTATTTGGACTGGTCTCACCATGTTAATTTGATCCTCCAATCCATGGGTTCCGTAGTTTTGATTTTATCTAAGCTTTGCATCTCATTTCGTGATGCACATTTGTCGTAATACTTCCTTCAACTAACACAAATTTTCTTGCATTACCATGGTCATCTGGGAGGAGGTTCGCATCTAGAATTTTCCCCACGAACAGTTGGCGGCCACCATCTACCACCCATCCAGTCTTGGGCGTATCCAGCTAGGCATCTTTCAGATTGCACGCAATCTCCGACACCGGCGAGAGACCAGCAGCCGAGCACTTTTGCAACCGGAAAACTTGCTGATTCACGGCAACGTCGGCCACCAAATCACCACCAAACCTCGCGACGGACACATTATCAGCACGTTCTCGGGCTAATTCAGTTCAAACTCGCCCACGGTGACAAATCTCTCAATAGAACTACACGCCGAAGGTGTGGCATCCGAACTCGGAAAAACGGGCTCCGGGGAGGCAATGAAAACCGACACCAAACAATGGAACTCAAGCTGCCTCGTAGATTTTGGAGGCTAGATTCAAAGTCAATCGAGTCACTCAAGACAAATACAGGCAAAACACGATATATCACTAAACTATAACTTTATGAACACTTGAAACTAAATTTCAGCACTCAATTTAACAAATTTAAAGCAAAAAAATGTTTAATTAGCTGACGAAAATTACGCGGCAAAAGTAGAACCCGAGATTAACTAGGCGATGAGCTAAAAATCTCTCTAATAAAGTTTAAAAACAAATGAAGATATTAATGATTTTGAGTATAAAAACAAGCTTTTAGCGAAATTCTTCAACAAATAACACATACCATGCGCCTTGACAATAACAGAAACTTTAAAAATAAGTATATGTGTTCATTAAACTGATGCAAATTTTGACATTTTCGCTCCACAGTGCTCATACGGTTCCAAATCGGGTCCTGATTAGTCTCCCAAAATTTGAACTCATTTGCAAAGAAACTGACTTGGCACAAACTATTTGAAGTTTATATGGAAATTACTATGGGAAATCAAAACTTTTTGTTCATTGTCTTCTTACCTTTTTCCATATTGCACTGTTCAAAAACCCAAACGCTATACTTATGGAAAATTTTCTCAGCTTCAACTTAGCAGAATATAGTTGTTGAGCCAAACGTCAAATAAAATAGTTATTAATTGTTTAAGAGAATGATAATCTTATGGCACGATCAAGCAGCTGTTTTGCGAGCAACACTGTATCTTGCAGTGTGACATAGTAGCCATGATTTTTGTGCTCTATTCCAAGCGCCAGAAACACCAATGTTGCCTGCTGAACAGTTGATTGAGCATAATCGTAAGACATTAGTGGCTTGAATTATTGATAACTTTTGATGCTTACATTATGTTGAAAAGTGGTTAAGGACAAAGTTGTAGCTGAGAAAATTTTCTACGAGCTCAGTTATCATTTTTTAAAGCAGAGCGATATGGTAAATTGTTAGATGGATATGAACAAAACATTTGGTTTTCCTATAGTAATTTCCATATAAACTTCAAATGGTTTGTGCCAAGTCAGTTTCTTATCGAATGAGTTCAAATTTTGGGAGACTAATCAGGACCCGATTTGGAACCGTTTGAGCACTGTGGAGCGAAAATGTCAAAATTTGCATCAGTCTAGTGGTCATGTAGATGATCAGAAACGATTTTGTTTACCAAAAACTCAACCCATACCCGTACCTGACGAGTTCAAGTCTGGTACGGGTATTCAGAAAACAGAATTTTTTGGTTCTGATTGCGTATGGGGTACCGGTCGGGTTTGGGTATTTAAATTACATACCCGACCATCCCTATTATTCAGTTATGGCTGTAACACCAAACCGATGACGGTGGTTTTGATTTACAGCCCAGTCAAGAAAATCTTACTGGATTGAAATTTTCTCGACTTCCATGAGCATAGAGTGCCTGTGGATGTGTTTGAAACTCTGGTATCTGTTAACTGTTTCCGGAGCGATTAAAAAAATCAGGTCTATGATAAAGAAACAATCTAGGTAGAGCTGTAATTAGGGCGTAACAGTTTTTGTAAACAATTACTTCTATCGATGATTTCTAAAAAGTCAAGGCTCGCCCACGCAACCGACATAGCTATCGGGAAGTCTTCCACTTGTGGCGTGCCTTGAATTCCTAGAAATCGTGGAGCGAATAATTGTTTACAAAAGTTGTTACGCCCTAATTCCAGCTCTATCTAGCAATGTCTTTTTGTGTGCCGTGGAACGTCATGAACGACGCTTCGTGCATATTATCACTTTTCCTTTTTAATTTGAAGCTCTAGTAATCCGATGACAATCAGAAAAGGGAGTTTCTGATAGCCTTATTTGCTGTTTTGTTTTAATTCTGAGTTCGTTTTGCATCGTTCCATTTCGCTTTTCTCCATTCCACCTGCAAAATGTCGTTTGAGCAATAATTTGCATGGCGTGTCAGTTTACCGGGAGTCCACGGTATTGTTTTTTTTTTACTTTGACCTGTTTTGTGTTTTATTATGTGCAATGGTTGGAGAAAAACGCGTCTTTCAAAATTTAAAAGTATAAAAAATATTACATTGACGGCGTATCCAAAATTATAACAGCGGCGTATCAAAAATCATCACGGCGGCACGCCAATTCAAAATAGTGAGCGGGGGCGACGTGTGAAAAAGTGCCGGTGGCGGCACTAGATTGGTGTTTTCCGTGTACTTATTGTGTTGAAAAAGCTCCTTCTTACGGCGGTTTTCAAAATTTGGGTTCGAGATCCACCCTTACCAAAGGCAGGCAAAGTTGTAGCTAATTTTTTTTAAAAATATTTTATATATCACTTAACGTTCTCAATTTAGAGCAAGTTTTCAGAATTGACATAGGGTGTTCCTGACAAATTGTGTTTTTGAACTCAATCCTATTTATTTAAATTTTCCCAAAAAAATCGCTTTCAAATCACTTTTAGAACATATTTATATAAACATTGTTAACGATATCGACATTTTCAGAATCACTTCAACCCAACTTTGAACAAATGTATATGTATAGCCAAAAAAGACGAGTTAAAATCTCAATGAATACTTGAGATCACTAGTTTCTATTCCACAGAGAAGTTACTTCAAGCATAAGTGCAGTAACACATGGTTTCCCTGCACATATAGGGGAAATATATGTAATGTCGGCCTAAGTATCCCTAATTTGGGCCCATACATAAATTCAGCAATCGACTAAATTTTCAATAACAATCAAAAATATCCATTAGTACCGTCCCAATGACGCGTTCATCTAGATAAAATTGATAAATAGCAGGTTTTTAGCGATGGGCCCAATCTTAGATCCATAGGCCAACATTAGAGCCATTTTCCCTACTTAGAAAGTCTCACGACACACTTGAGTGTTCAGAGATATCTACGGCAACATGACCTAGTTTTTGCCAACATCAGGTGATAGAAGTCTTAGTTTTAACAACAGTGTTTTTTTAGATTTTGGAGTGTAACACGTGTTTTACACGTAAACCACAGAAAAATAATAACTATGTTCGATACGGAACTGCTAATAAGTGTTCCGTTAACCGTTTTAACGCCCTCTGCTTTATTCAACAGCAGTTTATGCCAAATCCAAACCAACAATAAACATTCCGCAATAATGCCCATCCAGAACTACGTGACATTATCATTTCCCCCAGAACCCTTAGCTAGGTCAAGCAGTCAGTATAAAAGCAAAAAGTGCGTCGCTCACCCACCGCTAGGTAAGAATGTGCAAACCATTAAATTGTTTGTCATTGCAACCCGTTTCGTTGTTTTGTGCGTAGAAAAACTTTCCCCCTTGAGCGGAATTAGACTCCCTTCGTGACGTTTCGATTTTCTTTTCTCTGTTTTTTATGAAGAATAACATATGAATATGCATTCGGTGCAATAAAGCAGACCGCCGCCAAACCTTGGTTTGGCACTATCTAACTGATCTAAACACATGACCCTAGAGCGCAGCAAAGCGAACTCAACTCAAATTCCAAATACGCCGGCACGGCTTCAAATCTAAGATCTTGGACATTTCTTGCCACGCGGTGTACTCCGATTTGGTCAACGGTCGTTTGCTGCTGTTTAATTTTTCATTAATTTCTTTCCTTGAACGAACGATCTAGCGCTACAAATCTATCTACAGTTTAAAAAAAATAATAAAAAATAAAAACGAACAGTTAAAAGAGGTGTAAGAAATATTAAGTCTTATAATTGGCTGTTGGTTCCTGGGTTCTCGTCTCGTGCCTCCCGCTGCTACTCCCTCGCTCCACGCTCGTCGGAGGCACGAGACTCGGTTTCTACAATAACAATATCTAGCTAAAAAAAAATAAAAAAAACCTTTAATCGTACAATTTATACAAAACACATCCAGAAATGGTCTCCGTAGCGCACTCACCAGCGTGGTGCCAGTCAAATAATAATAAAAAAAAGTAGAACTAGATGGAGAAGGAGATTTTATGCTGGAGATATCACTCCTTTCAAGACTTCTGTACAATTCTAGCATACACATGTAACCAAGTTCAAGCAAAGCATTTTCCCTCGGGCTCTACAGTGGTATTTAAGCTAAAATGGCTTGTAAATCAAAACGATAAAAATGAGCCGACTTGGGCTGGTACACGAAAGCTTCCGAACCAGCCTAATCGAGGGGAGGGAAAATGTGTTCTCAATCGGCCCATTTGGAACGCCGAACTCCGATCGCTATCTGGTGGTATGAATAGGCACTCTTGTTGGGGCCCTAGTGTGACGAAAGAAATTTGTATCGATCGATCTGAAGGTGAGTTTGTGTAATCTGTGCGGAACCTAAGGGGGGGGGGGGGGGTTCATGTAACTCGTTTGTGTGTATTTGTCGTGTTCTAATGTGATCTGTTTTTGCTGGCTCCTATAATTAATTGCTATTTCTCTACTTCTAACGCTGTCATTCCGCACAGTCGTCTAGTCGATTTTGCATGTTCGATTGGGCGAATAACAAATTGTTTCCGATAATTGCATGAAATAATTGATATTCGCTTGGTGATAACCGGATTGGGTTTGTGTGGGTCTGTTCGTTGTTCTGGGTTGTTGATGGTCCTCCCTGCTGCACTAGTTTTTTACTAGTTCGACCACCGGGGTCAAACGACCTGAACGGTGGCGAAAGCGCTGAACGTCACCTTCTTCGGGAACTCGGTACTGTTGGAACCCCGCGTCTTGATGACGGGTTTGAGCGGAGGTCGTGGTTTCGCCGTCAGGAGCCCGGCCGAGGTGGCCAGATCCCGGAGCTTCTGCGAGATGCCAGTGCTGGTGGACTTGTTCGGCGGTGCTATCACCTGGGGCAAGACGGTCGGCGTGATGTACCTGAGGAGGGAAGGAACGAGAGAGGAAAGCTTGGATTAGATAAAGTGCAACTTTAAATTGGTGGGCATTGCCGAGGTGAACTATAGCCAAAAATCTCAATAATTATAAAAATAGCACACATTGAAGTCCGAATTTGTTTGAAATTGTGTTAAGGCCCACGTGTAATGTTTAGTTTTTTTTAAGTATATGTATAGCTCTTTTTTTTCTTATGGTTTGTTTTCCGTGCTGAGCACCAATACTACTGACGCCAGGGAGGCAGCTCCCTCACATGGACCCTACCTATCGACCCATCAACTCATGAACCGAGGACCAACGGCTTTACTTCCCTTCCGAAGCAAGGCGTGATAAGAGATGTCCCGGTGGCGCCGACTGGGATTGAACCCAGGCCTGCTGGGGTGAGAGGTAATCATGCAATGGTAAGCCACACCACCGGAGCCGCTAGCTCTGCTCTAAATCTAGGCTCTAAATAAGATAAAATTTTATTAAATGTATCCGCAGAAATATTAGTATAGAAACTCAGTAATTTAATATAATTAAATCTTCAACTGTTTTATTGATTCTTATCGAAACATTCAATTTCAACTCCTTTTATTTGTCTTCTGTCTACTAAAGTTGCAATTTGTTTTACAATTGGAAGTTTGTCTGTTGATCTTCAAATAAAAAAAAACAAACAAAAACATTTCGGAAGCGACGATGTTGTGGAAAATAAATTGTAAGGTGATTTGTTTTTCCTTTCCGAAATTTCAACATGGAGTATCTCAACTAGCCTATCTTGATCTTTTCTAGAATTATCTGAACTTTCACTAAAAGTCGTATATTTCTATTAGATTTCCAAATTTTTTATATGAGATTTCCTGAACTACTTTTATGATTGGTGTGTGTAAACGGTGTAGTGATCATTTTGTGGATAAGTAGGAGAATAGTTGCCGCTGCAACTGGTTCTCATATTTTTTTTTATATAATGCGTTTATTTTTCCAGGCTCATTAGCTATAGCTTTGCGGAGCCAATATTCATTGATTAGATTACAAAATTACTTAAAACTAACGTTAGTAAAGCTGGGGCCGATTACTCGCGGCTATCTCGAGGTTAGGGGTGACAAATTGTAACAAATGGATGGCAGGGTAAGGATTGTGAACACAAGGTTTGGAGAGCAATGTGCTCTTGATCTCGAACTAAGCGACACTCTGATGAAAAAGACAAACATGGGGGTACACCGATGGGCAGCTAACAACTTGGGAGAACACAAGATGACACTAACTACTAAATCCTCAGATCTATCCGTTTTAAAAACACATCAATTAAATTCAAATAGTCGAGATCTCGGCTCGCCAAGACATCTCTAACGGGTATCGCGGGTTGTTTTCCTCGGGCCCTGAGGGATGTGGATAAATCAGATCTGGCAACACGGTGTAGGGTGGGTTACAAAATGGTGAGTTGACAACCTGGAAGGAGCGGAATACCTAGCCCTGGTCCTCACAAGTTCCTACTTCACGCCTCCTCGAGTCATATGATAACAAAAAACTACCAGCTGAAACATGGACACAGCTGGTTGGCGTAGCCTGGGCAATGTTGCCAGTCCGGCAATAGCAAAGTGAAGAGGTGCGACGCGAACACTGGCGCGGTAACCATAGTACGGTGATAGAGGAAATGCTTCACCAAACCTGAGCGTCTGCTCACCATGGAGGTGCGGCTCAAAACGGCGTCTGTTCTCCATGTTAGGAGCGGCTGATCACCGTCCTAGTGCCAGCGTGGGACTCTAAACAGAGCTGTGCACGATGGTCCCCCGGCGAGACAGGGGGTTGGGGCAGGCCCAACAAGCCGCCCTGGAAAAAAACAAAGTTGCAAATACCGAAGAAAGAAATACGGATCGGAACAATCGGCACAGACCTACGCGACGAAATAAGGACTACGATTGGAAACTCGGAACATGGAACTGCAAATCGCTCGGCTTCCCGGGTTGCGATAGGTTAATCTATGACGAACTTCAACCACGCAACTTCGAAGTCGTAGCACTGCAGGAACTTTGCTGGACGGGACAAAAGGTATGGAAAAGCGGGCATCGAGCGGCTACTTTCTACCAGAGCTGTGGCACCACCAACGAGCTGGGAACCGGCTTTGTAGTGCTGGGTAAGATGCGCCAACGCGTGATTGGTTGGCAGCCGATCAACGCGAGGATGTGCAAGTTGAGGATTAAGGGCCGTTTCTTCAACTACAGCATCATCAACGTGCACTGCCCACACGAAGGGAGACCCGACGACGAGAAAGAAGCGTTCTATGCGCAGCTGGAGCAGGTGTACGACGGCTGTTCGCAACGGGACGTCAAAATCGTCATCGGCGACATGAACGCTCAGGTAGGACGGGAGGCAATGTATAGACCGGCAATCGGGCCAAACAGCCTGCATGCCGTATCGAACGACAACGGCCAACGATGCGTGAACTTTGCAGCCTCTCGGGGTATGGTAGTTCGAAGTACCTTTTTCCCCCGCAAGGATATCCACAAAGCCACCTGGAGATCACCTGACCAACACACAGAAAACCAAATCGATCACGTTCTAATCGACGGGAAATTCTTCTCCGACATTATCAACGTCCGCACGTACCGCAGTGCGAACATAGATTCGGACCACTACCTAGTTGCAGTATGCATGCGCTCAAAACTCTCGACGGTGCATAACACACGTCGAAGTCGAACGCCACGACCCAACATTGAGCAACTACGGGACACCGGAGTTGCCCAGGACTACGCGCAGCAGCTGGAAGTTGCACTACCCACGGAAGAGCAGCTTGGCGCAGCTTCTCTTGAAGATGGCTGGAGGGACATCCGTTCAGCCATAGGTAGTACTGCTGTAGCGGCACTAGGTACTGCAATCCCGGACCGAAGAAATGACTGGTTTGACGGCGAATGCAAACTGTTAGTAGAGGAGAAGAATGCAGCACGGGCGAGAATGCTGCAACACCGCACGAGATTGAATGTGGAGCGATACAGACAAGCGCGGAACAGACAAAACTCGGTTTTCCGAAGGAAGAAGCGTCAGCAGGAAGATCGAGATCGCGAGGCGATGGAAAATCTGTACCGCGTAAACGACACACGGAAGTTCTACGAGAAGCTAAATAGTTCGCGCAAAGGCTACGTGCCGCAAGCCGATATGTGCAAGGACTTGGACGGTAACCTTCTCACGAACGAGTGTGAGGTGATTGAGAGGTGGAAGCAGTACTATGACGAGCACCTCAACGGTGAAGCAGCAGAAAACGAAGGTGGCACGGCAACAGACCTTGGAGCACGCGCAGAAGACGACAGGCTACCGGCCCCTGATCTTCAAGAAGTTGAGGAGGAGATCGGTCGGCTGAAGAACAACAAAGCAACTGGTGTAGATCAACTACCAAGTGAGCTATTGAAATACGGTGGTGAAGCACTGGCTAGAGCGCTGCACTGGGTAATTGCCAAGATTTGGGAGGAGGAGATATTACCGGAGGAGTGGATGGAAGGTGTCGTATGCCCAATCTACAAAAAGGGCGACAAGTTGGATTGCTGCAACTACCGCGCGATCACACTGCTGAGCGCCGCCTACAAGGTACTCTCCCAAATTCTATGCCGCCGTCTGTCACCATATGCAAGAGAGTTCGTGGGGCAATACCAGGCGGGATTCATGGGTGCCCGCGCTACCACGGACCAAATTTTCGCGATTCGGCAGGTTGTGCAGAAATGCCGCGAATACAACGTGCCCACACATCATTTGTTCATCGATTTCAAATCCGCATACGACACAATCGATCGAGATCAGCTATGGCAGATTATGCACGAGTACGGATTTCCGGATAAACTGACGCGATTGGTCAAGGCGACGATGGATCGAGTGACGTGCGTTGTTCGAGTATCGGGGACACTCTCGAGTCCCTTTGAATCTCGAAGGGGGTTACGGCAGGGTGATGGACTTTCGTGTCTGCTGTTCAACATCGCGTTAGAAGGTGTGATCAGAAGAGCTGGGATAGACACGAGTGGCACGATATTCAGGAAGTCCATCCAGCTCCTTGGTTTCGCCGATGACATTGACATTATGGCACGGAACTTTGAGATGATGGCGGAAACGTACATCAGACTGAAGGCTGAAGCTAGACGGATTGGACTTGCCATCAACGCATCAAAGACAAAATACATGAAAGCAAGAGGTTCTAGGGAAGACAATGTTAGCCTCCCACCCCGAGTTCAGATTGACGGTGACGAAATCGAGGTGGTCGATGAGTTCGTGTATTTGGGCTCACTGGTGACCGCCGAAAATGATACCAGCAGAGAAATTCAAAGACGCATTATGGCAGGGAATCGTGCCTACTTTGGACTCCGGAGGACGCTCCGGTCGAATAAAATTCGCCGCCGCACGAAGTTGACTGTCTACAAGACGCTGATTAGACCGGTGGTCCTTTACGGCCACGAGACCTGGACTATGCTCGTGGAGGACCAACGCGCCCTTGGTGTTTTCGAACGGAAGGTGTTGCGTACCATCTACGGTGGAGTGCAGATGGATGACGGAACGTGGAGGAGGCGAATGAACCACGAATTGCACCAGCTGCTGGGAGAACCATCCATCGTCCACATTGCAAAAATTGGGCGACTACGGTGGGCTGGGCACGTCGTAAGAATGCCGCACGACGACCCAGTGAAAATGGTTCTAGAAAGCGACCCAACAGGAACAAGAAGAAGAGGCGCGCAGCGGGCAAGGTGGATCGACCAAGTAGAAGGTGACCTGCGGACCCTTCGCAGACTACGAGGCTGGCGACGTGTGGCCATGGATCGAGTAGAGTGGAGACGACTTCTTCGGACAGCAGAGGACAACAAGGCCTTAGCCTGATTGGTAAGGTAAGGTAACACGGTGTAGGGTACACGACCAAACAACAACGCACATAAATTACTGTCTGAGAGCCCAATTCGATAGAAGTGCGAGTCTAACGAGCAGTGATTGGACATAAGCCTTGATATAACGCGTATAAAGTCGCGGCTCATGTCCAACCCTTTGAACCATGGTTTGTTCGACACCTGTGGGAGAATAGAATGTAACCATCTTCCCAATTCACCATCATTCCATTTGTGTTGCCAACTGATGAGGACCTGCTGACGAGCAATGGAGAAAAATTCGTTGAAGGCGATTTGTCGCTCAAAAATATCGCCTTCCATAGCGCCCACCTTAGCCAACGAGTCCGCTTTCTCATTACCCGGAATTGAGCAATGAGATGGGACCCAAGCTAAGGTGATAGTATAGGAGCAGTTAGATAAAGCACTCAGTTAAGATCGTATTTCAGGCAGGAAATACGAGGAGTGCTTCATCGGCCTCATTGAACGAATAGCCTCCAATGAGCTAAGAATGAAAATAATGGTCAGAAGGTAGTGAGGCAATTCGCTCTACTGCGTAAAATATAGCTGCGAGTTCCGCAACGTATACTGAGCATGATTTCTGCAGTTTAAAAGAGGCGCTATGAAATTGATTAAATACACCAAATCCAGTGGAAGCATTTATGGTTGACCCATCTGTGAAAAATCTTTTATCGTTACTTACATGGTGGTACTTGATTGCAAAAATTGAGGGAACAACCATCGACCGATGGTGATCTGGTATTCCATGGATTTCTTGCATCATGGTCAGATCAAAATTTACAGAGGAACTATAGAAGGCTTGAAAGCAATCACGATTGGAGATTAATGAAGAAGGGCCAACCTCCAGCGTCATGTACTCATAGTACAAACTCATGAATCTTGTTTGAGGATTTCGGTCGAGCAGCTTCTCAAAGTTTTCTATTATCAATGGGTTCATTACTTCACAACGGATAAGAAACCGGAAAGACAGTTCCGCGAAACGATCTGTCAGTGGGAGAACACCCGCGAGTACTTCGAGGCTCATCGTATGCGTCGAGTGCATACAGCCAAGCGCGATTCGGAGGCAACGGTATTGAACCAGTTGTAGCTTCAAGATGTGTGTTTTTGCCGCGGATTGAAAGCAGAAACTACCGTACTCTAGGACCGACAAGATGGTTGTTCGATACAACCTGATCAGATCTTCCGGGTGTGCTCCCCACCAAGTTCCAGTAATTGTACGAAGAAAATTGATTCTTTGTTGGCATTTTTGTTTCACATACGCAATATGTTTTCCCCATGTGCTTTTGGAATCGAACCAGACACCTAAATACTTGAAAGATATACTTTGAGTGATTGTTCTACCCTTTAGTTGAAGCTGTAACTGTGCAGGATGATGCTTCCTAGAAAAAACAACCAACTCAGTTTTCTCCGCAGAGAATTTGATACCCAGCTTCATAGCCCAAGTAGACAAATTGTCTAAGGTATCTTGCAATGGTCCTTGCAGGTCCGGTGCACTTGGTCCTATAACGGACACAACGCCGTCATCTGCAAGCTGCCTTAGCGAGCAATTTTCATCAAGACAACCATCAATGTCTTTTACATAAAAATTATAAAGAAGGGGGCTTAAACATGAGCCCTGGGGGGAGACCCATGTAACTAATTCGTGAAGTTGTCGAGTTTCCATGAGAAAAGCTCATATATTTCTCAGACAACAAGTTGCTCAGATAGTTGTTCATAATTGGTGAAAGCCCACTATCGTGGAGTTTATCCGAAAGGACATCGATACAAACAGAATCAAAAGCCCCCTTAATATCCAAGAAAACGGAACCCATTTGCTGTTTTTGCGCATAGGCCAGTTGAATTTCAGTTGAAAGCAACGCAAGACAGTCGCTCGTTCCTTTGCCTCTCCGAAATCCAAATTGCGTATCTGAAAGTAAACCATTCGACTCGACCCATTTGTCTAGACGAAAAAGAATCATTTTCTCCAACAATTTCCGTATACAGGACAGCATCGCGATGGGACGGTACGAGTTATAATCCGATGCGGGTTTACCGGGTTTTCGAATGGCGATAACTCTTACTTGCCTCCAGTCATCCGGAACAATGTTGTGCTCCAGAAATTGATTGAATAAGTTCAACAAGCGTCTCTTCACGACGTCTGGGAGATTTTTAAGCAAGTTGAACTTGATTCTATCCATTCCTGGAGCTGCATGAGAGGAGAGCAAGTGAGAATTCCACCATCGAAAACGGGGAATCTATTTCGTTACTACCCGACGGACGATCACGAACGTTGGTTTGAACCGACACCGAATCCGGGCAAACTTTCCGCGCGAAGCTGAATATCCAATTGTCTGAGTACTCCTTGTCTTCGTTGACCGGTGATGACGCGTTTCGCATTCTCCTGCCGACATTCCAGAGTGTTCTCATGGAAGTCTCGACGAACCGACGCCAGTAACCGCGTTTTTTGGCTTTAGTCAAGCCCTTAAAAGTTTTCTCGAGGTCGGTGTACCGCTCGTAATCCTCGACCTTACCGTGTTTGCGGAAGCGTTTAAACGCGGCGGACTTCTCGCTGTTTGCGTCGGTGCAATCCTTATCCCACCACGGAGTGAGAGGTCGTTTGCGAACGGAACCACCCGGAACGCGTTTCGTCTGTGCTTGAAGAGCACAGTCAACGATAAGTCACGATAAAAAGGAGTACTCATCCAGCGGAGGGAGTATCTCAACCGAATCAGTACCACCGACAACCGCGGACGCAAATTTTTGCCAGTCGATGTTTTTCGTGAGGTCGTACGCGATATTAACCGAGCGAGTGGAAGATGAACCATTGGTAATGGAAATTTTGATTAGCAAGTGGTCACTACCGTAGGGATCTTGAATTACTTTCCACGAGCAATCCAACGATAGTGAACTCGAACTGAGGGAGAGGTCTAATCTACTTTCTCTTGCTGGAGGTTTGGCCACTCGTGTTACTTCCCCAGTGTTTAGAATTGTCATATTGAAGTTATCGCAAAGGTCGTATATCAGGGTTGAGCGGTTGTCGTCGTACAGTTCCCCCCAGCCTGTACCGTGGGAGTTAAAATCTCCTAAGATCAACCGAGGCTCAGATAAAGCTGAGCAGATATCAGAGAAACCTTGGCGAGAAATCGCAGTTCTTGGAGGAAGATATACTGAGGCAATACTGAGGCTTTTACCTCGAATATTTACCTGACATGCGACAACTTCAATGCCTGTCACGGAAGACAGATCGATTCTATAAAAGGAATGGAGCTTATTAATCCCGAGAAGCACCCCTCCATACGAATCTGCTCGATCAAGGCGAATAATGTTAAAATCGTGGAAACGGAGATCGGTGTCTGAAGAAAGCCATGTTTCACAAAGAGCAAATGCATCACAAAGTGAGTTGTGAAGTAAAAATTTGAATGTGTCAAGTTTCGGTATAAGACTTCTACAGTTCCACTGAAGAACAGAGATCATATCCCCGACCTCATTCGGAAAATTATCCATCAAAGGATATGATCGACGCAAGGAAGGACCACCTAGAAGCTAGTTGCTTCAAAAGAGTTTTCACAAATGGAAGCACTAAATTAATAATGTTCCGAGTTGAGTCAGAGACGTTGAATATATTGAAGATGCTCTCCACAATTCCAGAAAACGTGAACATGGCATCATGTTCTGGCTGGTTATTCAGCTGTTTTTCTGGCTGAAAAACTGGGATATCTGGGGTTTTAGATGATCCCGGAAGTGGCGGAAAGTCTTTGTTAAAATTACAGACTTTAAATCCCGGTGGTGGGGGTTTTGCTACATTTCCGCTACCTCTTAAATTTGTCAAGGTAGGTTGAGAGTCCGTACGAGAGGCCTTACGAGGTTTTTGGGTGACGTTTGTTTTGGACCGCTTCCTCGTGTTGCCGTTAAAGACAAATCGACTACTCTCACCCACCTCTGAGTCAGAGCCCTGATCATCATCTGGCAGGAGGTGGAATGTGTTGTTGCTTTTTGGGGTGGTTTGGGAAGATGAAGCGGTCGTTTTCAAAATTTCTGCTAACGAGCGCTTAGAGCGAGCTTGCAAAGACCGCTTTAGTTTTTCTCCCTGCTGTTTGTACTGGTTCTCATTTAATTTGTGTTTTTTTTCCTTCACCTGGCATGCTAAAGACTGCTATTGAAAAAAAAAATGCAACAGACAAAAATGATCACCAAAAATTTATTTTAAGTCGGATATTTTTGAAACTCTCAGGGAATATATAAACGCATAGGGGAAATGGATGTAATGTCGGCCTAAATGCCCCTAATTTGGGCCTCTTCTGGAACTTCTCCGGAACATTCAGGTGGCACTTGCCAAGGATCTGCTTGGCGACAGCTTTAATGTACATCTCGTCGTACATAACATAACGCGGTACAGCTTCCTAGCGCGGGATTTGGCCACCGTATTCTGTTCATCGTTTCGGTTAGGCACCTTCCTTACCTTGAAGACATGAAGTCCAGCCCACTTCATTGTCTACTGGATGAACCAGACAGAAGAATTGACCTTCTTGGCCACGTCCCGAATCGAAAGGTTCGGATAGCGTTTGAAGTACTCCCTATCCCTTCCTTGCGTTCACGGGGTCTGTCGTCTTCGCTTTTCTTCCGCTGTCTTCTCGCCGCTGGGTCGTCTAGGTCTTCTTGAACGATTTTACCACACGGAACACGGTTGAATTGTCGATTCACCTGTGGGGACTGGCCTGGATTTTCCACGACCGCTCCCATATTTTTTTGTCGAAGCACTTCTTGCTTGGAAGCCATCTCTCGATAACCACTTGACAGATTGGGACGAGATTTGCTGAGCACCAATGCTACCGACGTGCCAGGAAGGCAGCTCCCACATCTGGACCCTACCTATCGACCCATCAACTCATGAACCGGGGACCAACGGCTTTACTTCCCATCCGAAGGAAGGCGTGATCAGAGATGTTATGCCTCAGAACATCCCGGCGGCGCCGGCTGGGATTAAGCCCAGGCCTTCTGGGGTGAAAGGTAATCACGCTTACCACTACACCACCGGCGCCGTTTTTTTTTCTATTTGAGTATGATAAATCAAACACTCGGCTTCGAAAAAGTTTGGTCAATTCAAATTCCGCAATGTGACGCCTGGATTTAAACCAAGTACCATTTTTCGGGTTTGACATTATTTGTTCATCATTAGAGAGATTTTTAGCCATTGGCTAGTTTGTCAAATTCAGAAAGATAATTAGACTTTATATTTTTTTTTTGGTTTGGTAATCAGAAAAACCACAAATCAAAATACTGGTCCACGTTTAAAAAAAAAACATTTTAATCTCAAGCGTAAAGAAATTACACCCAACTCTTTTTTTACGCGGTTACATTTTAACAAATTTAATTTTTCTATAATGAAGCTAGAAAATTTATGTTGGTACCATATTCTACTATGATACATTTCTGATTTTTCGCCACCAGTTGCATCACGGTTGGTATTATTTGAGCATTGAAAAAAAGAAGAATATGATAGAGTAAAAAAAGGGCTGGGTGTACTCGAGCTTGAAGCAATTCATTAAATCATGGAATGACTTTACGAAATATAACAAGATCATGGGTTTGAAAAAATTTAGGGAAATCGAAACAATTAACAAAATTTTTCGAGATCTCAGCCTTCGAAAAATCTTTAGATCTTTGGATGAGATGGAGAATTTAGGGACTGGGTTCAATCCCAGTCGGCGTCACCGGGATTTTCTGAGGCATTCAATCTCTGATCACGCCTTCCTTTGGAAGGGAAGTAAAACCGTATATTCCCGGTCCATGAGTTGATGAGTCGATAGGTAGGGTCCAGGTGTAGGAGCTGCTTTCCTGGCGTCGGTAGCATTGGTATTCAGTACGGAAAACAAGATCGACGGAAAACAAATCATGAAAAAAAGAACATGACAGTGTTGTGATTATCGTAGTTACTAGCTCATTTACCGCTATTAATGATAATTTTACCGAGAAAATCTTAATAGTATATTCATTCTACCAATTACATACGTTTACTTGCTTAAAATCATCAACATCAGTTAGAAATGTTGATGTCGAAATAGCATAAGAATTATTCTCATGAGTGCTTGATCATTGGAAAATGGCAAGAAAGCTAATCATAGGTAGTTTCGTCTCGTGATAGTGAGAGGACCTGTTTTCTCATTGTCACATGACGGCCATGATATTTGCCAGCTCCGGTCACAAAATCAGCTACAATCGACCAAATCGATGCGACGAAGAGACTACTAGCATTCTTTTTCTGTTGAAGTCGAACAGTTTCGCAGCATTCTAGAATCTCAGTTGGCGTCTACAAACAAATTTGCAATCACTTGTCTCTCTTTCTCCAGCGTCCTGGTAAGAATCTAGGTTTATATTCATGCTCCGGAATATAGATCGGATGAAAGCAAATAAGAAGCGCTAATTTCCTCGCATACTATATTCCGTATGCTTTTTCTGCTGAACGGGAATTGGAGGGAATCGTGACAAGTTTATGCGTCATTCTACAAATAAAATGCTTCTTGATATGGTCGTTTGCAAGATCAACTTACACCATTCGTTGCGGAGGATGATAGGAAATGCAACTAACATTCAATGTAATTCATTTTTGGTTTGCGTGTATAATATGTACAAGCTTAGTTTAGGCATATGAGATCAGTTAGAAGCTCCAAGCAGCCTTAAAAACCTTGAAGTGTTTGAAAAAATCTCTTTTCTGAACTAATGGAAGAACTGTTGAAAATCCCTAGTTATTTTCAGTGAAGTGAACGAGCAGGAACCGTGTAGTGAAAAGAATTATTTTGCCCATCTCTACTAAAAAAATGCGATAATCTTTAAACATTTCAGAAGTGATTGAATCTCTGTCTGAAGAAAGCATTTTCAAATATATTTAAAATATATTTAAAGTTAACTCATGTGGCTATTATTTGTAACTTAATGTATTTGATTAACTTGGAACTGAGAATAATTGAACAACATATTTACCTATTCGGATAATTCTCAGGCACGAGTACACCCAACCGGAATATGTAAGACTTTTGAAAAAATTCTATGAAATTAATGCTTGCTTATTGTAAGAATTTAATTATTGAATAGATTGGACCCTAAACATTAGCTTGCAAAAATTTCACACTAACACATTCATTGTACAAACTAAACCTATTTGTAAAAGAGCTTCTTGAAGATTATATGAATGTAAGCTCAAAACGGGCAGACATCTATATTGAATTTGAAACAATAACTAAAATCTACTGAAGCTAATGAAAATTCTTTGTTGAAAAATTACTCATTCTATTAAACGTATCACAGCATGTAAACAGGATTCATCTTTGAAGCTTTAGTTTTCGGAAGAACAAACGATCTTCAATGGAGACAAGAAACCCGAACCAAAACATTTCACGTGAGCGTGAACAATTTCGCGCTCAGGATTAGCTCACCTGTCCCTCCATCATACGTAGGCCCCCGCGACGGTCTCTGTGACGAATGTTGTGGTCGTCGCGGCGGTTCCCATTCGTTTACTCGGAGCGAGTGAGTAAACCCAACCCGAAAGCGGTGCCGCGCGTATTAAACGATCATTAGGCCCTATTAGGAGCATTGAGATTTGCCATACATTTTGCGTCGTTTTTGTCCACCAGTTTCCGCGCCGCGCCGCCGCCTCCATTATTGCCCTAGTGCAGTGGATGAAAGCAAACAAATCGGCTTAGGTTCGTTTCTTTGCACCGCATCGACGACGGGCGCATTGGGTTCGTGGAGAGTCAATCGGTAAGTAGCTTTTCATATATTTATACATATTTAGGGACGCTTAATTGCTTCGTAATTGTGATAATAAATCACATAAATACCAACTGCTTCTTGGTAGTTTTTATTTCGAGAATGGTAATGTCAGGTTGTAGGGGAGTCACAAATTGAGCATTGCTTAGGGCGACACTAATGAGGATTTCATCTGAGAGTGGAGCAGAAATCGTTCTTCTACAGGTGGAAGTTACCAGTAACTTGGGAAATCGCATGGGAAATCATAATTGTCTCTTCGTTTGGATGTTTTCGAGCAATTAGACTTTTTACTTAGGCCTCGAAATAGCAATTAATTGAAAGTAGTTTTGGTCTGAACTTAAACGTAAATAACCACCAGTCGTTTACGCTAATTTACTTGTCTTGCTCTTGACAAAGTCTGCACTTGCATTGGATTAGATTCCCACCGTGCTTAAACCAGTGTCGATTATGTAAAGTGTCAATCATTCACCTGTGCTGCAAAAACACACACTCTCGATCGCGCAGAGACTCTCAACAAGGCTTTTCCAGGCTGCTTCGAACAATCCTCCGCATCAGCATGGCACTGACTCTGCTGGAAGGCGTTCGACGTGTTGATCACATTTGCATCTCGATGTTCGATTACCCTTTACTCGGTGCTGTAGTAGCTGCAGCCAGCTGATGACGACTCCACCACCGGCCACGCGAGGGTAACAAACTCTGTTGATCACTTAACTTGCCAGAGAGACGCCAGTCAAGCTGTCTATCGATCGAGAACCGGCACATGGATGCTGACCTACCCAGGAGGAAGTGTGAGGAAGGACTTAGACACGAAGTTTCACACGGACGGGCGGCACAATCCTGCATAGCAATGAGAATTGGATTTGCACTCTCGGACGGGCATTTCACCCGGTGGGCATTTTTGCACCAGTTCTCAAACGGAGCTTAACGAACGGAATTGATTGGAAAAATTGTGGGTTAAGCGATAGGTCGTGTCGCTACCGAATTCCTAGGATTTGTTTGCATAACGTTTAGGCGGAGAATTTGTTGCTACCGTCTGGTTGGGCCTTTTTGGTTTCGGTTGCGAAGTGGCGAGTTCTCGGCGATCCGATCGGTGTCGTGGGATAAAGTGAGAAAAGCTCCACGGTTGGTTGGTTGGTTGGTTGGTACAATATGGCCGAAAGCTGTAGGGCAGGTTGGATGATTGTGATTAATGGAATAGTTTGCTCAAGTGGCAATTACTGTTCTGCACTAGCCGATGTGTTTATTGCAGTGGCGGGCGAGAGGAAAATACCAGTTTCGATTGCTTTCGGCGTATGCGGTATGCGTAATGTTTATCTGGTGTTTGAAAAATAGTGTGACATGAAAGAATGATAAATGACGGATATGTCATGGTTTTCATCGGACCGTAGTACTGATAAACTCGGTCAAGTTAGCGCAATGGTAGTGTTTCTGAATCTGCCTAGAAAAGTCATTTTGCAAATATTGTAGTACTCCCGGTGAAGTGATCAGGTTCTGACTTGGGCCAAACCCCAGCATACGACACTTGAAATTAAATGGGAATTCAAATACAAGTTTAATGGTAGTCATATCGAGTATTCAGCCTGGCGCCAACCTACAAATAGCGAAAAATAAGCAAATTTTAGATTATAAATCTCAGAACTCTATGAAACTTTGCATAATTGTTCACAAGGGACAAAGAACCAACTTTGAAATGGAATTCGGCGATTTTGAAACTCGATAAATTTTTCAAAACGGCATATTCGATCTTTTTCAATAAATCATAGCACGAAAACGGCTCAGTGATGATTTAGTGCTACAATTTATTGAAAAATTTCAAAACCACTATTTGAAAAAAAAAACAAAAAAATTTCAAGTTCTAAAATGGCCACATACCGACATAAATTTGTTTCATTGCCCCTAGTGAGCAATTAAAGGTTGAACACGAAAAACATCAGACACGAAAATCTTGTTAGGGTTCAAAAATGTGTTTTATTTTTCATAGTTAAATGTAACAGCTATACATTAGCAGATGTTATGCTTGTTGTAAGACCATTGTTTCAGTCTTCATTCTTACTATTTTACATTGCTCGAGCATTTCTTTGTCTTCGTTTATGAGCGTCTTGTGAAACGTTAAAAGTAAGTTAATTTTCGAATTACGTCATGCAATATTGAGTCCGTTTTTCAATTACGTCTTATTTAAAAATCATAATTGTTTGTTGTGTATAAAATTCTCTGAGCTTCTCTGGACTTGCCTGGAATTTTGGTATCATCGTTTTGTTTCCAAAATTTACAAAACATTCTTGGAACTTTTCTTTCGATCCATCAATTTTCCTGGTCTTTATAGAACTTCTCTGAAGACTCCACAGTTTCCTAGAAATTGTATGATTATTTCTGAAATTCTTGGAATATTCTATCATCTCACGGCACTTCTTGAAAATTCCTGCAATTAATTAACGGAGCTGCTCGAAATACTCGGAACATCCCTGAAAATAATGAAACTGGTTTTCACGGAACTTCGTATTGTTTCTCAAAAATTTCCTGAAGCTCATTGTGCTTTTCTGAATTAAAATCCGAAAGTCTGAACTTATGACTTAAGGCCTGTACTCGATAAAAACGCACCAGACAAAACCTTCAGGGAATGAACTAATACATATGGATTGTGTTTCGGCATAATTACTTTATTCAATTTCCTTTCCATCGCTGAAAGCCCGCACCTTTCCTTTAAGACCCCTCATTACATTTTGTGCAATGGTGGAGCCGAACTTTTTGGTCACTTTCATCCATTCTTTCTTCAACTCCAGCTCGTTCTTAAACACCTTGGACGATTTTCGAACTTTGGCCTTCATTATGGCCCAAAATCTTTTCACCGGATGAATCTCTGGTGAATTTGGGGGGTTGGCGATTTTTGGTACAAAGACAACGTTTTTGTCTCTGTACCAATCCAACGTCGATCGCACGTAATGGCATGATGCCAGGTCCGGCCAAAATAATGTCTCGCCTCCGTGGGACCGCAGGAAGGGCAACAGACGCTTCTGTAGGCACTCGGTGCGGTAAATTTTGCTGTTGATGGTACCCATTACTCAGTTTACCGCATTGGCATATTGGTCCACTTTCTTCTTCCTTATGTCTTCCGGAACATCAAACCGTGATTTGGCAACGTAGAACTCCAGCCCCGGTATCTGCTTTGCGTCTGCCTTGATGTAGGTTTCGTCATCCATAACCACACACATCGGTTTCGTTAACCACTCTTGATACAGCTTTCTTGCGTGGGATTTGTCCGCCGTGTTTTGTTGATCACGCCGGTTTGGTGCCTTCCAGACCTCGAATACACAAAGCCCAGCTCGTTTCATGGTTTGTTGAACGAACCAGGCGGAACACTTTGCCTTCAGAGCCGCGTCGCGAATCGAAAGGTTCGGATTACGCTTGAAATAATCCAACACCTTCCGGGCCTTCACAGGGTGGTCAGCTGTCCCAGTTGTCTTCCGATCCATCTTATGGTCGCAGTCGGATTTTCCATGAAGGCGCGCAATTCTCCGACGATTTTCTTCTTGATTCGATGACATCTCAATAACCACTGAACCGATTGTGATGACATTTTGCACATGTAAACAATTTACTTCAAACTAGTTATACCCAGATTTTCATCAATTTTTACCCACGGATAAAAAAGTTACACACGGATAAAAAATGGTGCATTTTTTTCGAGTACAAGCCTTAATATCTTTGATATCGAGATCAAGCATACTTGAAAGTTTCTACAAATCTCTTAAAGTTCTGCAGACTTCTTGATTTCTTGACATCTCTTAATTTTCTGGTTATCATTTAACTACTAGAACTTCTTAAAAGTAACTACAATTGACTTGAAATTAATGGATTCGGAAGAAGCTGATATACCACCATTTTACAGAAGTTATCTTTAGTGGATAATTCCCGGAGGTTCCCAAATCCTCGGTATTTTCCATCATTCCTCGAAACTCCTTCATACAATTTTTACTAACCCTCTTAAATTTCTCTAATATTTCTTCAACTTCTTGCTGCTCTTCTGATGCTGTTCCTGGAATGGCCCTGAATTTAATAAAACTGTCCTGAAGATCTTTAAACTTCTCGCAGTTTTCTGAACCTCCGTGATTTTTTTCTTTTCTTGATTTGTTTTCCGTTGGTCTTGTTTTCTAAGCTGAGTACCAATGGTACCGACGCCAGTGGTCTCTTGCAACCTCAGTGAAGTTCTCTAAACTTTCTAAACTGGTTCCCTGACTGCAATGGAACTACCCTAAGGTTCTCGAAATGTAACTGTAGTTAACAGATGATCCCTAAAACTTCTAAAATTTTCCTAATAATCATGGTCTGATTTCTCCAAACTTCGAGCAGTTCTGAAATATCAGACTCATGTAACTTTATTGAAAATCTTTTAACTCAACTTATGTTTTGGCAACTTCTGTTGAATTTCAGCAATTTTCCTGAAGTGGAGCTGCCTAGAACCTGCCCTTTAGCTTTCGGAACTTATCTAAAGGATCTTAAACCTTGCCCGTAGTTCTGAACGTTCCTAAAGATTTCGAATCATCCACTACATTCTGACAAATACTTGCTCAAGGCTCCCACATTGCTTTCACATTTCAATGGAACCAACGGAAAGTTTTCAAAATTTTCCTGAAACTCTTGGAACTTCATAAAAAATCCCGAAATTTTCCTGTAGTGCATGCTACTCTCTACTTCTTTAAAGTAGTTTTCCGGACAATGTTTTTTGGAAAATCTCTAAAGTTCCAGCATTTTTTTCTAAACTGAATTGAACGATCCTTAAGTTTTCGATTTTTTCGTGAAGCTTTCGGAACTTTGTTAAAGTTTCCCTTTTCAAAAATTCCTGATTTTTTTTTAAAGTTAATATAGGGTGTCCCAGAAAGTATAAGCAAACTTTAAACTCGCCGCCATTTCTACCCGGATGAAGTTTGTCAGCTGTTCATCGATATGTGTTGTTGTTTACTTATTGCTAAAACAAGGTTGTGTGCGCAAAGTGCATTTTTGTTTTTTTACAAAATCATCAAAATGCGAGACATTTCTCGGGAAAAGCGTAAACAGATCGTGCACAAATGGTGCACTATTCCCAACCTATCAGTAAGGAAGTTGGCGAAAATGGAGGAAGTAAGTATCGGAGCAGTCCAGTTCGGAAGTTTGGTGAAGAAATTACCTTGGAGGACACATCGAAATCTGGCCGTAAACCAGGACCGATGGATCGAAAAGTGGACCAGAAGATCACCAAGCTTTCGTCAATAAGAAAAGTGCCTCAGTTCGAGATTTGGCCAAAAAAACTGAGAACATTTGTAAATTACGACGAAGGCAAGAAACGGGCTGAAAACGTTCAAGAAGCAGAAAAATCCGAAACGGAGTCACAAACAAGCCGCATCCGTCAAACCTAGGGCTCCGAAGCAAAATGATAGTCTGCTGTGTGGAAAATTGGTGTGTGTTATCATAGACGATGAAACATACGTCAAACCAAAGACCTATACTTCATAGTCCATGATGGTCAGGAAGTTGAGGATGTCTATAAGCCAATTTTTACCGAAAAATTTGGTTGGAAGGTTATGGTTTGGCAAGCGATATGTGAGTGTGGTAAGTTGACAAAGCCATTTGGGTCGAAGGAGACGATGAACACTGAAATTTACGTTCGAGAATGTTTAAA
This sequence comes from Ochlerotatus camptorhynchus, assembly GCF_037179485.1. Classification (NCBI taxonomy): domain Eukaryota; kingdom Metazoa; phylum Arthropoda; class Insecta; order Diptera; family Culicidae; genus Ochlerotatus; species Ochlerotatus camptorhynchus. Next base: position 161,197 of record NW_027040522.1, read on the forward strand.
TCGGCGGCTGCGGCCCTTAATCCGTCAACATGATGGCCCAGTACTATTTTGGTCAAGGCCAAGGAATCTGTGCTGAAGCTCATGGGCAGCAGCGTCAGATCAAAAGTTCGCTCAATGGCATACGATTAAAGGAACTGCGGATTATTTTCATCTAATTGTAAGATAATTCTATAGAAAACATATATATATATATGACACATAAATTTGAGTTTGTTAACATATTGTTGTTTTATTCCAATAATAAACTGTTCTTATATTTTCTAGGACATCCTGTCGCAAAGTTCTCTGTTCTCAAAAATAATTCAACTGCCCTGTAGTATTTGGAATTCACACTTATTTAAAGTTTTCCGGACTTTGTTCTTAGATAATCTGTAAAGTTAGCGGCGCCGGTGGTGTAGTGGTAAGCGTGATTACCTCCTACCCCAGCAGACCTGTGTTCCATCCCAGTCGGCACCGCCGGGATGTTCTGAGGCATAACAGCTCTGATCATGCCTTCATTTGGAAGGGAAGTAAACCCGTTGGTTCCCGGTTCATGAGTTGATGGGTCGATAGGTAGGGTCCAGGTGTGGGAGCTGCCTCCCTGGCGGTGGGCGGTGGGGAAAACAAATCAAGGAAAATAAAATTCTGTGAAGCATTAGTTTTCTGAACTTAATTGAATGGTCCTTAAGTTGTCGAAATTATCCTGAAGTTTTCGGAACTTGTGTGTAGTTGTTTACTTATTTCTGCGTGCGCAAAGTGCATTTTTTCTGTTCTCGAAATTCGAAATATCGAAATAGCCCTGATTGTTTCGGGAATTTCCTAAATTTCTCAGAACTGCAATAAAAATCTTAAAATTTTCCAGAAAATAATTAATCTGGCCTGAAGTCCCACGTTGTAAAAACCGTTTGAAAACAGATGCATTCACATTCTAGGCATACTTTTAAATGTTGGGATTATGTTTTCTTTTGGAATTTTCGCATGCAAGACATATTTTTTTCAATCACCTGTGTTTATCACTAGGGGTGGAGCAATATTTCTACGCTTTAAGATCGCCTAATGTAACCTGAAATTGACAAGTTTCTTAATGCCTTTGGAAATGTAGGCACCTGTCTTCACAAGAGCACATGAGTTTTCATAAGGTGGTCCATATGAAATCAAAATGTTTGTATCTGATGGGCGCATAATTTAACATTTTTTCAAATATTTTAATCCTGTATTTATGTGCGCTGTTTCAAACTACATTTTTGTTAGATGATTGCAGTTCTTTGCTCATATGAGCGCACAGCAATAGAAGGGTAAAGCTGACATATCACTGTTTGGCAAAATGTAAATATTTGGAAAATTTTGACAAATATATTTGACCAAGGTGTAATTTTCATACATATTTTACCAAATAGTCATTCCTTTATTTAACGTCAGTCTCTGTTCCGCAATCTAGTGCCAACCACCAACGATTGCCATCCATTGACGGCAATCGTATGTGCAGGAAGACAGCTTCCACAACTACGTAGGATATCGCACCCAGCCAACAAAACACATGGGCCGGGACCAACGGCTTTACTTCCCTTCCGAATTGCTTTGGCCAATATTTGGTTTGTATTTGTCATTCCATTTATTAGGCAATGTGTCAAATAGTGTGATGGCCTTCTTATTTTTTGCCAAATTGTTTGCGGAAAACAGCCAAATATTTTATATGATATGAATTATCAAAATATGAAATACTTGAGTAGCAAACTGCCCATAGATGCATAACAGTCCCATATGGATTTATTGTTTCAGAAATGAGTTATCCATTAGAATCGATTGTAAACTACCAGAATTTTAAACAGTGTACTTAAAGCTACATGTTTTATTCCTAAAATATCACGAAAATTACCAAAACAAGGTTGTCCCATCCATAAGAGTCTACGGAGAAGTCAGCATTTTTCCCGGTTTACTGTTTTTCCACATGGAACTGATATGCTTTTATGGGCAACAAATAGCATTAAATAACCGTCGCCTTGACCACTGGAATCGACGATTTATGTGATGTGACGAATCAATTCAAATTTTGTCCGTCGCAGATCCTTTGGCATTACACATGGACTTCTTATCTTCCGGTCAAGTTCTTTCCGAATCGGTTCTGGATCAAGTCCAGTAGAGAAAAAAAAAGATGCGATGCGGCATATTATTTCACACGAATTTTGTATGAGAAATCGAGCTCATTTAAGAGCCCTCCCGGATGTCTGACTGGTTTCCCTGAAATCTGATTCGGAACAAATATAATGGAGAAAAGCATGCAAGCAGAACGACCTCGGACGAGTTCATAAGACTTCTCGGATAGTTTCTTTAATTTTACTGGGATATCCGTTGGGCATCTCAAGGGAGTTCGTAGGACCCGAAGCTTCACCTGATTAACGGAGAGATTTCCTTAATAATAACGTCCCCAACTTTGAACTGGTTAAGCATTTTCAGAATGCTCGAAGCAAAACTTTCTTTCAACGACTTGATAGTATTATGGGCATGATAGGCACTCGACTTCTACGGAGCAAGCTCGCTGCTCTCTATGCATTGCTCATATAAACGTCAGTGGCAAGCCATTAGAAATCCCATATCCTCCCTATAAATTTACTCATAAAATATCCTCATACATGTGTCCTGAGATCCCATGGAAATGAGAGGATTCCAAGAACCCACGTAAGACAAAGTCTTACGTTTTCGGCGTATTCAACAATAATTATGGGTAGCTTTTCCATATCGAATAGTGCAGCAATATTTTCCCTTGCATTTATCGTTCCGAAGGTAAAGCCGCCGACGTGGCGGGTACTAATTTCGAGGAACTTTCCCAAGCAACACGGCTTGTCATAAAGAAGTTGAAAATACTTTTTAATGACTTACGTAAAGAATCAATAATACTGTAATATACGTCATTTAATACATTTATATAACCTAAAAAGCGCAAGACGCGGAGCTTATACAACTAAATACTGGTCTTATAACATGTTTTGGAAACATCATTATAACCAGCGGCAAAAAAAAAACAAATAAAAAAAAAAACTTGAGCATGGGATTCGATCACTGGTCCTTGCCGTGGTAGACTTATTACTTCCTAACTAGACCAACTCCGCTTGATAAGAGGTTTGCTATATGTATCTATCATGTTCTTGCCAATGGCATGAACATTATATTCTCGTTCAACACGCTTTCGATCCGTCATAAAGATGTTTTGTTAGCAGCAAAGCGTACATCTAATTGCCAGAGTGATATTTTAATGTATTTTCAACTCCTTATAAGACAACCTGCACATTTTCAGTTGTATTAATCTATGAGATGTCATAAACAAGTGTTTTCAAGTTTCTTTATAACAAACCTCCGAATACCTCATATGAAACTGTCAATCACTGCGTGAAGAGACGGCTTAGTGGCGCCGTCAATGTTTACGTCAATCTGGAAAGTTCAGAATCTCTTCAATAACTTTAAAAATTCAACTAAGATTGATTTTGTATACGACAAGTTTTATAGCGGTATTTAAACAGTAAGATGCACGTTTAAAAAACATTTAAATAGAAAAGCAAAAGAAAACTATTTTGGAAAATGTTGAATCTAGGAAGTTTAAAGAAAACATCTATAAACCTCATATATAGCCTTATTTCAAATCGGCCCTCTCAGATCATCCCAAGTAACACTTGCAACATCGTTCATAAAAAATGTAACAAATCCCAGTTGTAAGTAAGTTATATATTTATTGCTTAGAAAACATCTTGTTTTAAACCCGGTGTATTGTTGTTTGTGAAGTATTCAACCTTTTTGACAGGCACTTGTTATCTTGAAGTTATAATTCGGTATTGCATTACATTACCTGTTTATAACACATTTATAACCGATTGTATTTGGTGAAAACTTGCTAGCCTTATATACAACATGTTTTCATATGTCAGTTTTAGAACCATGAGCAAACATGAATACAAGATGTTACTTATTTATAACATGTTATTAATAAGTTATATTTCAGTTCTACTCATGCTTCCAAAAATAACATATGAAAACATGTTGTATATAAGGCTAGGAAGTTTTCATCAAATGCAATCAGTTATAAACAAGTAATTGAGAGTTGCAATACCAATTTCAATTTATTGCAAGAAGCTTTTTCTAAGAGTCAATGAGTTTTTTAGAAGTAGAATGTAAAGATTAACCATAAATGTTCAACAGCACAAAAGTTTTTGAGTACGGCATCTCAGTTTATACACTTTATTCGCACAGTAAAATTAATAATGATGATGGAAAAATGAACAAATGCCATTCGCAGGGATGGAAAATCATTTACATTCATTTCGTGCATTCATTAACATTCATTTGCCTCTAACTTTTTTCATCAACAGAATACCGTAACATAATGTATAAAGCTTTTGTAGCTTTTGACATGAACTACAACTTTTGTTAAAAACTAAAATCTGTATCTCTTATGGATGACGAAATAGAGCTGGCAGAACATGTTATTGTTTTTCAGTGAATGCAATTTACATTCACGGAAAAACAATGGTGGGTTCTTATCGCTCTGATTCATCATGCATAAGAGATACAGATTTGAGTTGTTTACAAAAGATGTAGCTAATATCAAAACCTACAAAACCTTCAAACACTGTTGATGAAAAAAGTTAGAGGCAAATGAATGTAAATGAATGCACGAAATGAATGTAAATGATTTTCCATCCCTGGCCATTCGTTGGAAAGATAGAATCCATTTAGAACATCTTCAAAACAGTAGTTGCGTTATAGTCATACATTAGTTGCGCAAGTCAATCATATATAACTTGACATATGCTATATATATATATATATATATATATATAGATCCCATCTCTTGCGCTTTTTTTTTTGCTATAAATGAGTTGAATATAAGTGACTAGATGTAAATTTTCACAGCTGAGATTGTCATATGTAAGTTATGTAAACCAGTTTAAGACAAGCTGAGTTGCTTGGGACAACCCTTTGACATTTGAAGAACAAACTCCCAGTACGGCAGTGCACTTTATTCGAAGTTTAACTCTTAATAATAGTGATACGGCATCTTGAAACATCGAAAAAAAAAAATGGGAATATATCACAATAGAGCAGAGAAATGGTCGCAGTGATGAAAACACCCGACAAGAATTGAAACAAAAAAATCATGCATCATCATGCAGTGGACAAACCTTAATATATATGAAGCAGATATTTGTTATTTCAAGCCAAGAAATTTTCCGAATTGGGGTTTTCAATAATATTTCATTAATAATACATAAATAATACCCTCCCCTTGGCTAGTTTTTGCACCTTGCTGTTGGTGGGCGGGCTTAATTTCATGCTTTATAGTGGAGTGTTGGAGACGGTAGGTTTATGTTCGGCGTTGCTGGCTCATGTCGCGATAGAATGGCGTCATGGGCAGGCAATGGGGATTACTAAGCTTCCCCTCTCTGATAAACCACTGTATGAGAGAACTAGTCTAGCAGTGATAGTATCACACGTCGCCTACACGTCGTAGTACGCGTACGTATAGGCACTGACGTTGGGTGCGATACTGGTGGGTTTTGCCGCAAATCACTCTTATTTTATTTATTATTACGCAGATAGATTTATTTGCGTTTGCAAGGGAATTATACTATTGAAATATTTCAGAAAGTGCCCAACGGTGCTCCTTCTATTTGTGTGACAAGCTTTCATTGTTGTTTTCATTGAAGTATTACTCAGGAAACAATGTTAAACATCATTTTTGTACATGGTATTGCAACTAATCTTATATGTGCTTCATTTTGATTTGGGATAAGTGTTTGAACTATGGCTCAGTTAGCACTCGGACTTTGTTGAGACTACACGCGTTGTGATCAGTGCTCTTCAAACTGAACGTCTGGGTTATTCTTCACACTTCGTGTGATCATAACCTTCAATCGGAATCTATTCACTGAATAGTTTAAAAATGGACAAAACCAGGAAGAACACGTTGAAAATCGTTTTTGGAAATGCGGCCAAAACACCAGTTCATTTGGATGTACTACGGTTCACAGCAAGAATTTTGAAGATACCAGCGGCAAATGTACACTCCATTTACAAAGATGAAAATGATCGTTGCTTCTACATCAAGTTTCTGGACGACGAGGGATTTAGCCAATTTGTGCGCAATATGGAGGAGCAGTACCGGTTCGAATATAGCGATGGACAATGTATCTACGTCAAGCTGGAAGTGGCAAGCAGACTATTCAGGTACGTGAGAATCTTTAATCTGCCACCGGAAACAGAGGACAAGGACATAGCTGCAGTACTGGGACAGTTCGGCACAATCCGACAACATGTTCGCGAGCGTTACCCTGCTGACTATGGATATAGCGTTTACAGTGGTATTCGTGGTGTCCATATGGAGATAGCGAAAGATATACCAGCCAACCTGTACATTGCGCATTTCAAAGTTCGGATCTATTTCGATGGCCTGAAAAATAAGTGTTTTTTCTGCAAAGCGGAAGGACATATCAAGGCTGACTGCCCCAAGCTGGCGGCCATGAAACCAGCGGATAACAATGTATCGTACAGCGGGATTGTGTCCGGTGCAAAAGCGAACAATGCTCGAACGGATGCCGAGCTAACAACAACACTAGAGATGACCTCGTTGCCCTTGAAAACCAAGGAAATTTCTTCGAAACCGGATGGGAAGGAGGTACGATTCGTAACACGACCGAATGAGTCAATCGATGCAAACCAACAACACGGTGAAGCGGGTGCGAGTAAGAGCTCGACGAAACGGTCAACGCAGATATCCACAGACAACGAGAGCTCGGGATGTGATGAAACAGCGAAGAGAGGCCGATCGAGAACCAAGAAGGGACGGGTCGAGGAGAAGCAATTGCCGGTGCTTGACGCATTGGAGACTCGATCGAGATCACGAAGTGAAATGAAGGGCGGAGGTAAGAAAGGTGGAGAACGAAAGTAGTCTGGTGACTGGATGAGAATAGTGTGAGCGATGATTTGTTAGTGTGCTTGAGAGTTCGGATGAGATTTTCCTATTCGCTCCCTCCTAACGACTAGTCATCGATGTCATTTATTCGAAACATTGCCACGGTTAATTTGAACGCTATTAACTCAGACGTTAAAAATGCATTGTTAAGGGATTTCATATGGAATAATGATTTAGACATTGTTTTTGTTCAGGAGCTATCTTTTGAGAACTTTTGTTTTTTGAAAAGCCATATGGCTATCGTCAATATCAGTGAGGAACAGCGTCGAATACTCGGATATCATACTTAATTGTAATGGTCGTTTGACGTCAATATGTATTGATTCAATTAACTACATCAACATCTACGCACACTCAGGGAGCAATTTCAGAAAAGAGAGGGATAAGCTGTTCAAAGAAGAAATTTTGGTTCATTTGGCTCATGGGAAAGAAAATGTTCTAGTTGGTGACTTCAACAGTGTGCTCGAGGCATCTGATACGAAAGGTTCAAGCAACATTTGTCATGATCTTAGACAACTCACAAGTAGTCTTGATTTAAAAGATGTTGAAATATGTCTTTTAAACAATCGAATTAATTTCACTTTTTATAGAGGCTCTTCGAAATCACGTTTAGATCGGTTTTATGGTTCCGAAAACTTTATAAAACTAGTTAAAAATATCATAACACTACCATTGTCCTTCTCGGACCATCATGGAGTGATGATTAAACTGAATGTCCCAGATGTGAGCCATGTCAGTTATATTGGCAGAGGATACTGGAAATTGAACTCTTACTATTTAAAAAATGACGACATGAAAACTCGTTTTACATCAATGTACGATTCTCTCAAAAGAAGGAATTCTTTTCTGAACTTGAGTTTTTGGTGGAATAATGATTTCAAATCGAGCACCAAACGGTTTTTCAAGACTGAAAGTTTCACTATCAACCAGCAAATTGGTAGAGAAAAAAGTTTCTACTATCAATGTATGAATGAGTTGTTTCAAATGCAAAAAGAAGGAGAAACCGTTTTGGATGAAATGAAAATCGTTAAGTCTAAACTCATGACGATAGAACAAAATAAATTATCTTTTTATTCTCATACGATCAAAGAGTGTAACATTCTCGAAAATGAAAAAATGGGCTTATACCAAACAACATCTAGTCTTTTAAAGTCAACTCCATCAAAAATATTAAGTCTTCGAGTTGATGGTAGGGTAACTTCTCATGCACCTACACTAAAGAAAACTATCTTCGATCATTTCTCGCAGATCTTCTGTAAACAACCTAACACCGATACTAACTACCACAATGTATTAAGGTTCATAACCAAAACGCTCACAGATGAAGAAAGAGAAAGACTTATTCGTCCGATTGATTCTTCTGAATTAGAATACGTCTTAAGAAATGTTTCCAAGAAGTCCTCACCAGGACCGGATGGATTAGGATATGAGTTCTATGAGACCTATCTCGATACTATCAAAAATGATATGTTAGCAGTATTCAATGCATACCTGTGCGAAGGTGAATATCCTCCTGGTTTGTTTTCATCTGGAATTATAACTTTGTTACCTAAGAAAGGTGACAAGCATGACTTGAATAACCGGCGTCCAATCAGCATGCTCAACACGGACTGCAAACTGTTCACAAAGATTTTGTGGGTGAGATTGCAGACTTTGTTGAAAGGGCTTATCGGTCCGGGTCAGTCTGCGCCTTGAAAATCAATCCTGTATCAACAATCTTAGAATTCTCCTTAACACCTTGTGGAAATCAAAACAATCGCGTAATTTCAAAGGAATTCTTTTAAGCATAGATCTTGAGAAAGCTTTCGATCGCGTCGATCACGATTTTTTATGGGCAACGTTGGAAAAATTCCGATTTCCACCAGTATTTATTGACTGCTTGAAAAGATTATATAAAAATGCAACTTCAAAGGTTCTGTTTAACGGATTTCTCACGAACGGGTTTGCGATCAATACTTCAGTTCGTCAAGGTTGTCCTCTGAGTATGGCATTATTTTGTTTATATATTGAACCGTTCATTCGAATGATTTACTCGAATGTCGATGGTTGTTTGATTGGTAATTATTTCGTAAGGATAATTGCCTATGCAGATGATATCAACATTCTCATCCGTAACAATCACGAGTTTGATCGAGTGCTGGAACTAGTCAACTATTTTAGCATTTATGCTAAGATTAGAATGAATTTCGTTAAATCTCAATTTTTGCGGCTTAACAACTGTCGTTCTGGACCTCATCTGATCCAAGAAGTCAATTATCTGACAATTTTGGGAGTCGATTTATTTAAGAATTTCGATCAAACTGTAGAACAGAACTACAAGCAATTGATCAGTAAGTTAAATTATACGATATCTCTTCACTCGCGTAGAAGACTCAATCTCCTACAAAAAGTGTTTATTCTGAACGTTTACATTTTTTCAAAGCTGTGGTACGTTGCACAAATTTTTCCACCAGCAAATAAACATATCGCGGAAATAAAACAATTAAGCAACAGATTTCTGTGGAAAGGTTACTTCTATTCTTCAGCAAAAAATGAAACTGTTCTTCCTACGTTCAACCATCGAATTTCTGGGATAAATTCACCACTATGTAGCATTTGTGGTAGGTTAGATACACTTAAGCATCGAATTAAAACATGTAATTTTGCCTCAATAATATGGTCTTGGACAAAATCTGTGATCCGATCACGGATGAAAATACAAATTGATGATCCTGAAGAGCTGCTAACCTGGCAAATGGGCGAGAAATGCTATAGACTCAAAGCAGCGCTATGGATAAGCAATAACATTTAATTTGAATCACTTTTCTAAAGCTAAACCTGACTGTTTGGCAGCGTTCAAGGAAGGAATACGGGAAGCACGGTGGAACAATAAAGAAAGTTTCGTTAAAAACTTCAAGGGGTTTTTGAATGTGTGTTGAAGTTTTATGAATGGCTTCAATTGATAATCAGTTCACTAATATTAGGTTAAGTTAGGCTAAGATAGGTTAAGTTCCCTTTTCCCTGTATAAAGGTATGCTTTGGTATGAGTGTAATGGATCAGAATGAATAATGAGGAATGAGTGCAGATGAATGTGTTCCTAACACCGAGTCCGCCGCGGGCAATCGGCTTCCCAAGTTAACGTTAGTACTAGGTTAGGTGAAGGAATTTTCGGAACAAGACAGACAAGATTTGTTAAATAATTTCGACTGTAAAGTACTCAATCTATTGAAATATATTAAATATAAATATAAATATAAAAAAAAAAAAAAAAAAAAAAAAAAACTATGGCTCGGGATTTCCACTGTGGCGTGTTTCTATTGTGACATACTCATACGTATTTTTGTGATCAGACATAGTGGAAGCGTGTGAGCATAGTTTGAGCATATACCCTATATAATTTAAAAATCAGCTAGGAAACTAACTTCAAAATGAAGCATTTTAGTCACATGAAGTTGCAACCTGGGTCAAACTAAGATATGATGAATAGGTATAGGCTTAAATCAAAAGTACTTGAAACACGTTTAATTTTAGATTACAAGCACAAGTTCAGGTACTTAATAAAGCATGGGTTATGATTGATTAGGTGAATTAGAGCTTTTAATAATTTATTAAATTAGACTAATGAGATATCACAATCATCAAATGAACTTAAATAAGAAACTTCAGAAAGTCTAATGCCATTAAGTAGATTACCAAAAGAATTAGGATGAGGGGGGTCTGCTTAGGGAGGCAACTAACCTTTAAAGTTGTAGAATAAATCTTCGTATTTAGTCTTGAACTTTAAAAAGAAAACACAGGCAGACTAATAGCATTAAGCAGATTAACAAGGAGAGGAATAGTTTAGAAAAAAATTAAAAGTAGAGGTATGTGACAATTAAAAGCTTTTAAACTTTTGGAGGTATTGTATTCCTCTGAGTTTATTGTACTCGATTACTATATTATTCTCTCCATACGCGAAATCTCTTAAATATGCGGTTAAAGCATTTGAGTTAACTTATTTCTTAGTGTTCAAGTACTTACATTTTTAAACAGCAGTCAATGTTAATCTATGAAGAGTCAGTCACAGAGCTTACGCAGAAGTGATTCGCAATGCGGTAGAGCTCACCAAATGTTTTTTTGAGCTTATGTAGTATAGAATTTGTTGGGTGCGGTCGCGAAATCTTGAAATGATTGATACGTGCGGTAAAATAACTATATTGACACAAAGCTCAACAGTAAAACAAGTAGAATATTTAGGGAGGAAACCAAAATTAATCAACTTGCCAACATAGGCTATCACATATATTTTGGTGGCAGTCTTTAAATGATAATAAGCCTTTTTTCTCGCTTCGGTTGTCTCGCACGGTTTTCGGAATTCGCGCGGTTTTCGTAACTTACATAATTTAGATATTTCGTTTGAAACGGATTTACTTACTCAATCGATTGTATCTACGCGCACACGTCACAGCATTTTTTCTATAACTATCTTGAAACAATACATACGGAATCCAGTGTTCAAGCGGCCAACATAGGCTAGTCCTTCTGCTGTATTGTCAAAGATAGAAGCAAAATTTATTCAAATGGGTCAAGTCTTGAAAACTAAGCTGTCACGCAGCTCCAGCATGATACCCAATAAAAAAAATAATAATAATTCATAAATAATAATATATCGAGAACTGACTTTCCCCTGCACAGAACCATGAACCTATTCCTGAGAGCCGGACATAATTTTCCTAGTGGTCAGAAATGCCAATGGACCTATTTCTATGATATTTGAGATGAAATAATAATGATCTCAGCCCGACATCATTATTTATATGGAGCAAGGAGCTTCACCAAAACTGAATCCTTTGCCATGCCAGTTACTATAGTACGTGATAGTAGATTCCCTATTCAATTTCTAATTTAATCTTAAACGTCTGGTCTTTTCCGAGTCGTGTACAGATTGTTGTCAAAAATTGACGTGATCATATGAATGGATTACTTCTGCAAATATGGTTCAGAAATTATTCTGAAGGAGCTGATCCCAATCTGAGATTAACAAAACTCGCTTAAATTGAAACAAATACAATCAGCAATTAAATATGAAATCAATGGCCAAATAAATAAACTCAGTCAGCTGCAAACAATGTAATGCGTCAAGCAATGTATTGACAAATAGCTGGTTAAACAATCATTTGGTCAAATATTTGCCAAATCTCAGACAAGTGTAATGGCTAAGGTAAACAAATATGACAAACAGAATTATTTGCCAAAACTTAACGATTCAAATGTTTGGTGGAAGCAATGCGATATCAGTATTTGGTGCACAGTTTTTTAAATGAAGCACATATTGATCTATATGTATGCGCCCGGTTAGTTTCGATTAATAAATGAAAACAAAACGGCGTTTGGAGCTGGTAAGGAATTTTTTGCTTTTTCTGCACCATGTTATTCAAATAGGAGCTAGGTACCCGGAAACCCCGTCACACACATGAAGATTTAAATTTCAGCAGAATATCTTCATAATAAATTCATAATTCTAAACGACGATCGTCATCTAATCTGCCTTCACGTCTCGATTATGCAATCTGCCAACGCATTTTTCACCTTCCGTTGCACTGCCAGATTCCACATTTTGAGACCACACCGAAGACGACGGTCAACTCGAGCGCCATTAGGGTTGTGCGCTTATGTTTTGCATAATATTCGCTCACTCAATAGGTACCTATTACAATATCATTTGCTACACTAAGCGTCGCGCCGTTGTCTGGCATGGTCAACCACGATGACGGCGATGACTCTGTGGCAACCGGCAGCATGGGAGCAACATATTTTCCTCAATTATTATGCATTCAACTTTGCACATGGTTTCCTTCGTCGGCGTGAAAATGAGACCCAGTGACGGGTAACAACAGCAGCAGTAGCAGACAGCAACTAGACGCTCGCTGATCGGTCGTCCGGCACACCTCAACATCAGCGAAAGCGAACTTATTTATGATAATCGGCGTTCAAAACGGCAATTATCGGCATGTCGCGCGGGTCACAGATATCGATCAGACCTAGTTGGGTTAAACATTCTACTTGCGCAACATATCACGAAAAGCAGTACTTTTTCCTCCGTTAGTCACGAGTCAAACCGTCCCGAAAGAGAGATAGCCGGTGCAAATTGCTGTGTCGCAACGTCAAACAACGGCCAGAAGGTTTTTGTTTTTCTAGCAAAAATCAATTTAAAATTTCCATCGGCTCGAAATGAAAGCAAAAAAACCGTTTCGAAAATCGATTAAACGGAGTACCCTTCAAAGGTTGCTGCAGCATTCTGCATCCCATCGGACAAGTGGTCGACGATCGCCAAGATCACCACAAGCGAATGCGAATCACGTCGAGTGGAAGGTAGGGGCTCGCACTGTGCCAAGAGGCCACTAGCGCGGACCCACGGATTTCACTCACGCGAGATGAATGAGGTAGAAGGTCTTTAAATATTTGATCACCTTACAAAACACTCGTTTTTTATTTTCGCTGTCACAATGATTAAACATCACGGGTGATCGTGACTTTGCGACCCACTCAATCTAGTAGTGGCTAGCGAATTTGTTCCTATACTGTACATGTTAGATTATGTCATTTTGCAAACAACCGAGGACGATTTACCAGATGATGAGAGGATGGTGGGCTTCTTCTTCGGTTGGTTCAAGGGCTTTTCACCCATTCGGTAAATATATGCTTAAAGCCGACCGACCGGAGACCGGAGTACGGACGGGGGTTATTGAAGTCAACCGGGTTAACGCACGGTGGTGACAACTTGACAATTTTATGGGATTGCTGTAGATAGCGATTTACGCAATAATGTCCGATGGTTGGAGAAGCTTCAACTCGATTAGGAATCAGGCATGTATTGGGAAATATTGAAATCTTAGCTTTTATCTGTCGATCTTCTCAAAAGGGTGCGATCCGAGGTGTGTTAAGGTTTACGAGCTGGTGATAGAAGACTTTTTCGAATGTGGTGTGTCAAAAGAAAACAGTATGTCGAATGATGTGTGTTGACGAAATTTTGCTTTGATCAATCCGCAGTCGAGTAAGAGAAACAGTGGTGAATTGAGCCTTTTAGTACAAACCAATGTTTCAATTAGCAATTCTTTTGGTACCATAAAACGAGCTCAAATTGATTAATTATACTGCCTTTCGATCAACGCAAAACGTTTCACGATCTTAAACTAAAACTAGAAGATGTCAACCCCTGGACGATAAAACTGTAATTTTGATTGATTTTAGAATAGGGCCTCTGCCATTTGTCAATCGAATCGATAAACCGTAGAAAGCAAATAAAGTTAATCGATTATTTGATCTACAAATGGACAAAGGACCTATTTTAAAATCAGTAGAGTAATCAGCACTTTTTCATGAAGACTAAAAACCCGATTCAAAATTACGAATTCTTCAAGATCGTTTAACTTCCTTGAAAGTTTAGACTTTCTAGGAGTTTTCGGAACTTTTTTTTTAATTTTTGAACCTGTCCTAGAGATCTCTGGCCTTCAATTAAATTCTTTAGCCTTCATTGAGTTTCTCACACATTTTTAAAAGTTCCCATATATTTCCGGGAGTAAATTCAAATGCATTGAAATTAATTTATCTGAGGTACTCTGGGGCAAGTTGAAATGTGTGGGGAAGTTGAAATGCTAGGTGTATCTCTTAACGGGAGTGAATAATCACTGAGATTATTTCTAATCTTGTAGTTTGCGGTGATGCACAATGCATTTAAAAAATAATTAAAATGAATATTCACTTCTGCTAAGAGATACACTAACTTCTCCGCGTTTCAACTTGCCCTGGTGTATCTTATCCTGAAGCTCCCGAAAGTTATCTGAAGATTACGCTTCTTCTTTGAAACTCATGGGATTAACGGTTTAGCGACTTGCAGTCAATTTAATTGTTTGTAAGAAAGTTTGAACATACTGAGAGGTTAGCACATATAATCGGTAAGAGACGTGTGTGAGAGAAAATTTGCGGGCACCGGTGGGATTCGAACCCACAATTCCCATTCAGTACACGGATGCATTGCCAATTATACAACGGTGGACCTATATGGTCTATGGATGTATTTGGCTAATGAAAGGGATTCGAAACTCAAATGTCATTAGCCAAATACATCCATAGACTATATAGGTCCACCGTTGTATAATTGGCAATGCATCCGTGTACTGAATGGGAATTGTGGGTTCGAATCCCACCGGTGCCCTTAGATCTCACACACACACGTCTCTTACCGATGATATGTGCTAACCTCTCAATATGTTCCAACTCATGGGATTTACTTCAAAAACTCTAAACTTCCCTGAGCTTCTCGGGACTAGCCTGAACTTTTTGTTCTTTTATGAAGTTCTCTAAATTTTCAAGGAACTCTTAGAACTTATCTTACGTTCCAGTATTTTTTTTGATGTTCAAGGAACTTCTCTGAACAAATTTTTAAAACATTCCCGAAATTTTCGGAAAATTACATATTAATTCAACGCCTCTTGAAATATTCAGCAATTAAGTAACGGAACTGCTCTGAAGTTCTCTGATCTTCTCAGAAATATTCGGAACATACACGCAAACCAAAAATTTATTACAATTTATTACACTGTTAGTTCCATTTCCTATCATCCTCTGTTTATGAAAATCGCAGCGAATGTTAGAAGTTGACCTTGCAGACCATGCAATTATTTTTAATCTTTTTTTATTCCGTGTTCTGTATATGCTTTCACCTACACAAGCAAGCATTTGCCTTGATTGTTATTTATAACATGGTAGAACGACGTTCACACTTGCCTCGATTCTCTCCAGCAGAAAAGCAAACGAAGTTGAATATGCGAGGAACGAGCCCTCTTATTAGCTTTTAGCCTATCCATTTCCCGAAGCATGGAGAGAGCAGTGAAGAAAGCATAGGTCTGATAATCGCATCCAGCGTTGCCAGGTCATTTTCTGAAAAATCTAGACCAGTTGAAATAAAAAATCTGGGAAAATCTGGAATGCTCCAAAAAATCCTGTTTTTAACATATTGAAATCAAAGTGATGTGCCAATTACATGTTTAAATAAATATGAACTACATATTTAAATAAATCACATAAAGCGAATAATTTGAAAGCATTGCTAAATCATCCAAAAGTTGAAAAGTTTTGACACAGTGTGCCCAAAAAGTTTAAATATCCATTACGCAGCAGTTCAAAAATTAAATTAAATGTGGATAGAATTCTGCAGGAAATATTTTTAGAATTGTTTTTTAAACTGTAACTTTTTTTTAAAGAATGAGAAGCAAAGAATTGATCAAATTTGATGGGATGGGTTTTTTTGAACTAATAGTCGATGTAGTCCTTATTTACTTATGCAGTACTAGAATATAAAGATTTTATAGTTCTACATAATTATAATATTACCCTGAGGTTGATTAGATTTACCATTTAATTCTTGACGTCATACAACACACAACACCCAATAGACCAGTAGGCAATTTTATTTTGAAGCAAAATTCACCTGGCTGAAGTGGATAACAAAGCTTAACATCGTGGTACTCACACAAAGTTTACCTAACTCCACTATTCACATGACCATTACGAATAATTTTATGCCAAAGAATAATTTTATTATATTACTAAAATGAATGTCTGATAGCGTCATTTTTGAAGTCGCAGGATCTTGAAATGATTATAAATTCCGGAATTTCTATTTTTCCTGGGTCTCCGATCATGACAATTTTTTTTAGTCTGAATTTACTTGGAACTCTTCACAGGATATCTTAGCCCTTTTTTTTAGTTCCATTTAAATGTCCCTACTTATTTTCTGGATTCCCCTAAAATAATCTTGATCTTTTCCAATAAAATTCATAGCATTACTTCTTGTAATCTCTCATAAACTACTCTTCAATTCCACAATTTCCTCAAACTGGTCATAATTCCCAAGAATTGGCATAATTTTTGCCCAAATTCTTAAAATACTCCTAATAATTTCCTTGGTGCATTTTTCAAAATGCCCGTCACACTCTTCTCAGACTCATCCGATAATTACCTTTGAACTGCTTTGTAGAAAAGGTAGAGAATTATTTTGAAATCCTCTTCAGCATTTCCTAAGTACTCAATAACTTTGGCAAAATGGCCTTGAAATGGCCTCCCAGAAATCGCGCATAGTTCAGTTAAAATATCTTAAAATTTTATTAAAATGAATCTCTATATAATTGGACAGAATACCATTGAAATTATTCTCACGATTCGCATTCTCCTTAAGTTTCATCATAACAATTTTCTATGATTTTCCTTCCAGATTGTATTTCCTATATTCACAAAATCTTCATGCAATTGTCATCAGAGTTGACAAGACAATTGACACCGTCTTCAACCAGAGGTTGCACAGACTGAATATTTAACACTAGACAAGGGACAACATACCACACCCAGTAGACCAGTAGGGAAATTTTCAGGTTGCCAAAATTTGCACCGACTGGAGCGGGAATCGAACCATCACTTCGTGGCACTCACAATAGGCCTGAACGACGGGTGACGCCGCAGGACCACGAAGCCCACAAAGATGGATGGAACTCTACTCAGAATTAGCTAGAAGTTCTCATTTGATTTCCCAAGGAATTCGCCTCAGACGTCACTATGAACTATTTTCAGAATTACCTTAAAATTCCAATAATGTCCAACGTTGATGGCTTTTAATAATTAAAGGAGCAAATTTGGATTTTTATTTTTTTTTATCAGAGAGTAAATCAATTGCAGTGATATTGTTTAAACAATGAGCAACATGTTTAAAAAATCTGGGAAAATATTTAAAAAATCTGGAAATATACGTGGTTTGTTTGTGTATCTGGCAAGACGACTAAAAATCTGGAAAATCCAGATCAATCTGGAATACTGACAACGCTGATTAATTTCACCCACTACTATACTCCACATTTTTCTTTCTCAATTTTCTTGCATTGGACTGCAGCTCGGTATATCGCATCCTCGGTTAATGCGGTCTTCACTAACATCCTATAATGATGAATCCCACATAATTGTAAGCGAATCTTAAATCCCACGGTTGGGTGTACCTGATAATAATTAAACTGAATAAAAATCTTCAAACTTCCCTGCAGTTCCCTGGAATCATGCTGAAGTTTTTAGAAATTCTCTGAGTTTCTCGGAACTTCTGTAAAGTTCCAGAAATTTGTTGGAAGTAACTTGAACTGCCCTGAGGCTATCTGATCCTCCCTGATGTTCTCGCAAAACTTCCCTGAAGTTCTCGTAGTTCTTCTGATGTTTTTGGTACTGCCCTGAAATAAATGGAACAGCCATGAACATCTTTATACTCTCCTGGAAATCTTTGGACTTCTGTTTCAAAATATGTCTGAACATTTCTTAACTCTTCAGGAGTTCTCTGAACCTCCCAAACCCCTCTCGAAACTGCTGAAATTGTCCTAGAGCTCATGGTGCTGTCCTGAATTTATAGAAGCTAACCTTAACAGATGTTTAAAATTCCCCGAAAGTTTGGACTTTCCTGAAGCTACTGAGACTGCCCTTAAGATCTATGAGCTTCCCTGAAGATTTCTAGACCTAGCTTCAATGAGGTTCTGGAAACTTCATTAAAGTTTCTACAATTTTCCTCATGTTATCTGAAAGGGAAGCAGCTCCCACACCACGACCCTACCTATCGACCCATCAACTCAAGGACCGGGGACCAACAATTTTACTTCCCTGTTATCAGAGATTGTATGCCTTACAGAATCCCAAAGGCGCCGACTGGGGTTGAACTCAGGCCCTTTGGAGTGAGAGGCAGTCACGCTTACCACTACATCACCAGTGCCGCTACCCTGAAGTTCTACAATCTTTTCTGAAGCTCTCCAATCTTTTCTGAAGTTCTTGCTACTCTTCTGATGATTTTACTGGATTTGCCTTTGAAATTTTTGAAACTGCCGTAAAGATCTCTAAACTTCCCAACCTTTTCTGCACTTCCATGAATTTCTCGCTACTTTTGGGAAGTTTCTTATTTTAGTTGTTGACTACAGTGGCGTTTTGGTTTTTATTACGGTTCGTTTTTTTTCTCACACTCTGTTTATATCATGCTCGGTTTTGTCATGAAAAGTGTTTCGCATGTATCACGTTTTTCAGAAAGGAAATTTTTTTTGAAAACATATGTTTATCATTTATTTTTTTTTGATCCAATATGTAAAGTAAAACAGAGATGTTTTACTAATGCATTGTAAAACATCATTAGCAAATTTTTACGATGGTCAATTGGTATAACACACAAATATGTGCTTTGAAATTTTGGGTTTTACCAAGAAGTAGCTCGAGAGATATTTGTGTAACAGAACTCGAAGTATGATTTTTAATGATTCTCCCGCGTGAATAAACTTTGGTATACTTCAGGGAAGTGTATTAGGGCTTCTTTTAATTATTACGTTTATCAATGCTATGGAACGCATTTAACGATTTTGCGATATCATCTTGCCGATGATACAGTACAATGGATAGCTAAATGAAGGGAAGATGTCATTGTTAACTGTCTTAAAACCGAACCTGCAAAATGCATCTCAAATCTCCGCGATCATCGTACGGGTTAGGCAAAGATGTATGTGTTTGACTTGTACTGTCGCATTAAGCGCCCTTCGCTCATTTTCTTACTGCCGTACTCTAACGGAACTATCTACCTACCCTCTTCTAAGACCATTCTCTAGCTAATAAATTATCTCTCTAAAGCTTCATGTCAGATAGCATTTCCAAACATCTCTGAAAATCGCAAACTTTGCGTATGAAGTAACATAAGAATACTTTGAATGTAACACTGCTGATTTTTTGATATGATGTATAAAAAAGCCTGAATTTTCAAGGAAAAAAAAAACATATTGCGCCTTTTGTCTAAAACCATGACAACCATAAAAATCAAATACAATCGGTGGTTCAAAAGTTATGAATTTTTAGAAATAGTAATTTTTGAAAAAAAAAAGATTTTTTGGACCACTCTCACATGGAAATGATCACCCTAATTACAACATAAGAACATACGGGTCTAATATTTTGCAATAAGGAACAAAACTACTCATTTTTACGAAATTCTGAGAACCATTACATCGTTTTGCTATGGAGTGGCTATTATAGTGTGTACATACGTCAGCTTATATTTATAGTAGGATTAGAAATTTCCTTACTTATCCAACATCCCAGTGATTCCTTTCTTGACCTGCGTTCAGGCGCGGCCAGCGCTGGTATTTCCTAGTTTGAGAACACCAGTTTTTAAACATTGAGGATGATTGCTAGCCCCAAGCATCGTCTATTGGTTCTCTGTGTAAGTACAGCTAATCTGGCAATAACAGAGTAGCAAACGGGGGCGGTCAATCATGCTCATGCTCATGCTCATGATATCTCAGCACTAGCCGCTTGACCTAGCCCGCATAAACGCGAACCATAACTTGACCTTACCGAAAATGGTTGAACATTGTTTATAATGCCTGCTAAACTTTAACTGAAATGGTTATGGAACTTTACATGAACGTTTGTGTGAAAAAGTTTTAACCTTATGTATTAAGAATTTTTGGAATTGAACCTTACAAATAATGGGTTGTTAAGAACCATTACCATTCAAAATGGTTGTTTTCTCCATACATTTTCGGAGAGAGGACTATTTTAGAACCTTTTTACTTATGGTTTTATAACTTGAATGGTAATGGTTATGGTAGCCAGTAAGGTCCATTATTGGTTGTTTATTATCGGTCAACTTTACATGGAATATATCGCAAATTGGTAATCAGTAATTTACAGGCAACCAATTTGCGATATATTCCACACAAAGTTGATGGATGTTACAAAACGTTAACAATCCATTATTTGTAAGGTTGACTTCCAAAACACCATAATACATAAGATTAAAACTTTATCACCCAAACGTTCATGTAAAGTTCCATAACCATTTCAGTTAAAGTTTAGCAGGGATTATAAACAATTTTTAACCATTTTCGGTAAGTTCAAGTAATCGTTCGCATTTATGCGGGCTCCTCTTCATCCTTTTTCCACTCCTTCTTCGCATAGTCTACAATTCAAAATTCTTTGTACTAGTAGGCGTCATTTCAATGATTTAACCACACCAGCGTTCTTGATTGTCTGAATCCTGCTTTAGTCCTTCTTTTTGTTGTGCCGTTTCCTGATGCTTCTGGCTTTTAACTTTTGGTAGGAATTTATCATGTGCTCCTCCAGCGTCTTGCATAATAAACATTTGTTTTTATTCCCGTCGTTAAATATGTTCCTCTTCCGATTGAAAAAATGAAGCGAGGATGGAATTTACTTTTTTGCGTGGAGTAAGTTCGAGTGGGGCAAACATTCGTTTTGAGTGTGATTCTGTATTGTGATCATTGGAAGGTTTTTTTAGCATGTTATTAAATTTTTATATAAGTCTAAGGCATGTACTCGAAAAAAATGTACCAGACAAAAGTGTTCACCAAAAATTTATTTTAAGTCGGATTTTCTTGAAACTTTCAGGGAATGAACTTATACATATGGATTATGTTTTGGCATAATTACTTTATTCAATTTCCTTTCCATCGCTGAAAGCCCCCACCTTTCCCTTAAGACCCCTAATTACATTTTGTGCAATGGTGGAGCCAAACTTTTTGGTCACTTTCATCCATTCTTTCTTATACTCCAGCTCGTTCTTAAACACTTTGGACGATTTTCGAACTTTGGCCTTCATTATGGCCCAAAATCTTTCCACCGGACGAATCTCTGGTGAATTTGGGGGGTTGGCGGTTTTTGGTACAAAAACAACGTTATTGTCTCTGTACCAATCCAACGTCGATCGCGCGTAATGGCATGATGCCAGGTCCGGCCAAAATAATGACTCGCCTTCGTGGAACCGCAGGAAGGGCAACAGACGCTTCTGGAGGCACTCGGTGCGGTAAATTTCGCTGTTGATGGTACCCATTGTGATGTACGGTTTACTCAGTTTACCGCATTGGCATATGGCCTGACAGAGCAAGTATTTTTTGGTGAATTTGTCCACTTTCTTCTTCCTTATGTCTTCCGGAACATCAAACCGTGATTTGGCAACGTAGAACTCCAGCCCCGGTATCTGCTTTGCGTCTGCCTTGATGTAGGTTTCGTCATCCATAACCACACACATCGGTTTCGTTAACCACTCTCGATACAGCTTGCTTGCGCGGGATTTGGCCGCCGTGTTTTGTTGATCACGCCGGTTCGGTGCCTTCCGGACCTTGAATACACGAAGCCCAGCTCGTTTCATGGTTTGTTGAACGAACCAGGCGGACCACTTTGCCTTCAGAGCCGCGTCGCGAATCGAAAGGTTCGGATTACGCTTGAAATAATCCAACACCTTCCGGGTCTTCACAGGGTCAGCTGTCTTCGATTTTCTTCCACTTCCAGCCCGCCGCTCGGTCGTCTGGGACTCCTTAAACGATTTTACCACCCGAGACACAGTTGTATGGGTGCTTCCCAGTTGTCTTCCGATCCATCTCATGGTCGCAGTCGGATTGTCCATGACGGCGCGCAATTCTCCGGCGATTTTCTTCTTGTTTCGATGACATCTCAATAACCACTGAACCGATTGTTATGAAATTTTGCACATGTAAACAATTGACTCCAAACTAGTTATACCCAGATTTTCATCAATTTTTACCCATGGATAAAAAAAGTTACACACGGATTAAAGTTTGTTTCCCCAAATGTGCTGAATCTAGACAATTATCTCGTTGTTATCATATACAGAGGATGTAAGATATCAATTTCATGTTTATTTGTTTATTTGTTGATTTGTATATTGAAAAATTCAACTGACAATCATTGTTTAAATGAATAAAACTTAAACTAAATAGTTACGGTCAACGGTACGGAATTTCTCATGGAAACTCGACAACTTCACGAATTAGTTACATGGGTCTCCCCCAGGGCTCATGTTTAAGCCTCCTTCTTTATAATTTTTATGTAAAAGATATTGATAGTTGCCTTGATGAAAATTGCTCGCTAAGGCAGCTTTCAGATGATGGCGTTGTGTCTGTTATAGGGCCAAGTGCACCGGACCTGCAAGAACCATTGCAAGATACCTTAGACAATTTGTCTACTTGGGCTATGAAGCAAGGTATAGAATTCTCTCCGGAGAAAACTGAGTTGGTTGTTTTTTCTACGAAGCATCATCCTGCACAGTTACAGCTTCAACTAAAGGGTAGAACAATCACTCAAAGTATATCTTTCAAGTATTTAGGTGTCTGGTTCGATTCCAAAAGCACGTGGGGAAAACTTATTGCGTATGTGAAACAAAAATGCCAACAAAGAATCAATTTTCTGCGTACAATTACTGGAACTTGGTGGGGAGCACACCCAGAAGATCTGATCAGGTTGTATCGAACAACCATCTAGTCGGTTCTAGAGTACAGTAGCTTCTACTTTCAATCCTGAAGCTGCAACGGGTTCAATACCGTTGCCTCCGAATCGCGCTTGGTTGTATGCACTCAACGCATACGATGAGCCTCGAAGTACTCGCGGGTGTTCTCCCACTGACAGATCGTTTCACGGAACTTTCCTTCCGGTTTCTTATCCGTTGTGAAGAAAAGAAGAACCCATTGGTAATAGAAAACTTTGAGAAGCTGCTAAACAGAAATCCACAAACAAGATTCATGAGTCTCTATTACGAGTACATGACGCTGGATATTGGCCCAATTCCTCTCGTGTTTGCCTCCAAGACTTTTACAGTTCCTCTGTAAATTTTGATCTGACCATGTTGCAAGAAATCCATGGAATACCAGATCACCATCGATCAATGGTTGTCCCCTTAATTTTTGCAAACAAGTACCACCATGTCAGTAACAATAAGAGTTTTTTCACAGATGGGTCAACTATAAACGCTTCCACTGGATTTGGAGTATTCAACGAATTTCATAGCGCCTCATATCAACTGCAAAAACCCTGTTCAGTATACGTTGCGGAACTAGCAGCCATATTCTACGCAGTAGAGCAAATTGTCTCACTACCTTCTGACCATTATTTCATTTTTACGGAAAGTCGTAGCTCATTGGAGGCTATTAGTTCAATGAGGCCGATGAAGCACTCCTCATATTTCCTGACCGAAATCCGAGCAAAATTGAGTACTTTATCTGACTGCTCCTATACCATCACTTTAGTCTGGGTCCCATCTCATTGCTCTATTCCGGGTAACGAGAAAGCGGACTCGTTGGCTAAAGTGGGCGCTATGAAAGGCGATATTTTTGATCGACAAATCGCCTTTGCGGAATTTTTCTCAATTACCCGTCAGCAAGTCCTCACCAACTGGCAACAAAAATGGAATGAGAGTGATCTGGGAAGATGGTTACATTCTATTCTCCCACAGGTGTCGATCAAACCGTGGTTCAAAGGGTTGGACATGAGCCGTGACTTTATACATGTCATGTCGAGGCTCATGTCCAATCACTGCTCGTTAGATTCGCATTTCTTTCGAATCAGGCTCGCAGGCATAAAATTGTGCGCTTGTGGTAGTGGTTATTACGAGGTTGACCACGTGCTTCGGTCATGCACCCTCCATTCTGTTGCTAGATCCGAGATAGCCGCGAGTAATCGGCCCCCGCTTTACTAACGCTAGTTTTAACTAAGTTTGTAATCTAAGCAATGAATATCGGCTCCACAAAGCTACAGCAAATGAGCCTGGAAAAATAAACGCATTTTGAAAAACGGTACGGAAAAGGCCAAGTAACCAATGACGAAACACGTCAGCTGATACATTGAAGTCGAACATATAAAAAAGTTGTTGAATTGCCGGATGATTGCTCCAATTGGCTCGTGCTGTGTATAATTTCGGTGCCGTTGTTCCAAAAGACAGCAGTGTTGGACAGTCAATGTTACCCGTAAGCAGCTTTTCAGTGAACATGGATTGAACGACCGTCCGTCTCACCTCTAATGGTTCGATTCCCAGGACAACGCTCCTCGTACGGTGGCAAGTTCGTTGGGTCACGCCAGTTGAGGAAACGAAGAGCATATCTCACAAACTTGCGTTGAATGGATTCAATTCTAGTGATCCAGCTAGTATGGAAAGGGCACCAAACAACTAAACTTGACTCTAATAAGGATCGCATAAGGGTCCTTCCAGCTCAAGTGGGTACACCACCTGTGGTCGATGTCATCGATTTGAGCCAAACTTGGTCAAAACGCTTGTGCTGGTATTCTAAACAAACGGCTTTTTATTTTGCTATGAAGTGCCTAGATCTCTCTAGGCTACAACCCTGGATTTTTGAGATTAAAAAAAAAAAATCATTTTACAGAAGAGATTACTCCACAACCAAATAAGCTGTTCGTGATCTTAGAGCGTCAATTTGAAGGTTTTTACTGTAGACTCTTATAAGTGTACCCATATTTTGTTTTTGTTATAGTAACTACAGCAAACAGGCTGATTACCGGCAGGTATCAACATTATTAAAAAATGGCCTATTTTCACCATGGGCGGGATATTTTATTTCTTAATATTTTGGGCTCAAATTTTCACCACTCTTTGAAGAACTATTCTACTTGATGTGTTTCCAAGGGCAAATAATTTGAACTAACAGTTTTTGAGATATGACCAGATGAGTGAGTGGTAGTTTTGAGCGCCAATCTTAACCCGTACATAGCGATTCGCCAAGTAAGATCTGAACCCATCCACAGCCGTTGACGAGACGCCAAGTGTCTCCACCTTGGCTTCCAAGATATTATGGTCCACCGTGTCAAATGCAGCATTTAGATCCATATACGCAGCATCGACTTGCCATCCTGAATCCATGCATCGCAAACAGTTAGAAGTAAACTGCACCAGGTTCGTGGACACGGAGCGCTTCGGGTAAAAGCCGTGTTGTTCTGTATCGATATAATTTTTTCAACACGCGAACAGAGCATCATTTATGATAATCTCGAACAGTTTTGAGCAGGCACACAGGGAGGTGATTCCACGATAACTTGCGACATTCCGTTTGTGAGTTGTTAGGAGGATGTAAGATGCCATTTGTTTTGCGTGTAGTAAAAAGCCACCCAGACAACCAGAAGTCGTATAACAATGTACAGAGAGTATCGTAAATTGCTACAGTTTAAGTCAAAATCGCATATAAGAATGGCATATGTTTAAGTTAAATCGTATAGAATGCAAATTTCCGACCTATATGCGATGACTCATTTTTCCGTCGTACTGTATCACAAAATAAATCGGATTACATCGTAAGACGTTTCAAAATGAATTTGTTATTACAGATTAAATCGTATATGATGTTAAATCAACACGTTTAAAATTAAATTAAAATATGCACGTATATGGCCTCCACTTTTGTACGTATAAGCCATTTATTTGCATTCTATACGAATTGTTTGTTTGTATATATGTTTGTATATCACGAAAACAATTCTGAATATACGTGCATTCTGGTTGTCTGGGCATATGATCAATGTTTTGCCAAGCAACTTTAAACTGATAAGCTGTAAGCACACACCTACAGTATTCGGAAAAACTCAAAATCTCAAAACTCATGTTTGAGTTTATGCGCCTATAAGTTTTGCATAGTTCAAACATTCATTGTTTTATATTTTGACGCTATTGATTGTTACAACTATTGCTTTTGTATCAGGGGATGGAAAATTAACACTAATACCCATAAGGAAAAGACACTAATACCCATAAGCATGCTATCAACTGACGTTTAAGTGGATTTTCTGAGTTTTAAGCTGGAATGATTTTTCGGCGTTGTGAGTGTGAGTGCGTGAGATTCTCCAGCATGGGTTTTCCATATTCGTACGCGAGTTTATTCTCTCAGAGAGGCTCAATGAATGAGATTGGATAATGGTTTTCCAAACACTGCACATCTGTATAGGCTGCTCTAACGGAATAGGCAAAACAAGACAAGTTACACATTGAAGACATGAGAATGGAATTCTGATCGTTCGTTGTATTATCCTCGTGCACGAAACTGTCTTCTTCCAGAGATTGTTCGAGTTTTTTTTGTCATTTCGAGCCTTCCTTAGCTTCATTCTCAAAGATGTGTTCTGTTCTCTCTCTTCTTCAAGTTCCTTCGACAATGTTTATACATCTTTTATAGATGATCTCCTTTTCCTATAAACAAAATACATACGTAATGTCATACTATCATCATACTTTATTTTATATTCATTTTTTTTTACTTCTAATACATTCCGTAACAATATTTTTTTTCGTTTCAGGCTCAGGACAATCAATTCGTTGCTTATGGTAACATTTCAGTTTCTAAAACGTGAAATAATTATTTAGCCAAACGGGCTCTTAATACACACCATAGGATCAGGGCTACGTGGCCTTTTGAAGGATCATCATTTCAGGTCGTTTAATCTTACATTATAATGATTTTTTTCATTCATTAAACAATTACTCTAATAATCCACACCCCGTACTGATAACTAATTTAACAAGCTTTCCATGCTCTGAGTATACAGCAAAGAATATGAGCCACAGAGTAATTTGATGGACCAACATTTCTGTTTTACTTATATGTATTACATTATTAGATGTTTAATAATCCATTTCTTGTTTCAAAATAATGACTCTCATAATCCACACTCATCACTGCTAGCTAATTTAATGAGCATACAACGCTCTTAGTACACAGCATGAATTGAGACTACCGATTCATTTTAAGGACCAACATTTCACTGCGGAACATATCAAATACTTGAAAGTTAGACTCATTTTGGAGGTCGGTATCCTACTTAGAGCATTTATTTATTTTTTTAACCAAATGTATCGTCCACTTCGGAACGCATAAGCTTCCTTGTTTCATCCAATCGGATCTAGTGCCCAATTCGGAACGCACCAACCTACTAAGAGGTTATCTTTGGTTTTGTCAGATCCTATCAGATCTATTGTCCACTACGGAACACTACGGAACACAACTCGGAAATTTTTATTTTTATTATTTAATCTAATCGATTCAAATGTCCACTGCGGAACATATCTACTACACTTCTCATCGAATCTAGCGTTCACTTCGGAACGCGTAAGCTTCTCTTGTTCAATCCAATCGGATCTAGCGCACTTTTCGGAATGCATCAACCTACTCAGAGGTTATACTTAAGTTTATCAGATCCTATCAGATCTACTGTCCACTATGGAACGCTTTTCTTTTAACCGATTCCAATGTCCACTGCGGAACATATCAACTACACTTCACATCGAATTTATTGTCCGCTTCTCAACGCTTTAGCCAAGTTGGAAGTTACTTTTGATTTTTAATGCAGCGAAATCAAATGACCACGACGGAACATATAATTTTTAAAGTTAGATTTATTCTTTTTATTATTCAGTCGGATCAAGAGTCTGCTTATAAACTCATTTACCTAATTTTTGTTTTTTTTTACGAGGGTGCCACCATTTTGATAATGAAGTGAAATTTTTTTGTTCAAATACATGGAGTTTCTATTTGCTTTTTTTTTTGTTATTTCAGCTATTGATCGATTATAATAAATATGTTCAAATTCCTTTATTTTCACTAACCTTCCAATGAGAGCGTTTTCGGTGTCCCCGACCGTGCCATTGTCAGATTTCTCGCCACTTTTCATTTGTCTCGCTATTTTCGATCTACTCGTTACTACAATAGTCTGAAAACTGATCCTATTTTATATTTTTTACAGCTTTAGCTGAGATCTCATAATTTTTTTTAGCATCTGCTTCGAAATTAAAAAGCATTCTAACCAATTTATTTTCGACTTTTCAAAAGGGAGTAAATTAATTTTTTTATATATTTTTAATCTGCTATAGAATCTACTAGAACTGCATTGGTATTTCTCACATTATTTTGTGATTTGTTTGCAAATTATTATTATTTATATATTTGTTATTAGTTGTATTTATATTTATATATAATTATTTATATATTTACACTTTTTATTATTATATGTATTTATATTCATTATTATTATATTATATATTATTATTATATTATTATATTATTATTATTATATGTATTTATATTCATAAAAATAGGATTAAAAACATAGCATAAGTTAAACTAGTCTGTACGACACTGTCGAAGACGAAGAACAAATAAACAAATAAACAAATATTTAATTATTTATATATTTTTCTCATGCCTACAGCATCTAATATCTAACATCTAACATCTACCATCTAACGTCTAACAAAACCAACATCACCAGTTATTGAAAGCATTTTGGTAAACGTTGGATATACATTCGCTATTTTTCTTGTCAATTTGATGCGGAACGTATGCATCAGAGATGCGACACTTCTATCAAATCGGCCGAGCCTGAGGTAGGATCGTTTGAGCTCCAAAAACGCAAACCGATCCTTTCATGTGATAACCTTACAATAGTCTAATTTCACAACGGCATACAATCCAATATCAAGTTCCCAGCAGTAGGTCCACCCCGCTCCAGATTCGCTATTAAACGAAACGATACCCATTAATCTGATAACAGCTCATTTTACCCCTAACAACAGAGCACGAAAGTAACTCGATCAAGTGATTACTTCCTACTGTGCCTCACAGCCGCCTCGGGATGATCATCGCACCGTCCAGATGACGATGATCTCCCATTGACTAATAAGCGGCTTTCCTACCGAGAGCGCACCGCACTGCCACCAACCACCACACGCGACCCAGAGTTGTGTTACAGCTCTATTTGTCCACAGACGGACTGGCTCTCAGCTCAGCTCGCAAAGAAAGCTTGTTTGCATATCCCTATGGTGCTTCCCGCGCTGTGCGAGACCAACAACGACGACGTTGTTGAAGTGACTTTGCATTTCTTCCTATTCCTACGCCTTCCCACCATCCCCGTCAGCTAAGTTGTTACGAACGCAGCACTAATCGAATTCGAACATCTTTCAACTCCACGGCAACGAACGGAATTACCTCCGGTGGTGGTGGTGGTGGAGCTATTCCGCATATCTGGTTAAGTGGCACACAGCAGCAGTCAGTAACAGCAATGAATGAAAGTAAAAGTGTACCTTTCCTACAATCATCGTGACTGGATCAGGTCGTATACTGAGGTTGGTACTGGTGCCGCAGCACAGGCTGGTTAAAAGCTGGAACGATTTGCGACCAGAGATATTAGAGTCTATGTCGTAACTTTGCGAATTACTACATTACTAACGTTTTTTTTTTCTTCTTCTAGCAAATGCAGAAGCAACCAACGCAAACCGGGCTGACGGATGATGATGATGTGTGAAAGACGTGAAATTATGATGAATGATGGCTTCGCGAATTGGTGACTATGGCGTTGATGGTATAATATGCGTGCGGAATGAGGGGGGAAGCCTTGGAGTTTTACGGATTATCGTGTGAATAAATCTTGGCGTCAGATAGCTGAGAGCTTACGCTGAACAAGTCAAAACAGTGATGATTTCATGGGGAAGCGTTTGGCATTAGTTACATCATATTCTAAACGGGCTTGCAACTGCTCATTACAGCTAAAATTTTATTATTCGGAATTATGAGATATTATAACAATTTTTTTTTTTTAAGGGCAGGAAGAGGAGGTAAAGTTTGTGTATGTCACATAAAAACTATCAATTTCGCTTCCAGAGTGTCTGTGAGCGCTCAATCATCGTGATTGATCATTACAGCTAAAATCGCTAATTTTTAGAACTCATGGAGAGACAACTTTTCATGAAGAACGATTACACATTGCAGCAAGGGGCTTCGAAATGGGGGGGGGGGGGGGTCCTAAGTTTTATTACTCAACAAGGGTACCCGGGTACCCACAAAATTGAAATGCTTGCTACTGTGGCCAATTTTGACTGATTTTGAATCTTTTGGCACCATTAGATGCAGAAACTTATCTTCTTTCTGAAAATTTTCAACAATGGCCATCCGGAATCGTTCGGTACCGAGAAATCTAGATTTCCGGTATAATGTTCCAGAACTAAGCATTTTCTTGCCAGCTACGCTCGTATTTCGAAGGTATGGATATTAGAATATCAGAATATACTTCAAGAACCAATTTCATCTCACTTGAGACCAATTTTAAGGTTTGTACCCGGGATGGCCATTCGGGAGCAGGTTCCCGTAGGGCCTCTAGTGGCCATAGAAGTGTTTGAGGAGAAACCCCTACAATATGGGTATAAAAATTAATGACTTCACAGCAGGAGACGATGCCCTTCCCATAGAGATTAGCTAAGCTTCCCATAGAGATTAGTGACGTTTAAAGCACGCACACTAACGGACACATTCACCGTGTGAAGTTGCTCAATGTTTTCCTCTAAGGAGCTGTTCATAAACAACGTAGACAGTTTAGGGAAGGGGGGAGGGGTTGGAAATTGTCATCGGCCGATACAAATTTTAAAAATGTTGTATGGAAAATTGTCTACTCAGGGGGAGGGGGGTAAAGAATCCCAACAAATGTCTGCGTAGTAATGAACAGCCCCTAACTAACCTCAAAATGTATGGATTCTTCCCGCTAAAATGAGTCTGACAGCGGTTGAGATGAAATTGTTCCTTGAAGTAGATTCTGATATTCTAAAATCCATTCCTTCGAAATTCGTTCGTAACGGACAAAAAAATGCTTAGCTCTGGAACATTATACCGAAAATCCAGATTTCCGGGAGGCAAACGATTCCAGGTGGCCAAAGACAGAAAGAAGATAAGTTTCTGAATCCAATGGTGCCAAAAGATTCAAAATCGGTCATAATTGGCCGCAGTAGCAGGTATTTAAATTTGTGGGTACCCGTGTATCCTTGTCGAGCTCCTAAAAGTGTTTTTTGTCGATCACATAACGGTTAAATGAGCATTTGTAAGCTTGATTCTAACTTTGTCTGGCATGCACTTTTATGTTCATTACTTAGAAATTCAACTGTCCAATTTTTAAACTTAGCCTAGCTTCCCAAGAATGTTGGAACAGTTATAATTACGAGTCTCTAATTTTACATCACATAGAACATTATCAATAAGCTCTGAAACCAAGAATATGATAAATAAACCACAGACAAGTAGACATAACACTCGCAAGCTGATCATCGAACAAGCAATTAACGATCAATTTAAAAGTATATTAGTTTTTTTTAACTAGTTCGTTTATTTACTAGGCTCAGTCGTGTGTGACACTTTGCGGAGCCAAAATCAGTAATGTTTGATTTACATTTTAAATAGCAGTATTTCTAGGTTAGTATTGGGTACCATTTACTCGTGGTGGGCTCGAGGTTAATGGGTAACAATTTCGATTGGAAGGATCTAGGTAGGAAACTGGTTTCTGAAGCCTCCTTCTGATACTACTCTCGGACGGTTGACCAAATCCTGGCTGGGCAGGGGCAAGTAGCACAGGAACAGGAGGATAATAAGACTGGTACACATTGGCGGGAAATTGTTTGGAAAGGAGGGGATGGTCACATCAAACTCTAACATCAGACAAACAAAGGAATTCGTAGATCGCTTGCATGTAGGGAAGATCACGTGTTCCCAATACATCTCTTACTTCACGGAAGGGTTGTCTACCTCGGGCCACTAGGGTATCCAATTGTCATGCTCTGGAGGCGTTATTACCCGGGCAATACCAAACTGCGTGATCGATGTCATCATAACCGGTTCTGCACCTACATATATTGCTGACAGCGAGGTTTATTATATGGGTCATTCCGCGCCAAGTGGTCACAAAAAATTGCAAAAGTGAAATTGACCTCTTCCGATTTGGACCAAATTTGGAGGGAATGTTCATTTAAGTTCGAATTCTAAAATTCCAAAGTTGTATGCTGATCGTAGCACCCCTTGATCAAGGGGTGCATTTTTCATTTTTCATTATTTTTTAGAAACCACTACTTTCTTTTGTTCATATCTCCGGAACAAATAAAGCTACAAATTGCATTAGGTATTGTTTTAATAAGAAAATTAGACAAATAATGTAAATCTGTAACTTTTTTTTCTGTACAGTGTTGCCAAATATTTTTTATTTTTGTTTGAAAACTTTAAATGCATTTTTCTCATAATACATGTCGTTTAATTTTCATTTCAAGGACACCATCGTGTTCTTCATCCTTTTTTACATAAGAAACACTTAACGACAAAAAGTAATTTGCGTAGTTCCTGAGATATTGCATTTTGAATGAACGAAAGTCATAAATTATGAGGGTTATTTTTATAACGTTTCCTCGTAATAAGATTCATTCTCATGACTTACTTTGTTAAATAATACTTGATGGAAACAAAATAGGTATGATAAAACCAATAATAGTTTTTATGCAGTGTTGACAAATTTAAATATTATTTAGTGGCTGAAAACTTTACACTAGTAATAATCTAAACTAATTGCATTATAAATTAAGACATTCCAATAAAATGTTGTATCGAACACTGATCGATTTGTTTCTTACATTTTATTATAACAATGTAAAACATAAATTACAATTTACTTATTTTTTTTTCTCAAGGCTAGCACTTCGTGATGATTTCTTCCCATTATTATTCGAATCCACTTGCTTTGCACGTTTCGTTGCCACAACTCTAAAAGCTGAACCAGTTGTGGCACCTGAAACAGTTTTCATAATAATGGTATCAATACCAGAAGGAGCTGCTGCATTTATTTAACGAATACTGGGAATAGATGCAGCTGATGCAAAACGGTGGAACAGTATTTGTTTTTCTTCGGAACAGATCTCAGATGACACAAATCTAACGTTTGTATTGCAATTCTTCATTGCCCAGTCATAGAGCTCCTTTGGCGTGTGAATAGTGGCTCCTTGTAAACTAGCTCGCGTTTCCAATCTCTTCAAACTTCATCCCAATCCGTCGCTTGGTCCTTTGCCATGTGCCGTAACAAAGTAGTGCCACTGAGTGGGCACCCCAAATTTGCTTTCGTGGAAAACCAGGGTACCGCACCATCGGAGAAGTACGAGATTTTGGACAACTGTGATACCTAGGATTTGAGATACTATTTGAAATGGCGCTGGAAAGCATGAAATGTTGTTGTGCTGTGATCTAGAGTATCGGACATTATGACGCAGTTCAATGGTACAACTTTATTCTGTGTAGGCATCAAAAGTGTGAACGGTTGCCAGCAAATTATTACAATGAAATCCCTGTACACTTTAAAAAACAAAAGAATAGTTTTCAGAAAAATCTGCCACTACAACGACTTCACCTTGACGTAAGCTATGACAAGTGAATTTGAAAAACTCGGATTGTTTCGCTACAATATAGACGTGCTTTCGTACGGCTGGGATTGAAATGAATAATTCAAGATGAATTTTACCTGCAGATGGCTGGTCATTATCCATGTTTTTTTTAACCGCCAGATGACATTGCACGCATACTTTCCGACCTTCGATAATTTTTGGCAAAATTCTTATTGTACTCGTCATGAAACCGTGCAGAAATTGGTTTCAAACTCTTGCGACGAATAACTGCATGCAGATTCAATGGGTTGCAGCACTGTCGTTGCATTGTCGCATACAGGTCTCCATATTGCTTAGCATGGCCATCACAAACACTTTTCAGTTCCGTAACACCAGGACGAAGATTGTAATTGTGTTCCACTGGTTGGGACCTAACACCACTGCGACCAGTAATTTGATCTATTGTAGTATTTCCCATGTCCTTAGTTTAGTGCATGTCGCATTACTCCGTCACTATTGAGAAATTATGAAGTATTTGATTTTTTTTTACAGTTGTCATTCTTGCATTTATCTCAAGGATCCGACTCTAATTGAAAGGTCCCGCTATTTATACCCTTCGGAATGTTGAAACACCCTCCAAAGGCACGCCCCTTTGTCAGTCAAAATTGGATTCCTTAGCAACAAAATCAAGGAATGACACCGATATTGACCATGCATCAGAACCCTAGTCTTAAGCACTTCAAATTATGGAACAACGAATATAAGATTAGGAATCACATAGATGAAGACTAATTAACCTCCTTTTTCTTTGTTTTTCAAGATAATCCTCGGTGGACAAAGTCGAGTCTTATCACTATCAACAAGGCATAAAAAATAACAAGGACTAAGATGTGTTCCTTTGATTAGGGTAGGATGGTGCAAAACGCACCGTTTAAGCAAAATCGTCAATGGCTGGCGAATGGAAGCTAAAATCAAGAAGAAAGTAATGGCGTTTGGTTGATTACCATGTTTTCTACAAAGATCAAGTGATTTAGAACTACAAAAGGATGATTTTCCATGACTTTCAAGGTATTTTTTAAATTGCTTCCAAAATGATATCGGGCAAAACGCCTGATTCATGATGCAATATGCACCACAACATTGGGACAAGACGCACGACAACAATGGCCAAAACGCACCACAACATTGGGGTAAAATGCACCCCATGGTAAACAAACCATAACCCCTGCAAGTAGATAATGCAAAGGGATGCGGTATTTCAAATGATTATTTCTTTATGTTACATCAGAAATAAGGTCTCAAAATCTCAATAGAATGTTAAACTGTGATTCATCAAGTAAAATATCTAAAAAATATACGAAACGTAATTTTTTTAATTTTTTTTTGTGGTATATGATGATAAAAGCTTAATTTACAGTCGATGATTTTAGCAACTGTGTCCTGTTTTGCACAAAATGCAATTTTTTTAAGGAATCAGTAGGTCAATACATGATTTTATGATCAAGAATTATTTGTTAAACCTCCAGTTGAAAACAATCACAAACCGTTACCCGGAAAATGCATCTGAGGAAAAGTTATCGCTGTTTTTCTATAAGTGGGCATTTTACCCCAGGGGTGCATTATGGGCTGTTCTCCCTTACTGAAAAATCCTGTTCCCCTAGTTTGAAGAAGTTAGGACTAGGAATCGGTGGTAGATCTTACATCCCTTATCGTACCACGAAAAGGTGATCCACAAACGTTACGGGGGGTAATTGTGTTTCTTGTGTGTTTTAGGGTGTCGGAAGGTGTTTATGGGTGTTTCTGCATGTCGACCTAGCTGTCAAAACGTTTATTGAAAATTAATGCTTACTGGCTAGCATTACATCCACTTTTGTTTATAATCAGAATTCTTTTTTTTTTGCTCTCCAAAAATTTACCAATTTAATCATGCACAGTGAAAGCACGGAATTTCAGAAATAATGCACACGTCTATGCAAGCAACTTACAGGAATTCAAATTCGCATCCCTGATCGTCATCCGCAACACCTATCTAAAAGAATGTGCTGTGTATGTATGTCTGGAGTTCCACTCCGATCTCAAAAAGTACTCCCTCAGCCGTCGCATTCTTTTGTCATGATGCTTGACATCCTGGCTCAAACCAGTAAAGTCTTCTCGAATCCATCCCAACCGAATTCCAGTCGCAATCAAGCCCAGATAACCAAACCGAGCACGTCCCTTGCTAAGCAATCTCTGGATCTAAATTTCGCAAAAAAAAAACGAACCTATTTGCAAGCGGCAGCTAGTAGGATGGATCTCTTTGATTTGGTATTGTGTATATGAAATCCACGATGAAAGGGCATCAAACACATTAGAAAGAAATATCTGTCTTCAGCTATCGATCAATAATTGATATGATAATTACTATCCGCTTCATTAATATACAGTTACAGATATTCTAGCTCGTTAGAGGTTGAAATTGTCTGTTTTTCAATGTTGAGCTTGATATTGAATCTTCTTTTCTAATTGCGGGGGTGAGGGCTACTTCGGTGTCCCGATCAGTTTTTTTTGTGGAATCCTACCGATTTCTGGAGGTCCCTCCTAAAGAAAAAAAAATCAACAAAAACGAAAAAGGGCATCAAATGAATGGCAGTGCTGCCAGAAAAGATTGAAAAATTGGTTCTCATGGTGGTTGAAGGGTGTTTGAGTGTGTTGAAGAGTGTCGAAGAGTGTTTTTGATGTGTTTAACACAAGGTGGCAAAGTGGCTTACCCCCTGAATAGAACACACCATTTTCCACTCGGTATCTGCAAACTTCTAATGTACTAGACAAATGCGCCAGAGATGCTTAAAACATTAACGCCTAATATATGAAAAAAAAAAAAATCAAAAATGTCATATTTTATACGTTAATAGATGACATCTTCAAAGACATCTATTTGATCTCGAAATTCTGGATCGTATGCAAAACATGAGCAAATTACAGTTTTGTCCTATATTTCACATTTTTGTCTTGTTTTATGGCTGACCATAAATAGTTATTTTGGCGTTCTTGTACCAAAAAATATAGATTTAGGTCCGTTGTGTACTTACCTTCTGAAAACTTTTAAAATAATAGGTTTGGATATTAATTCAATTGCTTTAGAAAATGCATCAGAAAAATAAAAAAACACTTTTCTTTAATTTGTTTTCCGAAAATGTAACATTGCGTTGAACTTTGTTTTAGATAGTCTATCTCATGTAAAAATGCTGTGGGACACGATGGGGCATCAAACCAAATATTTAGATGCATCAACTTAAAAAAATCACGTTTAAAGTTTTTAGTTGCTAAATAATATTTAAATTTGGCAACACTGTTCTTGGTAATGTAATCGATTTTTTTTTCTTTAAATATTATTTCACACAATAAGTCATGAGAATGAATCCACTTACTAAGAGGAAATGAAAAAAAAATTTAAAAAAAAGTTTTACCCTCATAATTTATGACTTTCGTTCATTCAAAATGCAATATCTCAGGAACTACGCAAATTACTTTTTGTCGTTAAGTGTTTCTTATGTAAAAAAGGATGAAGAACACGATGATGTCCTTGAAATGAAAATTAAACGACATGTATTATGAGAAAACTGCATTTAAAGTTTTCAAACAAAAATAAAAAATATTTGGCAACACTGTACAGAAACAAAAATTACAGATTTAGATTTTTTGTCTAATTTCCTTATTGAAACAATACCTAATGCAATTTGTATCTTTATTTGTTCCGGAGATATGCACAAAAGAAAGTAGTGCTTTCCAAAGAATCACGAAAATTGGAAAATGCACCCCTTGACCGAGGGGTGCTCCGATTAGCATAAAACTTTGGATTTTTAAAATTTGAACTTTAATGAACATTCCCTACAAATTTGGTCCAAATAGGAAGAGGTCAATTTCATGTGCTGTGTACACTTGGCGCGGAATGACCCATATAGAGATGTGTGTCTAGCGAGTAGTGGTTGGACATAACTCTTGACATCACTCGAATGAATCCCCGACTTACATCCAGACCTTTGAACCACGCTCTCGAAGAAACATTTGGAATAATGGAATGTAACCACCGCCCAAGAGAATTACTTGTCCAATCGTTTTGCCAACTTAAAAGAGAACTCTGACGTACTAATGGGAAAAATTCATCATGTGAAATTCTTCTATCATAAATCTCGCCTTGTTGTGCGCCCACCTTTGCGAGAGATTCTGCCTTCTCATTGCCTGGGATTGAGCAATGTGAGGGGACCCATACAAAGGTAATCATATATGATCTTTCGACCAGCACACTCATCTGCTCCCTTACCTTTGAAAGGAAATAAGATGAGTGCCCACCTTGTTTCATCGACCGAATAGCCTCAATCGAACTGAGACTATCCGAGAAGATGAAATAATGGTCTATGGGCATATCGGAAATCATCCCCAATGCGAAGTTGATTGCTGCTAGCTCAGCAACATAAACGGAACAAGGTTCCTGAAGTTTCCGAAAGGCGGTTGAGTATTCATTGAAGACGCCGAAGCCAGTGGATCCATCAATGCGTGATCCATCAGTGAAAAATCTTCTATTGCAATTGACTTGTTGGTACTTTTCAGCAAAAATGCGGGGAATTGAGATGGGTCGAAATTGATCTGGAACTCCTTGAATAGCCTGTTTCATGGAGAGATCATAGTCAATGGGGGAACTGTAGTTAGTCAAGCATACACGAGAGGGGTTATAGCAAGGAAGGCTAATATCCGATGACATATAATTAAGATAGATTCGCACGAATCTAGACTGGATGCTCAATTCGAGCATTTCTTCGAAGTTTTCAATCACAAGGTTGTTACTGACACTACATTTGATCAATATTCTTAATGAGAGCTCCCAGAAACGGTTCTGCAGGGGTTTTACGCCCGCTAGGACCTCTAGGCTCATATTATGTGTTGAATGCATACAGCCAAGGGCAATACGTAAACAATAGACCTGTTCATTTTAATCGAAATGTTCGGAATGTAACGGGTCAACCGTGATTACTGTTCGTCATGTTAATTTGAACTTTTGTACAAATTTTCAGCAAAATCGGTGATGATTTAGAGGTGCTTCAAGTTAATTTTATGTTTTTAAGGTAATTTACGGCTTACAATATTTGTATCTCGAGACTGAAATAACGAAAACTGCTGTAACAACTTTCATAGCAAAGTTTAATGTGTCATGTATCAACTTTGTAACCAAAGGTTGACTATTCGAAATGATTTTATTGAATTTTGACTTAGTTTCATGCTCGAAGATATCTTAAAATGTGAAGAATTTTAAAGTATTTGTTCTACGAATTTTCCACCCGTATGATATAAAAATATGTAGTGTACGGCATAATGTTCCTCATATTGTTCTAGAAGTTTCATTCCAACATAGTTTTCGTGTTTATTTCATAGATTGAGAGATAAAAATCAGAAAAGAGGCCGTTTTAGCTAAAATTCACAAGACAACAGAACCAATAAAAGTCAATTAGATTGACAGAACATAGTTGCATTGCTTTTCAATGACGACCGATGACTGTTTCATTGATATATGATTTTTCCATAACTATGAATCCTCAGTAGACGTGTTTTTTTTATCAAAGGCAAGTGTCACGTCTTTTAGCGATATCGGGGAGGAAGAAGGTCGAATTTGATCATATGGCTTCCCGGAGCAGAGCTATTCGATGAAAGAAGTGCAATTAACGTTTCATTTAAAAGTATCTTAGTTGGTACACGAAACGAAAATCAATTATTTGATTCATGTGTTTCACTAATACATTTTTGCCAAAACATCAGCCTTATACATTCCATAAGACAAACCACATATGTATGTGTGACCGCTTATACATTTCATTTGACATATGATCTTCATTAACTTTTTGCAAGGCGTCTGCTTATAAGTTGACTTATACATTTTATGAATAATCAGCAATAGAAATTTGCCAAAAGGTATAAGGAGATTTCTATCCGTGTAAGTGTTGAGGTGTGCATAGTAAATTTCCTTGCGTTTCACGTTTATACACTACCGCCATCTGTTCCGCGTACTGCCCACCACAGTGTACTCAACAGATGGCGGTAAAGTTTTAGCGACGATGTTTTACAGTGAGAAATATTCAATGTATTATGTCTGTTTGTCTGTGAATAAACTATGTGGGTAAAAAAATTATAACTCGATACGACTGGGATTCAAGACCCAGACAACCAGAAGTCGTATACCAGCGTACAAATAGAACCATACATTGCTACTGATAAAGTCAACATCGCATACAATGAGATGTGCCTTATAATGTTTAAGTTGAGTCGCAAAGAATGCAAATTTTCAACCTATTGGCGATGATTCATTTTTGTATCGTATCGTATCACAAATCAGCTCGGATGAAGTCATTACAGATTAGATCGTAGATTATGTGTAATCAAATTGATGAAAATTAAGTGTCAATTAACTCGCGTATACTTTCCCCAGATAATGAAAGATAGCATAATAATGTGCACTAGACTGATGCAAAATTTGAAATTTCCGCTCCACAGTGCTCAAACGGTTCCAAATTGGGCCCTGATTAGCCTCCCAAAATTTGGACTCGTTTAATGAGAAACTGACTTGGCACAAACCATTTGAAGTTTATATGGGAATTACTATGAAGAAACTATAATTTCGGTTCATATCTATCTCAAAATTTACCAGTTCACTCTACTTTAGAAAATGATAGCTGAGCTTGTTGAAAATTTTCTCAGCTACAACTTTGTTCAAGACCACTTTTCGATCAAATGTAACGAACAAAAATTATTAATGACTCAAGTCACTGATGTCTTATGATTATGCTCAATCAACTGTTCAGCAGGCAACATTGGTGTTTATGGCGCTTAGAATAGAGGACATTAATCATGGCTACTATGTCACACTGCAGAATACAGTGTTGCCCAAAATACAGTTGCTAAATCTTGCCATAAGATTATCAATCTTTTAAACAATTAATAACTATTTAATTTGACGTACGGCTGAAAAACGATTTTCTGCAAAGTTGTAGCTGATAAAAATTCCCATAAGAATAGCAATAGATATTGTTAATAGTACAATTTGTAAAAAGGCTAGAAGACAATGAACAAAAAGTTTTGCTTTCCCATAGTAATTTCCATATAAACTTCAAATGATTTGTGCCTAGTCAGTTTTTTATCAAATGAGTTTAAACTTTCGTATGCTAATCAGGACCCGATTTCAGCGGAGCCGGTGGTGTAGTAGTAAGCGTGATTGCCTCTCACCCCAGCAGGCCTGGGTTCAATCCCAGTCGGCGCCACCGGGATGTTCTGAGGCATAAAATCTCCGTTGGTCCCCGGTTCATGAGTTGATGGGTCGATAGGTAGGGTCCAGGCGTGGAAGCTGTCTTCCTGGCGTCGGTAACAATGGTGCTCAGCACGGAAAACAAGATCGACGGAAAACAAACCAAAGGAAAAAAAAAGGACCCGATTTGAAACCGTTTGAACACTGTGGAGCGAAAATTTCAAATTTTGCATCAGTCTAATGTGCACACTAGATTGCATTTGAGTTTGCTTCCAGATAGACCAATAAGACTTTAAGAGCATTCCATCTTGTTGCAATTCAAGTTGAAATTAACGCAAAACTACGATCAAAATCAAAAGATCGTAAATGGTTACACCTCTTTATTGCGTGTCATCAAAATATGCGACTATTTGTATGGTAATAGATATGATTGCCATAGGATGTGGAGGAAGTCAAGTTCCAATCGTTAAAATAATCTGATGCTTTTCATCAACATCGAAATCTTTCCAAGTCCATGTAGGCTTTTTGAAGCGTATAATTTATCATTGATATAATCCTCTGTACTTACAAGTGCTTATATGGTGTAGTGGATTCAGTTCTGGTTTCTGGATACAAAGGTAGAGGCATCTTATACGATTTGCTTGGTTAGTATATCACTGTGTATAACCGGAACTATACGGACCAAAATGTTGCCTGGGGAGTGTCCATTCGACTTAAATTGACAATTTTGGAAGTTCTGCTCAAACATATTTTCGCAAATGCTATTTATAACATCACACACACTCAGTTTTTTTTGCCGAGATGTGCACAGCCGAGTGCTCGGCAATCAACTCTACTGAAATCTCAGCAAACATGACGTTCTTAACTGAGATTCAGCTCATTATTTTCCGAGACTCAGCAACCAAACCATGACTTTTGCTGAGATCTTAGTAAAA
This sequence comes from Ochlerotatus camptorhynchus, assembly GCF_037179485.1. Lineage (NCBI taxonomy): Eukaryota > Metazoa > Arthropoda > Insecta > Diptera > Culicidae > Ochlerotatus > Ochlerotatus camptorhynchus. The sequence continues at coordinate 203,335 of NW_027040522.1, forward strand.
ACAATTCCAACTTGGCTGTGCAAATCTCGGCAAAAATTGCCGAGATTCGACAAAAAAACAGTATGTAGATCGTTTACTTTTTTTAATAATCCAGGATTTAAACCTTCGTGCATTGTGGGTAAGTGTAAGAAAAAGTTATATATTTAATTGAAATTCAGTTTATTAGTTTAAAACACTAATCGCCTGATTATGCACAGATGAATAAATGAGTTATTTGGCATTCATAATAATATTGATTCACTTTTGTGAATTTTCAAATTTCACCTAGATGAATGCGACTGACGAGATCGTTGTTGTTGATGATTTCAATCTTGCTTCAATCAACTGGTCATCGAATGAAGCAGAGTGCTTTCATCCTCGCTCTAATGGCTCATATATTACACCTCTAGTAGCATCTCTCCTAGTAAATATGCTACAATACTGCTGATCTTCTGCACCGAAACGGGATCTCTAATAAAAATCATAGACTGCTTGATCTATGTTTCCTTAGCTGTATCAGGCTTGCACTTTTCGGGTTACCGTGGACAGTGTTTTGTATGACTACCGAAGGACTGATTTCGAAAGAATTCTCCTTCTTCGAACCTTTTTCGAAAACAGCAACGATGAACTCCGAAATCGTGACGCGAATGCTGCCTCTTCTGTTTTCTCGAATATTGTCGTCTATGCGATCGATCAGTTTGTTACCCATATCTAGTAACCCTCCTTGGTCCAACCCTCGACTCAAGCGTCTGAAGTCATCGAAACGAGCTGCTTTGAAGAAATTTTGTAAACGTCGAACGGAGGCGTTGAAGAGTACAAACAAATAATTGGAAAAATGGTCATGAAAAAAGCAAAAAATAACAAAACATTTAGGTACCTTCTTCATTAGAAAATTCATTAGACATCCCTTTGGATCCCTCTATGAACTGTATATACAACAGTAGGGTATAAGATTTTTAACAAAATAACGTTGAGATTAGCTGCTAATATTTGCTAATCTGCAAGATACACCTCTTTGAAAATAGCATTACAAAATTATAAAAACTGACGTAAATCCTTAAAACGAAGAAAAAGCTGTTTTCTTTAGAAAAATGTGCAGTTTTAGAGCACTGTCAACTTTGTCGAACATTAAAAAAATGGAAAAGTCAAATAGAAAAGTTATGGTAAAAAAAAAACGGTTTAAGGGGGCACTACCATTTGTACTCCATTTTCAGCCCACAACTTCGTCCAGTTGAGAGATAGAAAATTGTCGTGCAGGACAAAGTTTCTTAAAATGATGCCATCTACAATGTTTTCATAGATGTTCATCGATTTCAACAAGACAATTTATTTGTTTTTATCTCAGTGTATACCCCCGAGTTTGGCTATCTCGAGTAGCATTGGGCGACCTTAAGGCACCGGCGATTCACCGATTTAATCAATCTTTAGGAATCGATTCATTTTTCAAAATGGCATGAAAATATTTCAAATATGGTGCAAATTAAGCCAGGTTCAGTCTAGAGTTGATATTACGTTACATTAGCTATCTTGTTATGACATTTCACCTATAATAGTCATTTAGTGTGATGATTGATATCATTTAGAAATAAATTGTGTGGTATGTACGCAGTGAATGTTGTGAGTATAACATACATCACTGTTGGTCAAATAGGTGTAGGCAAAATATATGCGAAATTTTAGGTTATGTTCATTTAACTTCTTTGTATTCGACTTTAAAGTTAAGCATTTTATAGTGTAATAAAAACTAAGTAATTTCACGAGAAAACTCAAACTTAAAACATTAAATGGCTCACTCATTAGAATCATATATAAAATATGCCTGGTCAGTGAAATAGGTGTGTTGCATAAAACTATTGTATAGAAAGCTTGAAAATAACCGTATATGTTTTATTCGACTAATGACGCGTAGTAACCGCTGTGCCCTCCATTGTTAAGTAAAACCTTGTTCAATCTTCTTGGCATTGACTTAACCAAGCACTGAAAAATTTCCATTGGTATAGCATACAACTCTTTTTGAACGGTGGTCCATAGTTGATCCTTATTTAAAAATGCTTGACCAGATAACTTTCTTTTAAGCTCGTTCCAGACATTTTAGATGGGGTTGATGTCAGAATATTGGCTAGGCCATGAAATAACCGACACTTTGTTTGCACGAAACCTTTCCTTTACATACTTAGAAGTGTGTTTCGGATCGTTGTCTTGCTGAAAATGCCATATTCGAGGCATGTTCTCTTCTGCATAAGGGAGCATAACCTCCTCCATGATTTCTTTGAATTCAAATCTGATAATGATGGAATTATAAAGGAAAATGGGACCTATTCCATACCAAGAAAAACAGCCCCAAACCATGATGCTACCACCTTCATGCTTTACGGTCTTTACCGTGTACCGCGGATCGTGCTCTTTAACGGATGGTCTACGTGAGAATATGGTAAATGCAAGGGATAGGCCGCTCCGCACACCAGTCTTGGGTCATATTTTTGTCAGTGTGCCGCAAGTGTGCCGATCTTGCCGGTCATAGAGCAAGCTGCGATTGTTTGTGAAATATCCATCCCGGCAACCCGGTATTTCTGACACCTTGAATGTTTTGGTTTGAAATCGCAAGGATAAATCGGATTGAGGGTGACACGGGAAGTGGCGGGTGTGCGAAATTTGGTGTTTTGTGTTCTTTTCGTAATGTGAAAAGCAACCGGAAAGAGTTGGAACCGGTGAGGAACATTGTTGGAGACTGACTTTAGAGGATGATGAATAGACTGCTGTAATTTGTGTTGTGTGAGTTGCAGCATTATTTTAATTAAGGGTATTAATGGGGTATAATTAACTGCTTCTTTCTCTTGAGCCCACTCTAGAACCTACATTTCGCAATTAGATCTACAAGTGAACTGCCGGTCTAAGTTCCTCAGTCAGTCAAACAGCACATAATGTTGTGAACAACTTCAATGGCAGTTGTCCAAGAGTGCTCCCATTTATTTACAACAATCCAATGCCTGAGAGATTGTACCGAAGGTATGGCGAAGATGTGCTGATGGATGTGCCCAAGCTATGACGAATCTAATTTCGGAACAATGTGCTGAGTGACTTACCCAAGGAGTAATGACTATTTTGATTTCATTTGACATGTGAAAGTTTTTGCTTAGGATGCTTGATTAGGTAAGTGATTTATCAGGTTATAATTTTCGTTTTATTGGTATTAAATAAACGATTTAAAAAACGTAAGATTAACATTTGAAAAAAAAAACGATTTGATGGTTGGAGTGTAAAAGCAGGTAAGTACGGAAAGTACGGAATGTACTTAATTCAGAAATCCCAAAACTCATTCGAGAGGGATCCCAAGAATGCTAATTGAGCCATGCGTTTTGCATTGAGTCGATATCGATTCTGTGTGAATTTCATCAGTTTTGAAGAATAGCCTCTCTGACGGAACACTTGTTACCATTCTTGATAAAAAGTGTCGAGGAATGGGGTTTACATGGGGATATACACTACGGATTTTCTCCCATCATCGAAAAAGATCGACAGAACGTGGGAAAACAGACTGATGCAAGAAATTTTGTAATTCTGCCGGGGGCGATCCAGTTCTGACATAGCAGAGGACTCATGAACCTGAAATATGTCATAAGAAGTGAATGTTTGTACATATGTAGATGCATATGCAGTCTCAACATTTTTTGAATAATTGGTGCTAGATTATTTAAAACACACTTGCTCCAGCTACATCGCGACCGAACAACATGGATTTATGCCGAAGAGGTCGACCGGTACAAATCTCGTTCAATACACAATCATACGCGAGATGGAAATAGGTCATCAATCTACACCAATCCTTCCGCTGCTTTTGTTAAAATCAATCGCTAGATTGCAATGACTAAACTAGAGCGACTTGACTTTCACGGTTCCCTTCTTAATTGGCTTCGCTCATTCCTCACCGGTCGACGTATGTCAGTGAAGATAGGAGATCATATTTCTCAACCGTTCGTTGTTTCTTCTGGTGTACCTCAAGGCAGTCATCTGGGACCGTTCATATATTTATTGCATCTGAATCACGTTCACTTTTCAGTCCGTTGCCGATAGTTGACTTATGCTGACGATTTCAAACTATACTTTGTCATCAAAGATCGAAGTGATGCATTATTTCTCCAGCAGCAGCTGCACGTTTTTGCTGTTTGGTGTGACAAGAACAGGATGGTGTTATACTAGGTGGGGTGTAAAGTAACCTCCTTGGGAATGATTTTTTCAATATTTTTTTTTTATTTTATTCAATATAGTCCCATTTTAGCTCGATACACTTCTTCCAGCGATTTTCCAACTTCATTATCCCGTCCGAAAAGTAATTTTGCGGAAGGTCTGCAAAATACTCCTCCGCGGCGTCGATGATTTCCTCACGTGAGTTGAATTTTTTATTGATGAGCCATCTTTTGAGGTTCGGGAAGAGATATTAGTCTGAAGGGGCCAAATCGGGCGAATATGGTGGATGCAGCCGTAAGTCATTGATTTTAGCCGTGGTTGCGATGCTCTTGTGCGCCGGCGCTTTGTCTTGCAAAAACAATTTTTTTTCGGTTCACGTGAGGCCGTTTTGCATCGATTTCGGCCTTCAATCGCTCCAATAATGCACGGTAATAATCGTTGTTGATGGTTTTTCCTTTTTCGAGGTAGTCCACGAAGAGTATGCGATGACAATCCCAGAAAACCGACGCCATAACCTTTCCGACCCATCGAGCCTCCCTCGGCCGCTTCGGAGCACTCGTGCCAACTTCAGTCCATTGCCGGGCACTAATTCTGTTCTCTGGGGTGTAATAGTGGATCCAGGTTTCATCAACAGTTACCAATCGACGCCAAAGGTCCACCCGATTCCGCATCAGCAAGTCCAAACAAACACGGCACCCAGCGGCAGGATAACTTTTTCATATGCAGAATCTTGCCCAAAATATGGCGTGTGCGCTCAGTACCTACTAATCTTTGCGGTATCTGCTAGCTCGCGTACCTTCACTTTCCGGTCAGCCAACACCATTTAATGTATTTTTTTTTGACATTGTTCTCTGTAACCGCATCGGAGAGCCTGCCACTGCGGATTTGATCGGTAGTGGAGTTGCGGCCAAACACGAAACTCTCGAAACCAATATTTGACGGTGTAATCTGCCGGAGCATTAGCCATATAATATTTATCCAACTTTTCGTTTGTTTTCTTCGCCGTTTTGCCTTTCAAAAAATAATGTTTTATGAGAGAACGAAAATCATTTTTATCCATACTCAACATGATGCCAAACACGTCAACAACAATCAGCTGTCAGAACAAAACTAAAGACAGTATCGCACTGAAATTTGGCATGTCTGCCTAAATATGAACGGACTACAAGGCACTATAACTTTTTTTTGCAGTAGCAGCGCATTCTGGCGGTCAAGTAGGTTACTTTTCACCCCACCTAGTATGCTTCTAAATGTGCCATTATAACGTTCTCCAGGAATAAATCACCTATCTGTTATGCTTACAGCCTGCAGGAGCAAATATTAAGCCGTGAGTCTACCATAAAAGACTTAGGCGTCATGCAGCGCAAATTCACGTCTAATCCAAGGGGAAGCACGTAAACGAACAGTGTGAATAATCCAACCCCCTTTCTACCATGAAGTTGGGAGTTAACGTTGCAGCTAGCCTTGAGGAAATTTGCCAGCTCTTCGCAACCAAATTTTCTAACGTGTTCTAACGTCAACGAAAGTATATCATCCCAATAAGTTGGTCTAGCTGCATCCAATTCCGGTTGACGAATCACTCATCTCACCGGTAGTATCCAGAAATCGACCCACAATCCAGGACCAGATGGAATCCCGTCCGTTTTTTTGAAGAAAAACTTAACGTGTCTACGTCATCCCTACGGATTGTATTTGAACACTGGAATCTTCCCGACTTGCTAGAAGAACGCACGAATGTGTCCAGTTCATAAGAAAGGTGAAAACTATCGGAAAATGACTTGGAGTTAAACGTTAACTCACTGTAAGCAGTTTCTCCATGAACATCAAAAGGGATTCTTTTCTAACCGATCAACGACTACAAACCTTCTATCGAGCGCCAACTCAGTGTGTCTATAGAGGATTGTGGTTCGATCACTTTCCCAACAACTTCGGGTGTTGTCCAAGGAAGCTAGTAATCTTTGTGAGGTGAAGCTTGGCGGTGATCTCAAGATTTTCCTCAAATTCCAAACGTTTTGTGTCCACAAAAGCAGATTGATAGATTGAGTGACTGGTTTGACTTGAACCGTATGACAGTGAATCCAAACCAATGCTCGATAATCATTTCCTCTCGTAAAAGAGCCCTTTACGAGTAAGTCACGTGATGTTATTTGATATGATCTTAGACTCATAACTGACGTTCAACAGCACGTTTCGGTTATCGTAGATCAATGCCTTCAGATTTTTGAGTTTCATCTTTAGAATAGCTAGGGATTTTACTGGCGTATACTACCTTAAATTGACATACTATGCTATGGAACAAGTACGCTTTACTTTCGAATAACTGATTCGAACCTTTTCTATCAGAATGGAGTCGCTTGAATTGAGTCAAACGCAGATTCATTCGCTACGTACTTCGATGATTTCTCTGGTGCATGGTAACAAAACACAGAGAACAAGCAACAATATAGAAAAAACGTTAACAACTTTCCTCTAGTTTACTGTAACAATGATAGTTGTAATCAATGATTTCTTAATGCCATTGCCACTAATTAAAATCCAAATATTATGAGTATGTTAATTAAGTAAGTTAAACGATTTTCTTATTTTATTCCATATGAATTCCAATTGTTCAGCTGGCTTCTTCCTGCTGTTTTCCGGACAGACTACTTCAAACGTTTAACCAACCAAATAAAGATAGTATTTGAAAAAAAAAATGCATTTTTATAATCAGGTATATTTTTTTAACCATGACCTTCTATCGAATGTCTTGAAATTTTCAGCTAAGGTTCTTTAGAGAGTACTGATCAAGTTAAAAAACACATCAAGGATCTTCCTTTCTTAACCACGGATTTCATATTTTAGAATGTAGAACCATTTTTAGAGGGCATTTTGTTCTTTAGATTGCTACTCGTGACACTTTTGAGACCTTCATAAAAATATCACGACTGCAAAAGGGATAAATGAATCTTCACTGAAATCTTCTAATGGATAAAAAGTTGCAACTGTTTCTGTGAGTGCAATTTATTTTCGGAGACAATTATTCAAGAGAAAAACTGTCAAATAACGGTCCAAAATCGAGAGAGAAATTAATTAGACTGTAACGATCAAATGAAATACAAACAGTTGCGCGGTCTTTTCTTTCAGATCATTTAAAAATGGTTTTCCAACCATTGTTGTTTCTGACCCAATATTTTACGATCCGCACAAACCGAATAAAACTACCAAAAGACAAACACTCTGAAAAGCACCGGATCGAATGCACAAAGGTATCAAGGTGCAACCGCCGACGTGCGCCGGATTCACATCGAAATCAATTTCCAAATAGAAATCCAATCTATTAGTCGGCAGCAGCAGCAGCAGCAGAGGTAGAACGGTGACGATCGACAGCTGTTTGATGACCATGTCGCACACCCGCATCGAATGCAAATTAATAATGCTAGAGCTGGAACCAACCGGCCGACGACAGTCGACACGTCTAAAGACCCGGCCACCGCAAGAGGCGTTACAATAGTGCTCTAGATTGAACGGTCATTACTAGGCTCTGTTTCGAAACTTTAACCCCACTTTCGCACCATTTCGACATGCCATGGAGTTGACAGTTTAATTGAAAGTGATAGGTTACTTTCCAACTGAGTTTTGCGGCCGCTCATGTTGTCTTAGGAAACCTTAAATTAATAATATACTCGTATGGCACAGAGAGTGGCCAGTCTCCTGTCCAAACACTTGTTGTGTTTGGTGAGCGAAATAATTTGCGGTTGGACGGTTTATTTCTATTTTATTATTTACTTCATTTTCATAGTCTGCTGCATCGTCAAAATCACGCTGCGTGGGCCGCTGCGGCTGGCGAGATCACTTTAATAAACCGCGAAATTATTATGCAAGCTCACAACATCACATGGCTCGGGAGTCTAGAGTTGCACTCGCGCATAACGATCAAATTTGAAGCAGCAGGATCTTTCGCGGTCGTCTGGGTTTTAATGAGACGTACAGCATTCTCCTAAAAAGAATATGTTACGCTGTAATTATTGCTACGACTATGATGGGACACGATGAGCCTTGGTGCCTAATTGGTTGGTTGTCGGTTGTGTGGATTTGTCCTTAATTGACGGGATATCTTTGGCTCCGTACCTCGCGACAAGATGTCTCAAACAACTATCTGAAGATGGATCAGAGAGTCATCCAGCTGCTGCTTTTGTTCTTGGTCGTGACTTTTACATGGATGACATGCTGACCGGCACCGATAGTGTTGAGTAATGTCAAAACCTCTGCGAGGAACTAATCGAGCTTACTAATTCCGCTGGTCTACTTCTTCGCAAGTGGGCCTCGAACAATTCCGCTATTCTAGCAAGCGTCCCGCCTTATCTAAAAGATAAGCGTACACTTTTCGAGCTCGATTCGGCTGCTGCTCCCATAAAGGCATTAGGGCTTCAATGGGACGCCTCAACGGATGTATTACAGTTTCATGTTCCAAAATTCAACACACATGCACCGATTATCAAGCAAACTGTGCTCTCGGACATCGCCCGCTTGTTTGATCCTCTAAGCTTGGTCGGACCGGTGTTGGATCAAGCAAAATTGTTCCTTCAAGATCTATGGCGAGGAGCCACTCACCGAATCTCGTCAACGTTTGTGGATAGAACTTCGAGACAGAAGCGGGGCAGCTACTAGTGAAACTGGCTCAGAAAGAATGCTTCGCTCAGGATTTAATGGAGATCACGCGCCATGAACAAGTCAAACCTAACTCTCGCCTAAATACTCTCTCTCTCTCCGATACTTGTAAATGAAATACTTCGTGTCGGTGGCCGGCTGCGTCACGCGCCGATTTCTTATGACCAACGTCATCCCATGATTTTGCCAGACAAACATCTACTTACGGAACCTATAATAGTTAATTATCACCAGAAACTTCTACACGCTGGACCGCAACTTCTCACAGCTGCTGTGCGGGAACGTTTCTGGCCGCTTCGCATCAGAAATCTTGCTCTTCGAGCTGTTCATGCCTGCACCAGATGCTTTCGGTGTAAACCGAAGGTCTTAGAGCAATTGATGGGAGAACTACCTATGGAACGTGTCACACCCGCATTTCCGTTCTTACATACCGGAGTGGGCTACTGCGGGCCATTTTCTTGTCGACCCACTCGGAGGGCATTGGCTATCAAATGCTATGTGGCTGTGTCAGTCGCAAGGCAGTCCACCTAGAGTGCGTTGCAGACTTGACTACCAACGCGTTCATCGCTGCCTTGCGGCGGTTCATTGCGCTTAGAGGCAAACCAACCCTGATTGAATGCGACAACGCCCTGAACTTCCGAGGACCAAACTGGAGCTCCAAGAATTAACCCGTCTATTCCGATCCCAACAACAACTGTTCTGAAGACGGCATCTCTTTTACGTTCATCCCTCCCAGATCCCCAAATTATGGAGGACTCTAGGAGGCGGTCGTCAAGTCGATGAAGCACCATCTGCGACGGGCTGTGGGAAATGTGATTCTCTACCAAGAAGACTTTTTGACTCTCCTTACCCAGGTTGAAGGTCTACTCAATTCTCGTCCATTTACACAGCTAACCTCTGACCTAAATGACCTAGAGGTGCTCACGCCAGGGCATTGCTTGGTCCATCGCTCGCTAACTGCCATCCCGGAGCCCAGCCTCGCAGCCATACCAACCAACCGACTGGATCGGTATCAGCAAACCCAGGTATACGTTCGTAGAATATGGCAGCAATGGCAAACCGAATACTTGTCCGGACTGCAACCTCGAACTCGGTGGACCCAAAGGCGCAACAACATCGACGTTGGCACGTTGGTGTTAGTGAAGAAGGAGGCCGTATGACGAAAATATACAAGGGTGACGACAATTGCATCCGAGTTGTCGATGTGCGGACAAAGGACGGAGAATATCGAAGGGGCATCTTCAAAATCTACGTGTTGCCCAACCAACCTGACAGTGGCGGCGCTGATTCTCAAAAAACTAATAGAATTTTTCGTCTCGCTGCGCCCGCGATGTTGGTGTTTACACCTACCAACCACCACGAGAGAGGTTTGAGCTGGCTACTAATCGACGGTCTGTAGCTACCCCGACGCATACACTGTACGTTGAATAGACTTGTGGATTCACTATGTGGAAAGTAAGGACCTAGAAGGCAAGCCCAGCGAACATCTGTTGTCGGATCACCCATTGAAGGAAGTTTATTTATCCAGCCCTCCGTCAATTCATAAACCTGGTACCATTCAACAACTCGGAATCCATTCACGCACAAGTACGCTCAGTATTTCGATGCCAACGATCATCGTCCTGTTTCGGACCCGTGGAGGCCGGTAGCCTCCGTCCCATCAGTTAAAATAAAGAGTCAGCCCGAGGGCAACCCAGCCCTTCGCTCCATGAGAATGATGAATGAAGTCGAACTAGTTACATATACAATCCAAGATAAGTGAACTACTACTACAACGATCAGCTGATCGTCCGAACCTGACAGCCGAGTAGTCACATGGTCACGATCCTGGTTAGCCCGACGATGAAGCAATAAGTAGCACGTGAAGGAGTGTATACATCAACAGAGCAGCGAACGCAGCCGAGTCAACGGAGAAGAAGAAGTAAGAAGATAATCACATAGAAAAGGGAGACCCTCTACTGTGACGTCAGAAGTTGAAGAAATGGAGAATTAAATAGTTAGAATTGGAAAGAAGCTGAATTCAATTTGTAGTTAATGGATTAGGGTAGATTGATAAAAGCTTAGCTTACTTAACAGGTCTGTAGTAAATTAGAAATATTAGAATTAGTTAAAATTGCATTTTCACGGTGGCTGGCATGTTGCAAATTTCTTATCAGTAGTCATCTCGCTTTTGCTCATATGCATACCTTATTAGACCATCGCAGTTTCCGATCTAGGAGCCGATCGTTATCGCACATTACTACTTTGACCATCTTCCCGCAGATCGATAAAACCCGATAGCAGTTTGAAGTTAAGTTGCCAATAAACATTCTATCGCATAACAGCTGAATATCATCGGATATACTCAGTGGAGCTCAGAAACAAAGAGTCGATCTTTCGCCCAAAAATCGAAGCATATATATCCAAATTCGAAAGATTCTACAGATTTTATTGACTACAACCTGTCGGTGATCAGCTCATGATACAAAGAAGAAGTCACCTCTAAGTGGGAAATTATTTGAAAGCATTTCAGTGGTATTTTTCAAATGATTTTATCTTTCAAAGAACTCTTTAAGATATAAAAAAGGAGTCAACTTTAAGAAATAAATACTCCAATTAGGATAACTCTCAGAGAGAGACATAATTTGTAAGTATTTGCAGTTGGAGGTTTGAAAGATTTTATTTGTTAAAACCAGTAAAATCTCATGCGTGCGATTAATCCAAAACTCCCCTTTGAGTTTTTCGGCTCAAATGTTCAATCCTTTATATTTTGAATTTATTCATTGCTGTTAGTGTTATTTTTCCACTATTTGTTGGAAAACTAACAAAGCATTCATGTGTTTTGATATGGAATTAATTTCGGTGGCCTTGTGGTGACCGATTTTGCTTGCTGAGCATAAACCCATGTTTTCAATCTTAAGCTCCTGCACATTATTAGGTTATTCTTTGAATAGGCTTTATTTAATAATATGATTTAAAGCGTAATGAAATTCAGTTGAAGGAACGGGTACATAAATGAAGTAATAGTTGAGTTTTAGAAAAGGCATATTGATCAAAAATCCAAATAAAATCCTTCTCAAGAGCGATTGTTGTCGTCGTCAGTGAGGTCGCCGCTGGGATGATATAAGGAGCTGGGTAGCCTAGTCGTGACCGGTTTTGCTTATTGAGTAGAAGACTATGCACACCAGTGCTGCAAAATTTCAACAATACACGATGATACTCAAAATTCTGCTTTGATCACTCGTTTGAGCTAACAGTCATCGTCAAGGCAAACCATGTCAATTGTCAGTGACGAACATGTGCTGATTTGTTTATTAGCTAAATATGAAATGAAATTAAATGGGGGAGAGGTAGCTCATCGATTCTTCCGGTTCGCCTCCTAGCATCGTGCTATAAGGTACCAGGCGATAACCAGGGTAGTTGATCGATAGCTCGATGACGTCATTTCGTTGGCGTCTGCAATGGGAAATTATCATAGCAGGCGTTGACGATGGGACGTTGTCGAGTTGTTGAATAGCAACTATCGTGGTAACTCACCGATTACCTGTCGATCTGCCAAATTTGGAAAGACGTCTGCATTGAATTGTCTCATATAATAATATTCCGCCCACTATATCACAAGAAATTGCGAGTAGCTGAGTGGAATGGAGATAAGTTAAGCATTGGGTACAGGACCAAGTCTCCCCTGGGTGGTGCCAAAAGATGAGCGCAATAGAATCATCACGTTGCCATAAGGCACGGAATGAGACTACTGCATGGCTGGGTAGTCAAAGTATTCCATTTGTTAGTCATTTCAGGTGGATTAGAACAGGTTTAGGTGGACGTTGGCCAGATTTGGATTTTTCAGATGTAATGCTGGATAGGACCCTGTCATTGAACGTCTCGTGAAAGTGGAACTTAATGAAGGCCTAAGTACTTTTTCGTAGTTTTTAGTTTTCGGATTTGAAAGATCGTCGGTTACAGTGGCCTGCTTACTGAGCAGAAAACGCGGTCCCAGGTCCTTACATATCAAAGAGATTTATGGTAAAATCGCTTGTGTATCGTGGATTTTGCGAAACTCGTTGTTGTCGTTGGTTCCGGGTTTGAATGGATACACAAATTTGAGCAACGTTATTATGTGATATGAGGGGCTCGGTGGCCTTAGAGCAACCGTTTTTGCTTACTGAGCAGAACATCATGCGTCTAATCTCAGGCCCATCCACATTCAAGATTCGTCAATCGTTTTATTTGTTAATATGACTACATGGTAATAACAGCAACTCGGTGATTAAAAAGGTGCTCGTCTGCCTAGTGGCAAACGTTTTTGCTTACTGAGCAGAAGACCGTGGGTTTAGTCCCAAGCTCCTTCGCGTTATATGATCGTTAGGACATCAATTCAGCTTATCGTTTACCAAAACGAATCCTGTTGCAAACCCAACTCTCTTATCCAACATCCCAGTGATTCCTCGTGGATGTGCAGAGGTGTTCTCGGCTTCCATCAAAGCGAGTGTCATGTCAACACAATCCTTCCCATTCCTTTCTTGACCTGTGTTCGGGCGCGGCCGACGCTGGTATTGCCTAATTTAAGATCATCAGTTTTTACACATTGAGGATGATTGCTAGTCCCAAGCATCGTCTATTGGTTCTCTGTGTAATTACAGCTGATCTGGCAGTAACAGAGTAGCAACCGTCAAGCTCAAGCTCAAGCTCAAGCTCAAGCTAAATATGAAATGAAATTAAATGGCTTGAGCAAAACAATTACATGGAGCCATTAAAGTGAATAATCATCTACGTCCTGAACAGCTTCGATAACAATAATGTGCCTCAGTATGCAAGAAATTACACTTTCTGTTACCAGGTCAATCTTTGTCATTGACGAAAAAATCAATGAGATTTTGACAAAGATTTTTTTGAGGATCAAGTCTATCATTGACTATGTGAAAAACAATTTTGTCAATATCGCACAAAAGTCTGTCAATGACAATGGCAAATCTCAGCACTGATGCACACTACTAAAAAGTCATGTAAATTTCAGTTCCCAGAGACCGATACATGACATAAGAATCAGTTAAAAGAAACGTGAAAATCAATTCAATCAAACGTTTTCTTCGTCGACTAGCTGATGTTTCGGTTTGAGAATATTTAATTTTACATGAAATGTTTATTTATTTATTCGTCGTCATTCAATTGTAGACCATTTTAAGTTACAAAAAACACATAACATCTATTTTAATCTGTAATCTCTGACTAACCTCGAAAAGAAACGTTTTTTAAGAGCATTTTTGTTCATTGTCAAATCAATTGTTTCATAATTTTCATTATAACAAACCATCATTCTATTTAAAGGTGCGTTTCTGGCATAGTTTGTTCTTTGGTTGTTAATATAAAACATACTTCTGTTTCTTAAGGAACGAGTGGGAGCATAAAAATTTAGATTTTCTAAAATCTCTGTGGCATTCACTCTTTGTGCTACAACATCGTTTATCGCTTTTCAAGTGCATCCCAATTGATCAACATACATCGAGATTCATACGATGGTAAGGGTAAACTTGTCCAGCCTAACTTTCTTAGAGCAAATAATAGAAACTGTTTTTGAGCTGATTCAATGCGGTTTATACGAGTATCTTGATATGGAGCCCAGACTATACTACATTACTCAAGGAGGGGCCTAACACATGCAACGTATAATGTTTTGATTGGATCAGTGAAATGAAAGCTAAACCTTTTAATAAACCCTAGTATGTTGCTTGCCTTGTAGATAATGATATTATAATGTTCAACAAAGCCTAATTTTGAATCTAGTAAAATACCTAAATCTCTAACTTGATGGCACCTTTCAACTCTGTTTTGCCCTATTGTTACATGTTCTTGCCTTATAATTTTCTCTCTTGTAAATGAAATGGAATTACATTTATTCACAATAAGCTTCAATAAACTGTTTGTGCACCAAGCGTAAAAGTTATCAATTTTTTGTTGAAATACTACAAGATCAGACGTTTCACGAATTTCCAGGAAAAGTTTCATGTCGTCTGCATATATTGAGACATTCAGAATATTCAATATGTGCTCTACATCATTAACAAATAGAATAAACAGTACTTGACTACTGACGATCAATTTCCTTCAAATCGAACTCTGAATGACTTTAATAACACTTAGATAATTTGAATAGCAAAAGAGGGATATCAACTCTATCAAACGCTTTACTGAAGTCAGTATATAGTGCCTCAACATAATGTTCCTTATCCATTGCGTTAATAGAAAATGTTACAAAATTCAACAGATTAGTAGTCGTTGAACGTCCTTTAACAAAACCATGCTGTTTGCATGTAATTAAATGTTTAACTTGTGCAAAAACATGTTGATTTATTATAGATTCAAAGAGTTTAGGAATGCAGGACAAAATAGCAACTCCACGGTAATTTTTTGCGTCTGATTTTTTTTCCACCTTTGAAAATTGGAATCAAATACGATTCTTTCCAAATTGACGGTAGAAAACAGGATTCGAGAGAAGAGTTGAACTGCCAGAACAATGGCTTTACTATCTCCTGCGATACTGATTTCAAGAATACTGGTGGCAATCTATCTGGTCCTGCATCCTTTGATGCATCAAATGTATTTAGAGCATGTAAGATTTCGTTGAGGGTAACATTATTAACTACAATATCTCTTATTGGCTCAGGAAGGTATGAGAAATACAGGTAATCTCGGTCTTGGTCATCATGAGTTGTGTAAATATCCTGAAAAAACTCAGCAAATAAGTTACTGATCTCGCTAATCGTTTTTCCTGTTTTGTTGTCTAGGTAAATTTTCAAAGGATAATTATTTGACTTCTGTTTGTTTACGTTTCATGATTTACGTCCAATATGGATTACGTCTCGTGTAAAAGTAGTTATTTCTAAGTGTGTGGGATCAAACCCAAGCTCCTTCGCAGCATTGAATAGTTAGGACATCAATTCAGCATATCGTTTACCAAAATTAATCCTGCTGCAATCCCAACCCTTTCATCCAACAACCCAGTGATTTCTCGTGATAGTGCAGAGGTGTTCTCGGCGTCTAATAAAGTGAGTAGAGGAAGGAGGGGCATAGTTAATAGGTGGGGAATAGTGAGCTTCCTGTGCTTTAGCCTTAGATTTCTTATGGTTCGAGACAACATAATTGGTCATTAATCATTACAATGGTGGTATTGAATCTCTACAAATTAATTTGTTTCAAACAATAAGAGGTTTCTGGTGTATGTGGGATGCTCATTATTTCCCCTCCCAAGTAAGATTTCATGTTTTATCAAGGTTTTAAAGCATTCTACGAGTCTAAATCATGGTATACAGAATCCTCATAAAACCCAAATTGTTACTTGGGCTATTACACGTGTTACCCATTTGAACTGAAATAAATATTTATTAGCATACCGACAATTCAATGAACTGCCAGCTGAACAAACATTGCGCAAGCAACCAAACCAGTTTTAACATTCAATTTAACAGTCAATCATCTATTTAACCCCCGAAAACCAAACAAACAATCAACAGCACGTCACAAATTCACCATCCATGGCTCAAAAAAAAAAGTTTATTTTTCAAACGGGGAGCCCGGCTCACCCCCAACCATTGCATCTACCCCCAACCCTTCCGCCCAACGATTTCAGTTTTCAATCATTACCTCATTTTCTATGTTACCGTGCTGCCCGTTTGCGGCTGAAACCGAAGCGCCAGCGATTTGCGATCGTTTTGTTTCCTTTGATTTAGGTTTGCACCAACCAGTCTTTGCATTCCGCTGCACTACATGTTTTCCTCCGGCTCGCTCCTCGCTATTCGATTCGGCCGCGAAATTTGTGATTTAAATCTACAGCCAGATACGCTTTCGCATAGCCACCATCTGCATCATCGGCTTTGATCAAACATTTCGGCATCTACTGTATTCGGACAAATGGGAGGGAAAACGGACCATTTGATGAGATGTGGGAACACAGAAGATGGTTCGATTTGGAATACTCGCAGAAAATCGCAAAAATCGGCACAATCTGACGTCAAAAGTGTGTCATTTCAGTGAATCCGTCTCACGTGCCTGGGCTGCTGGGCTCCCGTCAAAACCTGTTGGCCTGACACTGCAGAAAGTGTTACGATGGCAGCAGGTGTGTCGGTGCCGAGCGGTGATTCAACACCAACAGCAACAGCAACAGCAACAACACGGCAAAAGTAGGTAAAGTAGTAGTGATCTTGAGCGAAAAAAAAGTTAAAGAACTAGTAGGCAGCAGGTATGGTACCGTAAGCAAATTACGGTCCGCGTGCCTCCTGGAGGAAGATGAGTTATTAAACTGCACTTTTTGCCCGCTCTCCGACATCGCACCGGCTTCCAAGGAATGACGTTTTTAGTCACAGTGGGTTATGGGACACGGAGAGGGAAAACGGATTCGCTAGCGTGTTGGATGATGGTCGGTCGGTGGGTGCCTTGCTACCACCGGGATGATCGATCTAATGCACTGACTGCAGTGAATGGGAGCAAATGAAAATGCATTTTTTTTTTCTGAGCAAATGATTGAAGCGATTCCGTGCCAGTTCCGCGCTGTGACCGCCGCCCTGGGCAAACGAATCACAATTTTGCATGTTCTGATTTAGCTTCTGGTGTTGTTAATGAGCTTGAGAAAATTATCATTGGCAGGTGGTGATGAGCTCGGCATTTGTGGAATGGGAACAAATAGTTACGGTGGCATTCTTTTTGTGAAGTGAATTTCCGGAAATTTGTGGTAAATGGGTACAAAAAAGTAGGGTAGATTTTTGTTGTTTATGATTTCTGTAGGTTGTATGAGCTTGAACTGAAAGTTTATGCCTGTCAACAGCTTTTAAGCATTTTCACAATTGTGAAATGAGTACTTTTTAAGACAGTTCACATTGTGTGGCAAATACAGTGATACCATAATATGCTCAGTGAAGTCGGGAACAAGCTCCAAGCAACAAACTTCCAACTAGAGACGATCCTTGCCCGGACATAGAATTCAAATTTAAATGTATGGTATTGGAAGCTTGTGCTGCGTAGGTTTATTATTTTTCAATGAGGGATGATTTGATTTTTCATCCAGTACTATATTTTGAGGTGGATTTAGCATAGCTTAGAAACTAAAAATTGAAATCAATCATAGAGAAACTTTAATATTGCACAACACTTGTGCTGCTAGATACTTAGCAAGCGTTGTTGTTTTAGTAGAAAATCCATCTTTACACTCTGTAGCTCTGCAGTTTAGTCGTTTCTTTCACATACCTGAAAAGAGAAGAAAATCTAAAATTAGTTTATTGGTATCATAGCAACTTCTGGATAATCATTATTAGCAATGTTGAAAACGCAAAGGAATTTGTTTTATAGTCATTCACTTAGTAAATTTACCCAAAAGATATAAGGAGGAAAAGTAAATCATAACTAATGATTGTGTCGCTACAATCTGAGTTTTGGTGGTAATTCGGTGGCCAAAGTTGCCGTGAATCAGCAAGTTTTCCGCTTGCAAAAGTGCTCGGCTGCTGATCTCTCGCTGATGTAGGAGATTGCGAGCAATCTGAAGGATGCCTCGATGGAAACGCCCACGAATGGACAGGGTGTAGCTGGTGGCCGCGAACGGTTCCTGGGGAAAGCACTAGACGCAAACCTCTTCCCAGATGACCATGGTAATGCAATAAAATTTGTTTTCGTTGAAGGAAGTATTACGACAAAGTTAATTGCTATTAGTTATCTTTGTAAACAGTGACAGATAGTAGACATGAAGATCCAGGAGGTGCCTGGAAATTTGCTGTTTTCGTCATTGTAAGCACCGCTGAAACTATATGAATTATCGTGTATTTCTGCTGTTCGTTACATACCAAGCGACAACTTAATAATATTTTGTCGTGGAGTGTTGTGGTTTACAGATGATCGCTGACCCTGGAGCGATCGTTTTTGCTTAGTGAGCCGAATATCATTGGTTTAATACCAAGCCCTCCCACAACAAAATAAACCACCATCGTTAGGTTCCGACAGCATAAAGCGCAGATAATAATCAATAGTTGAATCGTTTAAACCATGATAAGGGTGTATACGTCATCCAGTTTGAAAGACATTGTAGACTGCTTTCGGAGATGCCGCTTCAATTGAATAGGTTTTTGTTAAGTCGGTCGTAGATTGTGGTAATGTAAGGGGCACGGTGGCTACAGAGCGACCGTTTTTGCTGATTGAGTAAAAGATCATGGGTTAAAATCCAAGCCTCGTTGCATAACTGACTTGATCTATTCAGGCCTCTATTGTAGAAAATTGCAAAGGAATCAGTGGAACGATTAGGAAAAGTCATACGTATAGCCTGATCCGGTTTGGAAGGCATTGTAAATCACTTTCTAGGATTTCATTTCATTGTAATAGTTTCTTGTAACCGATAATGAACGATTGTTTTTGCTTACTCACCTTATACTATTGAGCGTAATGAATTTTGGTTTAAAGGACGGGTACGTAAATGAAGTAATATTTGAGTTTTAGGAAAGACTTTGACTATATGTTTTGTATTACTTCTGCGTGAAGTCAACGATTTACATAGTATCTTCAACTAATTTCTATTTTCAAATAAAAGACTAACGTGGTAATTTTTATACGATAGATTAAGAGATGAAAGTATAGAGTTGATAGTTCCGTTAGAGTACGGCAGTGTAAAAATTGTATATAGAGAGTAGAAAGCGAGCAAGGACAACTTTTTAGGAAGGTACAAATCGGTTTGATCATCTTTCTTTACCAAACTCCCCCGTTGGAGAGGGATGGTGAGGGGTATTTCCCCCGTGTTTGAAACAGTTCTATCGATTTTTACCGCATCTAGTTGTTATCTGAAGGAAGGCATCCAGTCGTAGGTTTGGAAATTGCAGCTATTGTTACCTCTACCACGGTATGTGCACCGGTCATCGTCGACTTGACGATCTCGAGGGGACACGGGTAGGGTAGGTGCTGCTACTGTACCTTCCGACCAATGACAGTAATTGATGGTAAGCTCATCCTCACCATCCCTCTCCAAGTTGTCCTTGCTCGCTTTCTACTCTCTATATACAATTTTCACACTGCCGTACTCTAACGGAACTATCTACTTTATACTTTCATCTCCTCATCTATCGTATAAAAAATACCACTTTAGTCTTTTATTTGAAATTAGCATCTTCAACTAAGGAAAGACTTGTTGATTGGAAATCCATATCAAATTCTTCTCAAGAGCAATTGTTGTTGTTGTCGTCGGTGAGGTCGTCGCCGGGAGCGAAACATAGTGATAAAACATTGAACGTAAACTTGATCGTAATTATTTTGTCATATAAGGAGCTTGGTGGCCTAGTGACGACCGATTTTGCCTACTGAGCAGAAGACCGTGGGTTCAAACCCAAGCTCCTGCGCGTTTTTGAATCGTTAGGATATCTATTTAGCACATAGTTTTCAAAAACGAATCCTACTGCAACCTAAACCCTTTTCATCCAACATCGAAGTGATTTCTCATGAAAGTGCAGAAGTGTTCTCGGCTTTCGTTAAAGCGAGTATTACGTCAACATATTCCTACCCATTCCTTTAGTGAGCAGCATTCGGACGTGGCTGCCACTGGTGTTGCCAAATTCGAGAGAGGGAGAGAGAGAGAGAGAGAGAGAGAGAGAGAGAGAGAGAGAGAGAGAGAGAGAGAGAGAGAGAGAGAGAGAGAGAGAGAGAGAGAGAGAGAGAGAGAGAGAGAGAGAGAGAGAGAGAGAGAGAGAAGGATTAGTAATTTCCATTACTAATACTAATGTACTAATGTGCAAGACACTGAAGAAGTCTGCAAATTGTAGACGAAATACGCGTTTCTGTCAAGGGTAAGCAAATAAGGTAGTTGAATTAAATGGAAATTACTAATCCTTCTCTCCTTCTCTCTCTCTCTCTCTCTTTGTGCAAGTATTCCACTAAGACGCCCACATTCATCAGGAAACGTCTATTGCTTCTCTGTGTAATTACAGCTGATCTGGAAATAACGGAGTTGCATCTACGGGCGGTCAATCATGATCATGCTCATGCTCAGTATATTTACCCAAAAGTCTAACTAAAACACGAGCGGATCGGTGTTTCAGTCAAGTTTTTTCAACCTTTGAAAGAATTGCCAAAAATAGTCTGAAGGCATCTTCAATGCACGTCAAAAAATGTGCACAACTAGCGATCTCCATGAGTGCTGTTTTAGTTTTCTTATTGCTCGATTCCGAGTCCTAGTCGAGAAGCAGTTGCAGCAACTTCATTGTGTAAGAAACGGGCTACGTATAAGTTTTCACAACCGGTCTGTGACAAGCATTCCACTATAGTTCATCCATTCCAGCGGCATGGCGAAGAAGGTATTGATTGGTATCACAGAAGAGTTCTGTTCTCAGATAAGTAAGTCACGTAGAATGGATTGATAAATAAATTGTTCCCATTGTTTGGATCAGTGGTGGATCACCCTAGCAGAGGCAGGAAGCGCAAAACGTATGCCAGAACGGACACCAAGATCATGCGGGGAGTCAAGAAGAACCCGAAGGTAACTGTTCGCGAGATCCAAGAAACCCTTCAGCTGTCAGTTTCCGGCCGAACTGTTCGTCACCGTCTTGTAGCACAGGGGTTGAATAGCAAAGTTACCCGGAAGCGCCCATTTATCAGAAAGGCAAACAAATACAAGAGGCTTAAGTTTGCTAAGGAGCATGCTGATAAGCCCCTGAAAATTCTAGCTGTTTAACCGAAAGCGGCGGGCTCGTGTGTGGTGCAGATCGGGTGAGCAGCTTCAGGAGCGTCACCTCCAAGGCACTGTGAAGCATGGAGGAGGAAATGTGATGGTCTGGGGGTGTTTTGAGAGGGGTGGAGTGGGAAGCCTCGTGAAAATTTTGCGGGTTTCGCTGATCCAGACGGGCCTTGAAGAGCAGTTTTTTCAGCAGGACAACGACCCGAAGCATACTGCCCAGAAAACCAGTCTTTCTTCCGGTCTTGTCGGATCAAACCGCTGAAATGGCCTCCACAAAGCCCGGTACTCAACCCCATCGGGAATTTGTGGGCGGTTCTCGATGACAGGGTTGACAAAACTGGTGTTACCAATAAAAATAACTATTTTGAAGATAGTTGAAGATGCTAATTTCAAATAACAGACTGTAGTGGTAATTTTTATACGATAGATGGAGTAGATGAAAGCATAGAGTTGATAGTTCCGTTAGAGTACGGCAGTGTGAAGATTGCATATAGATATTAGAATAGCGAGCTAGGACAACTTTTAAGGAAGGTACAAATCGTTTTTTTCATCAAAAGTAGAGTAGTGGTTACCGTTTCCGCTTTCCAAGTAGAAGGTCGTGAGTTCAATCCGAAGCTCAACTTTTTTTTTTAATTTGTGTTCTACGTCTAATTAATTTAAATAGTAATCATCGATTACATGACTCACGACAATGAATGCATTGATCTAGTTTAAAATATAACCGAGCATCCTTTTTTCGACTTGGAAAGGGGAAGAGGCAACATTGGTCTCATTTAAAACAACGATGAATGAATTCTCGATTACTTTTTCAAAGGGACGTATCAGCTTTTGTTAACAATGCATTTGATTGTCGAACTGGCGTAACTGGTAGCTCACACACACTTACTAACACCACTAGCAGGTAGGGTAAAATTTCCTCTATCTGAGATAGTGCTAGCATGCGTGGGCGAGCCACCAGTTACGCCAAATCGACGATCAAATGCATTGTTTACAAAAGTTGATACGTCCCTTTGAAAAAGTTATCGAGAATTATTTATCCCACAGGGCCTTGAAGGAGCTAGAGTTGTGATCGGGAGTGCTGATAGTTATTTACTTTCAAGCAAGCTTTTATTGATTATTGAGTTGCCCATATGATTAATTCTAGGATAGCTCAGAGGTCAAGCCAAGCGGCTGGTTGGTGATCGGAAGGTACATGGTTCGAATCCCATGCAACGACATGTATAAGTATTTAATAAATTTTCCAATATCTGTGTGGTGCGAGCCACGTCAGAAATAATGAATACAATCACTACTAAAGGATAACTTACACCTATCGCTGTGACCCCCCCCCCCTGTCCTTCGTATTTTCGGGTTAATTTTCCCACAGTTGAATAATCGTTTAATTAAACGTTACTTCACATGAGAATCAAGCGTATATAGAGCATCACTGTTTTAAGGAAGCAGTGATGTATAATAAACGCTGAGTAATCAAAATTCTTATGGTTTAAACTCTGTTACAACTCTCATATAAGTCGAATAAAAGCTTCTCGACATACCTTATACAACACCAAGTAGTTCAATGTTGTGGTTGAATAAATTCTCCAGATTTGTGTGAACAAAGCCTGAACAGAAGTTATTTATAAAAATAGTATAAGTACTATTAAGCATGCAGTTGAATAAAATGGCCAAGAAGTCGTTTCTTCAATAGACGATTGTTTGTTGGGAAGTCTGGTAACATAGTAGTACAATCAAACACATACATACCCAGGGAAGAAGAGACATTTTCCCACCCGATAAATTTGTAGACCGGACCGGGAATCGAATCCAGCCACCCAGCATGGTTGCTTTGTTGCTGTGCCTTTACCGACTGACCTAAGGGAGCCCTCGATGTCTTGTAGACTTATAAAAAAATCACCGCATTTTCTGCGGATCCTCCAGATTTGCCTGCAGAGTTCAAATACTGAACTCAAAACAGCACACATAGCTTTACAGTGGATATGCGTGAAATAGTCGATCACTAAAGTACCCAGTAAATGATTTTCATAAACCTGGTAACCTGGAGAAATTTTTGGGTGGAGCACTACTTCATCATACGGGACTCATTTCAGTTATATGATTGAAAAACAATGAGGCCATAAACTAATTTTACATTTATTCATCAAACTCTTTGCTCACAAATTGAATTAAAACTAATACTAAATTAATCATAAGGGGACTCCAAGTTACGGATTTAAGAATGGTGTGCCGAAGTGAAGTGAAGTAGTGCTACCATAGGGTGAATATGAGTTCAGGAAATAGGCTTCTGATCAAACTGCTGTACGGGTATCAAATTTTAAGTAGATTCTAAAAATGGAAAACAAATGTCAAATCAAAAGCCTGTTCACAAATTGCATTGACGACTGAGGAGGTCAACTATTGACAACCTGATTTTTTCGCGCTAAGTGGCTTTATTGAACCTTGATGTCATTAGAACCATGACAGGGTAATAGTTAAATGAACTCCATACAAATACATCGCCAACTTCTTCAGAGAACGGCGTCCTCAATAAAATTTCTACTTAAAGCAAAACCTGACCCAATTAGCGCAGGTAAGTAACTGATATGTAAAATTCTCAAACATCCACTCGACAAGCAACAACATAAAACCGGTCATCAAGGGAATCGAGATCCACTTTTCAAACATCTCTCCACTAAACAAGCGTGCGCACCTAACAAGTAACCCGATACCTTAGCAACCGAACATAGCGCACTACCAGCAAACAAGTTGTATGTTTACCTCCATGCTTCTTATTTTTTACTTTTTATTTTTGCAAATTGCCCAACTTCCACTCCATTTGAGATTTATTTCCTGCTATTTAGTACAAGCGCGGTGCAGCACTAAGCCGAACAAAAGCATTTACAAGATCGTTGAATCTTAAGCCAACGAACGAAAATGCAAACCGCCCATTTTGCGCTAAAGTGCCTTTTTCCCAACCCAATTTCCATTATTCTCGCGCGGAAGTGCCAATCAACGGGCATCCAAGAGCTTAGATCAAGCATCTTCTCCGCGATCTTACTTACATAAATGAGCCAATTGCAGTTAGGCAAAACATATGTTACTGCTCAGAATGGGAGTTCAATTTGAGCTCTCGCTTTCTTAAAGTGTATGTGTGTGCTTGACTGTGATATTTCCGAACAAGATCCAGAAAATCTGTAGTCATCGTACGCTTTTGAGCAGAACATGCACACTCCATGTGCCATTTACATTGTTTCCAGTTTGGATTTTCATATCGTGTGGCTGCTCGACCGACGAGCTCAAAAGAGGTGTGAGGAAAATGCGAGCGCCTCATCACTCGTGTATGCTCATTAAAATAATAGCAGAGCCCCGCAACATCTTTCTTTTAGAAGTTCAACGAAATCGAGATCCACCCATACGGGATGATTACTTCATACACATGGCGAGCGGACGAGAGCCTCCGACAACCGAAAACACGATCGCGATCGCTGAATGGAATGGTTGGTGGATGGTTTGGTTCGAGATTTGGCAATTTCGAATTGTGTTAGGCTTGATGAGCAATTTTCGTATGTTCGTGCTTGCTTGCTTTATCTGCGCTGTGTTTGTTTTCCGAAACAGCAGAGAACAATGAGGAACAGTGGCGAAGAGAAGAAAACGACAAGCTTCGCTAATATGAGGAGCCAAAGTGAATCTCAGCCGGAAAAATGAGCTATGATTTTACAAATCAGACAAGCGATTATTTCGCAAAATTACGGTCATTTTCTAGATATGGATTGTTGATGATCGAGAAATTGGAAATAAGATAGCCGATGATGAAGCATTGGTGAAAGCTGGATTTGAAATGGAATTTAGAGTTTTTTTTTCTCAAAATAACAGCAATTATGTTATGCAATAGCAACAACTAGCGTACAGGAATCTCAGGGTCATGGAAATAGGCAAATGTACGGTATTCGGCTCTAGTGACACACGTCAAGAACTGTGGCAGATGGGACTTTCGAGCGTGGGTGGACACCGCAGTGACAACTGGCAATATCTGCCTCCTCTGCGATATCGTACGACGCCCTCGGGGAGCTTGTGAAAGATGTGACCCCACTGACCAGCTGAAACGTTAGTTTGAGCACTTTCCTATTCAAGTATCGACGTTCAACCAGTCATCAATATCTCGGTCAGATCCACCAAGGGTGCAGTGCATCACTTGCGTCAACTCAGTGGCATCACTTGCTTAATCCATGCTATCTTCATAAGTGTTGCGTCATGTTACTGTGTTTTTTTTAAAGTTCCGTGCAAAGTTTTCCTGACGTGGATCGGTGTGACTTTCCAGTGGCACTAGGCAGGAATCCGTGCCACGGCGCCGCCGGGATGTTCTGAGGCATAACATCTCTGATCACGCCTTCCTTCGGATGGGAAGTAAAGCCGTTGGTCCCCGGTTCATGAGTTGATGGGTCGATAGGTAGGGTCCAGGTGTGGGAGCTGCCTTCCTGGCACGTCGGTAGCATTGGTGCTCAGCACGGAAAACAAGATCGACGGAAAAAACAAACCAAAGAAAAAAAAAAAAAAAAAAAGGAATCCGTGCCAGATGATTTTGTGCGAACCATATTGCCACGCTCTGCAGCATCCTGGTCAATGGATTCCTAGGATCCCTGTACCTAGGGGCTGTCCATAAACTACGTAGACAGTTTAGGGGGGGGGGGGGGTTGACAATTATCCACGGCCCATACAAATTTAAATTTTTTTGTATGGACAATTGTCTACGCAGGGGGGGGGGGTCAAGAATCCCAAAAAACTGTCTACGTAGTTTATGAACAGGCCCTAATTGGTATTCATTGAATTCAAAAAAGTGTTCGACTCAATCACGAGAATATGCATCGCTCAGCTTCTGAGACGCGCGGACGTGTTTTTCTTGACGTTTTAGCGCTATTTCAATAGTCAATAGTTGAAGATATTTTTTAGCTTTGCTATCCGTATCGTGCCGCGTCGCGTGTGCAGTGTCCGCGATGAGGCGTGAAAACACTTTCAAGATTGACTATTCGAGTTTCCCCGTGAAGCCGTCGTTCGAGAAAGTGCACGGCTTCTGCCGTTCAGTGCTCGGCCTGAAGAAAGAAGACGTGCAGAGACTACAGTGCCACCGCGGTGGAGCATGTGCTTTCGTCAAGGTCAATGACCTGGCGTTAGCACAAAAAATCGTTGACAATCATGACGAGAAGCACGAAGTTGAACTGGACGGAAAGAAGCACAAGCTTCGTATTACCATGGAGGATGGTAGTGTGGAAGTGAAGGTGCATGACCTGCCCGAAGACGTGTCCGAAGAGAAAGTGGTAGAGTTCCTGAGCGCGTTCGGTGAGGTGCTATCGATTCGCGAGCTAATGTGGGGTGAAGGCTACGATTTCGGTGGTATTTCGCTCGGCATATGGTCTGCTCGAATGCTCGTGAAGAAAAATATTGACTCGTGGGTCACCATCGACGGCGAACGAGCGCTTGTCGTTTACAAGGGACAGCTTCAATCCTGTCGCCACTGTCACGAGCAAGCGCACACTGGCATATCATGTGTCCAGAACAAAAAGCTTCTGGTCCAGAAGAGCTACGCTAACGTGACGAAGCAAACGGGTCCACGACCGCAACCAAAACCAGCTGGCCCGAAACCAGTCAAGCCGAAACCTACCGCACCACCAACGGCAACGTTGGGTGCATTTCCCGAATTGCCGAAGCAGACGGACACGAATGCGCAGAGTAGTAGCCAGGCCGCAACAGCTGTAGCGTCCCTGTGTCCGCAACCACTACTAACGCAAATGTCGTCGTCGCAACGAGTGCCATCGGTAACTGCCCAACCAGCCAACACCAGCACGGCTACGGTTGACCTGTTCAAGAAGCCCCCACACGCGCTGCGATCGCAGAGCAAGAGCGGGAATGGCAACGAAACCGACGAATCTTCAACATCCACGAGTAGCAGGCGGGACAGGGCCGACCGCCGAGCAAAGAAACCGCGCCGGACCAGCGAGGACGAAGAGCGGGGTGGAGAGAAGCTCCCATAAATGGCTCTCACATCCTACAACGTTGCTTCCATCAACATCGGCACCATCACGAACCCTACAAAACTAAATGCGCTCCGAACCTTCATCAGTAGCCAAAACCTCGATATTGTGTGTCTGCAAGAGGTTGAAAATGAGCAGCTCTCCTTGCCTGGCTTCGTCGTTTTCGCCAATGTAGACCACATGAGAAGAGGTACAGCTATTGCTCTGAAGGACCACATCCATGCCACTCACGTCGAACGAAGTCTGGACGGCCGACTGCTTGCGCTGAGAGTGCAAGATACAACTATCTGCAACGTTTACGCTCCCTCCGGCTCTTCGCAGCGCGCAGCTCGGGAGGATTTCTTTAATGGGACGCTTGCCTACTACCTCCGTCATCGGACACAGCATGTGATTCTGGCTGGTGACTTTAATTGTGTGCTGCGAGCATGCGATTCAAGTAGCCTCAACACAAGCCCCTCACTCAAAACAGCTGTGCAGCAGCTCCAGCTGCACGATGTGTGGGAAAAGCTTTGTCCACGCGATACAGGCTTCACCTACGTCAGCAGAAATGCTCAATCGCGCCTCGACCGCATTTATGTCAGCAGCGTTTTGCGCGATAATCTGCGAGCAGCACACACGCATGTCTGCTCGTTCACCGACCACAAAGCGCTGACACTCCGAATATGCCTCCCCCAACTTGGACACGAACACGGCCGTGGATTCTGGTCACTTCGGCCCCACCTTCTAACTGACGAAAACGTTGGGGAGTTCCAATATAAGTGGCAATATTGGACCCGCCAACGCAGGAACTACGGGTCATGGATGGAATGGTGGCTCTCGTACGCTAAGCCTAAAATAAAATCGTTCTTCAAGTGGAAATCTCGAGAAGTTTTTGACGAATTCTACAGCGCACACCAGCGCCTCTATGCGGAACTACGGTTAGCGTACGACGGGTATTACCAGCACCCAGAACTGATAACCACGATCAATCGATTGAAAGGGGAAATGTTGGCACTGCAGCGTAATTTCTCCCATACGTTCATGCGGATCAACGAAACGCACGTGGCGGGGGAACCACTGTCGATATTCCAGTTGGGGGAGAGGCGGAGAAAGAGAACCGTCATCACACAACTGGCCACGGAGCAAAATGCAAACATCGAGGAACCGCAAGCGATCGAGACGCACTTGCTGGGCTATTTCTCCGAGCTCTACTCGGAAGAAGCAAACGGTGGAGACGACAACAGCTTCGTTTGTGAGAGAGCCGTTCCGCCGAACGACCCACTGAATGAAGCCTGCACGAGTGAAATCACCACGGCAGAAATTCTGTCGGCAATAACAACAAGTGCTCCCAGAAAGTCTCCCGGCTGCGACGGCATCCCGCGAGAGTTTTATTACCGCATGTTCGACGTTATCCACCGAGAGCTGAACCTGCTGCTCAACGAAGCGCTCAACGGCAATCTTCCCGCCGCATTTGTGGAAGGCATTATCGTGCTGGTTAAAAAGAGAGGAGGAGACAACACGGCACGATCCTACCGTCCGATCTCGCTGCTCAACAGCGATTACAAACTGTTCTCCCGCATTATCAAGACCAGGCTAGAGCGGGTGATGAGAGCCCACCACGTGCTGAGCGATGGACAGAAATGCTCTAACTCCGAGCGAAACATCTTCCAAGCCACCCTTGCTCTGAAAGATCGGATCGCCAGTCTCCGTCACCATCGCCGTGCCGGGAAGCTCATAAGCTACGATCTCGATCATGCGTTCGATCGGGTCCGGCACTCATTTCTCTTCTCGACCATGCGCTCCCTCGGATTCAACGAGAATCTCATCGCTCTGCTGGCGCAGATTGCCAATCGCTCAACCTCACGGCTGCTCATCAATGGGCATCTCTCTCGCTCTTTCGAAATCCAACGCTCCGTACGGCAAGGGGACCCGTTGTCCATGCACCTCTTCGTGCTGTACCTCCACCCACTGGTGGTCAGACTCGAGCAAGCGTGCGGAAATGATTTGCTAGTGGCCTACGCGGATGATATCAGCGTCATCGTCACATCGGTCGGGCAAATCGAGGCGATGAATGGTCTGTTCACTCGCTTCGAGCTAGCCGCCGGCGCCAAACTGAACTTGCGGAAGACTATTGCCATTGACGTTGGGTTTTGCGAAGGCAACGCGATCATCACCCCATGGCTGCAAACAGCGAATGTAGTCAAAATTCTGGGTGTTGTCTTCGCAAACTCAATCCGCTTGATGACGACGTTGAACTGGGATGCACAGGTAGGGAAGTTCGCGCAGCAAATGTGGTTGCACTCTCTACGGACACTAACGTTGCACCAAAGAGTCATCATGCTGAACACGTTCGGCACCTCCAGAATATGGTACCTGTCGTCGATACTGCCGCCCCTTGCCAAGCACACTGCGAAAATTACATCAACGATGGGTACCTTCCTGTGGAGAGGAATGGTGGCCCACGTCCCAATGATGCAGCTAGCACGGAGCAGAGAAGACGGAGGACTGAAGTTGCATCTACCAGCACTAAAATGTAAGTCGTTGGCCATTAACCGGCACCTTCGTGAGATCGATTCCCTTCCTTATTATAGATCCCTTCTGCTCCACGTAAATCCCCGCCCAGCAATCTCTATAGATCTTCCTGACCTCAAAATAATCCTATCTAGTTTATCCCAAATTCCCCACCAAATCCAACAAAACCCCTCCGCCGATCAAATACACCAACATTTCGTTCTCCAAACCGACCTGCCAAGGGTGGAACGTAATAGCCCGACAACCAACTGGCCGCGCACGTGGCGCAACATTGCGGCGAAGCAGCTCACTTCAGCGCAGCGGACGAGACTGTACCTCCTGGTCAATGAGAAGATCGAGCATCGCAAGCTATTTTTTGTGATGCAGCGTGTGGCGGACGAGAACTGCACACATTGTGACAACCAAACGGCGGAAACTCTCCTCCATAAATTCTGCACCTGCACTCGTGTTGGCCCGGCTTGGACGGTCCTGCAGCAGAGGATAACAGGCATTTTGGATGGATGGAGACGACTCACATTTGAAGACCTGGTGAGACCTGCCTTAATAGGAATAGGAAATACGAAACGTGTGGAAATTCTTAAACTTTTTATTAATTACATCTGCTTTGTTAATGGAAGTAACGGTAGAATTGATGTAGCTGAGTTGAATTTTCATCTAGATATAGAAAACTAATTGTAAAAACACTGACAATAAAAACTAAACTTTTATAAAAAAAAAAAAAAAAAAAAAAAAAAAAAAATATGCTAATCTCATCGATGCCGCAGTACGAGGCTTTTCCGTGCAGAGTCCTGGAAAACGGACCCTTGTTCGACTTGATTCAAGTTATCGCTAGAGCGTGAGGCAGGGATGAATACTATCACTGCTACTGTTTCTCGTCGTAACCGCCGAGGTGCAATTGCAGCAAGATCGATGGCCTATCCAAACGCTCTTCTGCGGTGGGTTTAAACACCAACGTCAAAAATAGAGATGCCAGGTGCATTTTGAAAAAAAATCTTCAACGTGTTCACCGGTACTTTCGAAATGACATTTTTCATTAAGATCAAAGCGGAAAAACAGTGCTTTATACAATTTATTTTCCGGCATGCTGAGCAGTGGAGGAACGCATGTCACATGGGAAATTTAAGATTCTAGTTCAGATGTGTACAAACGATAAGCATGATACACCCTTCATGGTGTTTTCTAAGCTTTGCAGGATTTCCAAAATTTCTGAATATGTTTTGTTATCCCTGCAGAATCTAAGATTTGTAGAAGATAGAAATTATGTAAAAATTCCCTCAAATAATTCACAAACCGCGTAACAACATCCACATATGCTACTTAAAACCAATTTTGCAAACACCAATAAGGCAGCATTATCACACTTTCATGCAGGAGTGAGTCATCGAACGGATGTCTCCAAAATTATCTCCAAGGTGTACCAGATCAGCATGCAAGAGACCAATTAATAAGCTCCCGAGCGTCCAATGTTTAAAGTATCTGCTTCTCGGCCAGGGTGATTATGCAAATCTTCACTGCTGCAAAATGCCATCAGCATATTTCCAAATCCCAACCAACCTGGTGTGTTGTTGTATTGAGTAAACTGGCCCAGTTTGGCAACTGCTGCCGCTGCTCACCCGAAGAAAATTTATTTTGGAAGTGCAAGTCGAACTCAAGGAAACCGACATTTTTAAGCTGCATAAATGAAAGCGAATAGTTGACGACCATCGTTCATTTATGTCCCCGGCCTGATTGCCACCGCGGTGGACTGATTGATTATCGATTCCTGGCGCAAATGAGCTCCACGGACAACACACGTTCGTTGGTGGTCCTCCGGAGGAGCGCTAATGTGTTGCACCGCGATGAGCCCTTCGCTAATGACCGTCACGTGTTGTTAAGGTCGTTATGATCCATGAAAGCAGCTAGGCAACGGGTGGTGATATGAATCTGGGCAACAAATATTCCGATTGTGAAGTGGATAGTGAAATTATGCCT
Source organism: Ochlerotatus camptorhynchus (assembly GCF_037179485.1). Taxonomy (NCBI): domain Eukaryota; kingdom Metazoa; phylum Arthropoda; class Insecta; order Diptera; family Culicidae; genus Ochlerotatus; species Ochlerotatus camptorhynchus. Next base: position 235,300 of record NW_027040522.1, read on the forward strand.
AAAGGAGACAAACTGGTTCCGGTAATAGCATGTGATTGCTGCTGCTGCATTTTGAAAGAGTTTCAACTTAAAGTTTGAAGGCATCCCGGTGGATTATATAATAAGTTACGAGCAGTCGTAAATGTTGATTAGTTCCGGATTGACACCAGTGGATATAAATACTAATGGGGTTTGAGATCTTTTTTTTTACAGCTTGTTGACAGATTGAGCCAAGGGGATCTTTGTTTGGAACTCAAATCAAATTACCGATTTTATCTAAATCGGTATGCCACACGAATTAAAAGGCCGATGTTAGTGAAGAGCTCTAATGAGTTTTGAGAAAATAGATTTCGAAACATATTATAAGATCGAGAAGTCAAGTTAAAAAAATCCTCTTAGGGCTAGGCCAGAAGATGTTCAAAGACTGCCTTGATGATTTCTTCATTAATTCCAAAAGACCTCAGTCATCATTTACTGGTACAGTCATCATTCACTGGTTGGGACGAAACCTACCGAAAGCCATTGGATACCAAATGGTTTCAAAGCTGCTTAACCAAAGTTTATCATGCAAATCAGTCCACTTGATTATTTCCACTTGTCCATAAGGCAATGATAACTTGAAATCATCTTCTTATCGATAACTGATATTTAGTTGTGTCGCCATTTGATGCAAGAGCGGAAGATGACTGTATATTGAACTTAAATGAGACACATTCTGAGATCATATTTCGGAAACTAATAAAACTTAAAGACACATCCTGATGATTTGGAAGCTATGTTTAAAGATCCGGACTTATAGGAAGGAATGATCAGGAGATCAAACTCCGCCCTGATCATCTTAACTTTCCCTAAAACGAGTTGTTAATCTACCTCGAAAGTTTCAACTTCCTGTACTCGTTCAGGAATTTCGTCCTATAAATCTTCCTGATTTCAGTAAAAGTTTATCGAGTCCCATGTACAACGTTCGTTGGATGCGTTCTACATGTTTTATGATCCCTTAAATATAACCTTAAGGTGATTCTTTGAAGAGTCCTGAAATGGTCTACATGATGGCTGATATGCCCCATCATTGCAAGTTTTCTAGAGCACAAATCTCGGGCACTGTTGTGAAATCGCTCATAAAATTGGAAATTTCTGCAAACGTGGAGTTCCAGTTTCATTGTTGTCTGTTTTGTGAGAGCTGAAATTTTTGCTCTTGATATGTTGAGTTGATAATGAGATTAATCCGAAATAATGTTTCCACAGTAAAGCCCTACGGATCGCTTTTATAAATTCTGGAAAACTTAGACACGCTCAATAGGTGAACAAGCTCATTGTCAATACTACATACACCCATCAGGAACGTGTGAGATTATTTTATAGTTTTGTCGAGGCGATATTCCAGATCAAAACTAAATTCATACACATACAGATTTTGTAATGTATTTCCACCATGACAAAATTGCTTGTCATGACGAAGTTCATTATATGATACTGGAGTTTGATATGGACTAACATCCATCGAGTAGACATTTTCCTACTGAACACAATTTTTGAAGACATCAATCAGACTAGTTTGTTCTAAATTGAACGATTTATGTATTTCTGACAATCAATTGAATTCCGATTATTATACAATAACCCATACAAACTTAATTTTTTCCCCACAATCCAGTTTGCAAACAAATTAGTTCAAATTTGGCACATTTGTTGGGGACCTCAGTACAATTCAAAAGAGCAGTGCTCAGCAGGATGGAAATTTAGCAAGACAAAAGGCTAGTGCTTCTAGGCCTCCCTTAGCTCAGTCGGTAAAGGCGCAGCTACAAAGCAAGACCATGCTGGAGGTGACTGGGTACGATTCCCAGTTCGGTCTAAGAATTTTCCGGGTTAGAAAATTTCTCGACTTCCCTGGGCGTAGAGTATGATTGTACTTGCCACACAATTATACTAATGCAGAAATGGTACAGGCATCGAAAGCTCTCAATTAATAACTTTGGAAGTGCTTCTAGAATACTAAGTTGAGATTATGCAATAAGCTAATATGCGATATGCAATAAGCTTGAAATGCGAAAAAGAATAAGAAGAAGTGATTTTGTCTTAAGTTTTAGAGGCTTAGTGTCTTGTTTGAACCTTTGCTGCTTAAAAAGCTCCTTCTTTTGGCAGTTTTTAAAATCAAGGTTATTCTCAAATTAATTATAAAGATTTACTATTTATTTTTTATTTTTGAAAGTAAGGACGCATATTCTTTCGAGCTCTTGTAGTTAAAACGATTGCAAGCGAGTTTGCTGAAGTGACATTGTTTTCTATCCGCTGTTGTGATCCGCTATTCAATCGTGACGCACCCTAATATACAGTCAACTCTGCTTTAATTTGCCTTAGCTTGATGGAAAACCAGAATGGTTAGGTTAGGTTTTCTTTATTAAGGAGTATTTCAGCCTGAGCTGGTTCACCTTCAGCGTGAAACCAGAATGCTTCAACACTTTTACCATACAAATTCATGAAATTTTCCTTCATTTAGTAATGTTATTTCAGAGTTCCATTGCTATATCTATGCTTTACACTTGGAAGCCTCAGAGGTCTTATACATAAAATCCAGGTCCTTAAGCCATCTGAATTAAATCCATAAGATATACTGGTTGCTTCCAAGTAGACTTTAAGATTCCACTCCTGTCTACGTCAAAGTCCTCATGAATAAGTTCCAGTAGAGTGTTAGTGAAATGATGATATGATGATGATGATAGTGGTTTACCACCCATTGTAGCACGGAAACTAAGTCCGACAGCAGTGGGCTCTCTTCTCTGTTTGTCTTGATCAAGCTTAATAACCTCTGATTGTCCTCAACATGTCGCTGTATGAAGGGCCAAAAACGGATTGGGTAGATCGATAGGCAAAGTCGCCTATACGCATCTACGGAACAATAAAGAATCTCTTTCCAGCAACTTGATCAGCCAATTGGTTAAAAAGGCAAGCCCCCAAACAGGAAGATGCCCCAATGAGTGGGGAGAAGAGCCTGCCCTTTATCCACGAAATGTTATCAACAAGGAGTTGGCATTTCCACTCTTCCCGTCCAAATCGCTTCAATCGGGTAGTGTTTGACCGTCCCTTCCCTTCTATATATATTTCAATGCATATACGAGTTGATTGTTATGATTATTGTCAATTATACTTACATTTCGATGAAGATCGTGATACTTATCATTACAGAAACCAATCTTGAATCGTAGACCAGGTCCATCAACAATACACTTGTTCCAAGAAGGGGTTCATGGTCATCTTCTTCTTCTTCAGGTTCGCTCATCACCCGAAATGAAGGCTCGGTGCGGTTAGTAATATCAAACAGTGTTACATGCAAACGAAAAAGAGATACAACCAGGATTAGTTTTTTAAAGTCTGAATAACCAACTATAACTAACCATATCTCAGTGACATTTTCTCACTCTGAACCTACATTAAAAGTTATTTTGGTATTATATGGTTACTTTGGTACTCACATGAAATGTTGTGCAAGTACCACATGTTCAACAACGCCCAACTATGGACAGCTCAATGTTAATACCATCTCCTTTTTGAATCAGCTTACACCAACATGATAATCTTCTAAGAAACACCTAAGAATGTATAGAGATTAAGCTCAAAATACAGTTTTAACTGATAGTACTTTATAAACATCAAACTGTCCAATATTGGACCCTGCCAACACACGGCGCCTGCACGGTAATGTGGGCCGTCAGAATGGTTCATCGGTTGCGAAGTGAAGTGCTTTTCAAACTGTAGCGAAACATTTCTCAATTTTTCAACTTTATCCTTTTTTTTTTTTTTTTTAAATGCGTTTATTTTTCCAGGCTCATTTGCCGTAGCTTTGCGGAGCCGATATTCATTGTTTGGATGACAAAATTTCTTAAAACTAATGTTAGTAAAGCGGGGGCCGATTACTCGCGGCTATCTCGAGGTTAGGGGTAACAAATTGTAACAAATGGATGGCAGGGTAGGGATTGAGAACACAAGGTTTGGAGAGCAATGTGCTTTTTATCTCGAACTAAGCGACCAACTGACGAAAAAGACAAACATGGGGGTACACCGATGGGCAGCTAACAACTTGGGGGAACACAAGATGACACTAAATACTAAATCCTCAGATCGATCCGTTTTAAAAACACATAAATTAAATTAAAATATTCGAGATCTCGGCTCGCCAAGATGTCTCTAACGGGCCGCATAGGTTGTTTTCCTCGGACCCTGAGGGATGCGGATAACTCGGATCTAGCAACACAATGTAGGGTGCATGACCAAAGCACGTGGTCGATATCGTGATAGCCACTACCACAAGCGCACAAATTGCTGCCTGCGAGCCCGATTCGGAAGAAATGCGAGTCTAACGAGTAGTGATTGGACATGAGCCTTGATATGACACGTATAAAGTCACGGCTCATGTCCAATCCTTTGAACCATGGCTTGTTCGACACCTGTGGGAGAATAGAATGTAACCATCTTCCCAGATCACTCTCATTCCATTTTTGTTGCCAGTTGGTGAGGACGTGCTGACGGGTAATTGAGAAAAATTCCGCAAAGGCGATTTGTCGATCAAAAATATCGCCTTCCATAGCGCCCACCTTAGCTAGCGAGTCCGCTTTCTCATTACCCGGAATTGAGCAATGAGATGGGACCCAAGCTAAGGTGATAGTATAGGAGCAGTTAGATAAAGTACTCAATTTTGCTCGGATTTCGGTCAGGAAATACGAGGAGTGCTTCATCGGCCTCATTGATCGAATAGCCTCCAACGAGCTAAGGCTATCAGTAAAAATAAAATAGTGATCAGATGGTAGTGAGGCAATTTGCTCTACTGCGTAAAATATGGCTGCTAGTTCCGCAACGTATACGGAACAGGGTTTTTGCAGTTGATATGAGGCGCTATGAAATTCGTTGAATACTCCAAATCCAGTGGAAGCGTTTATAGTTGACCCATCTGTGAAAAAACTCTTATTGTTACTAACATGGTGGTACTTGTTTGCAAAAATTAAGGGAACAACCATCGATCGATGGTGATCTGGTATTCCACGGATTTCTTGCAACATGGTCAGATCAAAATTTACAGAGGAACTATAAAAGTCTTGGAGGCAAACACGAGAGGAATTGAATGAAGAAGGGCCAATCTCCAGCGTCATGTACTCGTAATAGAGACTCATGAATCTTGTTTGAGGATTTCTGTCGAGCAGCTTCTCAAAGTTTTCTATTACTAATGGGTTCATTACTTCACAACGGATAAGAAACCGGAAGGACAGTTCCGCGAAACGATCTGTCAGTGGGAGAACACCCGCGAGTACTTCGAGGCTCATCGTATGCGTCGAGTGCATACAGCCAAGCGCGATTCGGAGGCAACGGTATTGAACCCGTTGCAGCTTCAGGATATGTGTTTTCGCCGCGGATTGAAAGCAGAAGCTTCCGTACTCTAGAACCGACAAGATGGTTGTTCGGTACAACCTGATCAGATCTTCCGGGTGTGCTCCCCACCAAGTTCCAGTGATTGTACGAAGAAAATTGATTCTTTGTTGGCATTTTTGTTTCACATACGCAATATGTTTTCCCCATGTGCTTTTGGAATCGAACCAGACACCTAAATACTTGAAAGATATACTTTGAGTGATTGTTCTACCCTTTAGTTGAAGCTGTAACTGTGCAGGATGATGCTTCCTAGAAAAAACAACCAACTCAGTTTTCTCCGGAGAGAATTCGATACCCAGCTTCATAGCCCAAGTAGACAAATTGTCTAAGGTATCTTGCAATGGTCCTTGCAGGTCCGGTGCACTTGGCCCTATAACGGATACAACGCCATCATCTGCAAGCTGCCTTAGCGAGCAATTTTCATCAAGACAACCATCAATGTCTTTTACATAAAAATTATAAAGAAGGGGGCTTAAACATGAACCCTGGGGGAGACCCATGTAACTAATTCGTGAAGTTGTCGAGTTTCCATGAGAAAAGCTCATATATTTCTCAGACAACAAGTTGCTCAAATAGTTGTTCATAATTGGTGAAAGCCCACAATCGTGGAGTTTATCCGAAAGGACATCGATACAAACAGAATCAAAAGCCCCCTTAATATCCAAGAAAACTGAACCCATTTGCTGTTTTTGCGCATAGGCCAGTTGAATTTCAGTTGAAAGCAACGCAAGACAGTCGCTCGTTCCTTTGCCTCTCCGAAATCCAAATTGCGTATCTGAAAGTAAACCATTCGACTCGACCCATTTGTCTAGACGAAAAAGAATCATTTTCTCCAACAATTTCCGTATACAGGACAGCATCGCGATGGGACGGTACGAGTTATAATCCGACGCGGGTTTACCGGGTTTTCGAATGGCGATAACTCTTACTTGCCTCCAGTCATCCGGAACAATGTTGTGCTCCAGAAATTGATTGAATAAGTTCAACAAGCGTCTCTTCGCGACATCTGGGAGATTTTTAAGCAAGTTGAACTTGATTCTATCCATTCCTGGAGCTGAATGGTTACATGAAAGGAGAGCAAGTGAGAATTCCACCATCGAAAACGGGGAATCTATTTCGTTATTACCCGACGGACGATCACGAACGTTGGTTTGAACCGACACCGAATCCGGGCAAACTTTCCGCGCGAAGCTGAATATCCAACTGTCCGAGTACTCCTTGTCTTCGTTAATCGGTGATGACGCGTTTCGCATTCTCCTGCCGACATTCCAGAGTGTTCTCATGGAAGTCTCTCGCGACAAACCATCGACGAACCGACGCCAGTAACCGCGTTTTTTTGCTTTAATTAAGTCCTTAAAAGTTTTCTCGAGGTCGGTGTACCGCTCGAAATCCCCGACCTTGCCGTGTTTGCGGAACCGTTTAAACGCGGCGGACTTCTCGCTGTTCGCGTCGGTGCAATCCTTATCCCACCACGGGGTGGGAGGTCGCTTGCGGACGGAAATACCCGGAACACGTTTCGTCTGTGCTCGCAGCGCAGAATCGATGATAAGACGCGCGAGAAAGGAGTACTCGTCCAGCGGAGGAAGTACGTCAACCGATTGGCTGGCATCAAGAACCGCGGTCGCGAATTTTCGCCAGTCAATGTTTTTTGTAAGATCGTACGCGATGTCGACCGAACGAGTAGAAGATGAACCATTGGTAATAGAAATTTTGATTGGCAAATGGTCACTACCGTAGGGATCTTGAATTACTTTCCACGAGCAATCCAACGATAGTGAACTCGAACAAAGTGAGAGGTCTAATCTGCTTATTTTTGCTGGAGGTTTGGCTACTCGTGTTGCTTCCCCGGTGTTCAGAATTGTCATTTTGAAGAAGTCGCACATGTCGTATATCAAGGTTGAGCGGTTGTCGTCGTACAGTTCCCCCCAGCCTGTACCGTGAGAGTTAAAATCTCCCAAGATCAACCGTGGCTCCGGCATAGCCGTGCAGATATCCGAGAAACTTTGACGAGAAATCGCAGTTCACGGTGGAAGATATACTGAGGCAATACTGAGGCATTTACCTCGAATATTAACCTGACATGCAACAACTTCAATGCCTGTCACCGAAGGCAGATCGATTCTGTAGAAAGAATGGAGCTTGTTGATCCCCAGAAGCACCCCTCCATACGAATCTGCGCGGTCAAGGCGAATAATGTTGAAATCGTGGAAAGCAAGATCGTTGTCTGAAGAGAGCCATGTTTCACAAAGGGCAAATGCATCAGAAAGTGAGTTGTTAACTAAAAATTTAAATGTGTCAAGTTTTGGCATAAGACTTCTACAGTTCCACTGAAGAACAGAGATCATATCCCCGACCTCATTCGGAGAATTATCCATCGAAAGATATGATCGATGCAAGGAAGGACCACCTAGAAGCTAGTTGCTTCAAAAGAGTTTTCACCATTGGCAGCACTAAATTAATAATGCTCCTCGTTGAGTCAGTGACATTGAATATACTGAAGAAGCTATCCACAATACCAGAAAACGTGAACATGGGGGCATGTTCTTGCTGATTATTCAGCTGCTTTTCTGGCCGAAAAACTGGGACATCTGGGGTTTTAGATGATCCTGGAAGTGACGGAAAGTTCTTGTCATAATTACAAGGTTTAAAACCCGGTGGAATGGGTTTCGGTGTATTTCCGTTACCTCTTGAATTTTCCAAGGTGGAAGGGTGGTCCGTACGAGTGGCCTTACGAGGCTTTTCGGTGGTGTGTTGTTTTGCTCGTTTTCTCGTATTGCCTTTAAAGACAAACGGACTACCCTCACCGCCCTCTGAGTCAGAGTCTAGATCATCAACTGGCAAAATGGAGAACGTGTTACTGTTTTTTGGTGTGGTCTGAGAAGATGAAGCGGTATTCTTCAAGAGTTCTGCTAGTGTTCTCTTGGAGCGAGCTTGCAGAGACCGCTTAAGTTTTTCTCCCTGCTGTTTATACCTCGGGCAGTTAGTCAGGGTATGCAGGCTCTCCTTGCAGTACACACATTTTGGTGGAGCACCGCAAGGGCCCTCTTGATGTTGCTCGCCACACTGATCGCAGCGTGGTTTGTTCGAGCAGTAGTCCGATGTATGACCAAGTTGTTTACATTTCGAGCAGTTCATTACCCGAGGTACAAACAGGCGTACAGGCAGCCGAACCTTGCCAATAGCGACGTAGTGAGGTAACGCTGAACCCGAAAACGTCACACGAAACGAGTTTGACAAGGAATAAGTTTTTTTGGAGCCTACTACGGATACTGACTGCATTTGAAGGCAGTCCAATATCTTCACCTTCGGCAGAGCACGGTTTTTAAAGATTCCGAAGGAATCGGGACCCAAGAAATCATCACTAGTCAAACTCGCTTCGGTGACCACTCCTTCAATTTCTACCTCACTACTGGGTATGTAGACTCGGTATTCCAATGAAAAAAGCTCGCACGCAACAATTTGGTTAGCCTGCTTCCGGTCATCAACGGTAACGCGCAGTTTTATTGGTGTTACCTTGAAAATATCGGTAACGGCCGAAAAATGTGTTGTTAGATCCTTAGAGATCCTCGGAATGTTCAAAGGTTTTTGTTTGGGCCGGAAAAAAACAACCCATGGGCCTTTCGAGGCTTCTGGGTAAGCCTTTAGGCGGGGGAGCGCAGAGGTTTTTGGGGGCAATGGTGTGGGGGGTGCAGGTGGACGAGGAGGAGATGGTGGGGGAGAGGGTTGTGGGCGATACCTTTTCTTGGGATATGCTCCAGTATTTTTGCTGGAGAGCGAGTCAACTGGAACGTCAAGGGTTTCCATTTCCACAACTTCCTCGAGACTTTCGTGTGAGGTGGAATTAAGAGTTTCGTCGTCTGAGATGGAAAGCGACCATCCCCCGCCTTTATCATTTTCATCCATTGCGGTTAAATATCGCCGCAATGGTGTTTTTTGTAAAAATTTTTACAAATAATTGCAGTAATTTCAAATAATATCAAAAATATATATATATATATATATATATATAGTTTCACTCTACTAACGAGTAATACATGCAAAGAAAAAAAAAAATCAAAAAAAAAAAATAAAAAAAAAATGATTATATACTATTTACAGAGTTTTGGATTACCCTAAGTAATACAAAAATAATAATAAAAAAAAAATCAAGAAAAAAAAAATCAAGCAAAAAAAAAATTGGATTTTTGGATCACCCTAATTAAACACCAATCTAATATTGGACCAGGGAAACAAGGAAGATGCTATACTGGCGAGAACAATACAAACGACACGATTTATACCTAACGCACTGAGGCGGCAGCAGACTGGAGAGATATAATTGTTTGATCCAACGGCTGCAGAGTCAATAACCTCGATGCTGGTGTGCCTCGGTCGACTCGGTAGGCAATATGACGCTCTTTCGTTGTTGCTATCGATGGGGTGATGTACCGATAGTGGTGATGATTTTGCTGATGATGTTGCGATGATGCTGGGTTAAAGCTGGACCGTAATGAAAGCACTCGGCATATCATTAACGGCTTCCTCACTCGCGCACTAGTCGTCTAAACACTATGCCAATTAACTTTGGCGAGAAAAAACCCTCGCGTGGGGAAAACTCAAAACTAAATGATAGTGTCGTACAACGAGACCGATGCGACTTGATCGGCTCAGCGTGCGAGACGGAAATGAACTTTATCCTTATGTAAACTTAATATTATCACCCATATGCCCGTCCACGCCCAAAACCCATCCATCACACACAATCAAATAAAAATGTTTCTGTATGACAAACACGTTCAGACATAAACGAGAATATGGGTGTATATCTTCACTGAAACAACTACGGGTAATCATCGAAAATACTTGCATTTTACTCAGGCAATTTTGAGCAAACTCCAATCACTCTCTCATAATCGAAATGTGCCACGACCAAATTGGTACAACGACGCCCTTTACGCTACCTGACCAAAGCACAGTGTTAGTGTTAGTAGTTAGTAGTTAAGTTTTGGCCAATAGAGCCGACTTGTGATAGACGGTGGTACAAGAAAGGGCAGCCCATATTTTGCACCAACAGTTATAGTAAAATGCACCATAAAACATCAACAATTCACCCACAGACAAACAGACAAATCACAATGAATATTTCTCACAGTAAATCATCGTCGCTAAAACATTACCGCCATCTGTTGAATACACTGTGGTGAGTAGTACGCTGAACAGATGGTGGTAGTGTGTAAACGTCAAACGCAAGGGGAATGACTATGCGCGCCACAGGTAGCGGTTCTACCAACAACTTGCGAGTGATATGTCTGTTTGTCTGTGATTCACCCATAACAAAACAGACGGATGCACAAATATTTAAGTTGAAATCACAGACAAACAGATGTAATACTTTGAAAAACTTGTTCTTGAAAACATAGTATCTCAAAACATATAACCTCAGTAACGACATCTCTCTGGCTTCTCGCGGAAAACAAGCTTGCTCGCTAACTTGTAAACAATATTGCATAAAAGTTCTATAGAATGTATAGAAACGTCAAAGTGATCCGATGCCAGCGCTGCGGCGAGTAGTTCGCGGAACTGATAATATTCAAATCAACCGTTAAATGCATGAACGAAGATACACAATGAAGTGTTACGTCTGTTTGTCTGTGTTGAAATACTTAATAAAACAATGTGGAGACACCGTGAACAAGTAAAATTGTACCAGGAAAATAAAAATATTCTCCATGAAACAAGGAAAATGATCAATAAAAAAGAATAAAATGTTCCCTAAACATTACTGAAATGTTGCATAACAAATATACACTAATAAAAATGATGATATTTTCCATAAACTTCGGTGATTTCAATGAAACTTTTCATCTTTTTAATAAACACATTTCATATTTTTTATTGACTCATGTTACTTTTTATTATGGAAAATTTCAATACTTTTAGGGAACATTTAATCTTTTAGATGTTTATTTGGCGGCAGTGCCTGTTGCTCCGCTCCTCTAACTAAGCACGGACAGTCAACTGCCGCACATGACAAGCCCCATCAGCAAGCCGAATAAAACGCATTGAAAGTTTGCTTCTCTCTATCGCTTCTTATGTAATGGGAAAACCCGTTTGGCTATTTTTCCAATCTTTTCCAGAACAAAGTTGTTGGGTTTATCTAGTATAATGAAAATTTGCGTGATTAGCTACCATCTCCATTTAAAAAATAAGTTTAAAAAACGCAAGCTTGCGAGGAGTGGCAGTAAATCTACGCAACAAGATAAAGATTAAATGTTACACCAAAAAATATCGGTCAGAAATGCTAAAATGCACAAAAGAGAAAAGTTACATAAACTTTAGTGATCTCTATATAACATTTCTTCATTTTTACTGGCACATTTTTTTATAGGCTCATGTCATATTTTTTTGTGGAGCATTTCAGTACTTTTAGGGATCAATTAATCTTTTAAAAGCTTCTTTTGGATGCTTGCTCGTCACTCCACTCCTCTTACTTAAACAAACCACTGCAGGACAGTCAATATACGCAACAAAAAATATTAAATGTGGTGCTCATTTCCTAAAGGTGGAGCATCGAACACCAGTCATAGGTTAAAAGAGAGGGAACCAGTAATTTTTGCGCTGATAGGTACTCTTTTCTGAAGTCTGTGAATGGGAATCTAGATGATTTAAAACAAAATGTCCAATGTAACACTCTTTAATTATGTCGTTGAGAAAAATCGTCTAATTACATGCCCGAAGTACAACTTGACTACCCAAGCGACACGGCTTATAAAACTAAATACTGATCTTATTACATGTTTTGGAAACAACATAAAAACAAGCGGTAAATTTTTTTTAACGTGGGATTCGAACAGTGGTCCTTGGCGTGGTAGACTAATTACTTCCTAACTGGACCAACTCCACTAGATAAAAGTTTTATCATAACTATCTATCATGTTCTTATCAATGGCATAAACATTTTATTATCGTTCAATACGCCTTCGATCCATCATAAAGATGTTTTGTAAGCAGTAAAGCGTACATTTAATTGCTAGAGTGTTATTTAAAAGTATTTGTATTAATTTATGAGATGTCATAAAAAATGTTTTCAACCTTCTTTATAACAAACCTTTCAAAACCTCATAAGAAACTGTCAATCACTACGTGAAGAGACAGTCCGGCTCAATGGCGCCGTCAATGTCCACGCCAATCTGGAAAGAACAGAATCTCTTCAAGAACTTTATGTTATAACTTCAAATAACATTTGTTACCCAACGGTAACTTAATTTAGTTTTGCATATGGTATTGTACCAAATTGTAGATAACCAACGGTCAATTTGAATAAAACTGCAGTCGGCCCAAACACAGTATGCGTTTACTGGTGGGGAATATGAGCAACGTAGTGAAGCTGGTGTCGATCGTGGGCGGAACTGGAGCGAAGGGAAAAAACGGAGAATGGATTGGATGAAAGGAAAAGAGGAGAAGATTGGTGGGTGGAAGGATGATTCGAGGTTCGATGTGCCAACCTCATTGCGAACACGATGAGGAAATCGGAAGTGATTGTAGAGAGTGATCCACGCTTTTTTTTTTTCGGATGAAATAAGCCGTTGGTGACAGTGCGAGATAGCGGAAAGCTCGTTGGTGAACCAGAGCAGACTCGTACCTGTGGAACGACCGGTCCAGGTCACCGGTTTGCCCAACCGGATACTCTCCAGCCCGTAGGGTCTACGAGACCACGTGCTACATCGTAGCCCAGCGAAGTCGTTGGCCTACGGCCGAGGGTCGAGCCAGTACGTCCCCTCTAGAGAACCGTGTCCGGTTCCCGGCAGTTGGACAATCCGTCGCTGCTGTCCGGCAATATTACGGGGTGCAGGATTCACCCAGCGATGTCGTTGGCACACGACTGAGGGTCAGGTATTGAAGCGAACGAACGGCTGCACGGCCATCGGCAGGTGGACAAACCGTCCCGGCCGCCTGGCAAACTCATATCACCGTCAAACCATCGGTGCCTGATTGGTATTCCCCGTCGACGTCGTGGGCACACGACGGAGGGTCCGAACAAGCCGAGACGAATCTACCGTACGGGTCGCCGCTGCCGACCACCCAGCCCAGCGCTACGAAATCCGCCTACCGAACCGTTCCCGTCCACACTACCACCAACTCAGCCCTTTTGACGCCACCGCTAGAGCCAATAAAGTTGTACCGTAAGTTAACCCATATTTCATTGTTTAGGACATACCATACCGAAAACTCTCCGCAACTGCTCACCAACGCCCTGAGACCCGGGAGGAAAAGAGGTCATTTGTGCCCACCCCAGACAGCTGCCGTGGCTTTAGACCACGAGCTAGGGGCTTTGGCTGTTCCCCGTCTGGGACGGCAGAGCATCTCCCAGGACCAAAACAGTTTCATTGATAAAAGTAAGATGAAAGCAAAATAAAACTATTTTAGTAAATGTTGAAATCTAGGAAGTATGAAGAAAACATCTATAAACCTCATATTTATGCATCACTTAACGACCTATGCGAATTTTTACATATTATTGCACTTAGTTCAAAATAAAAGTGTGATTGTTCCATTGTTACTGAATGTTCACCGTTATTATACACTGACTACGATACAAATAGTTTTATAAGACGTATAGTTTCAAAACTTCCTGTTCAATTAAACTAGAAACTTGCAAGAAATGGACTTACAATGATTGAAGGATGCATACAATATATGGGATGTTAAATTATATGTCTCATGCAGTTAAACGATCAATAATGTAAACTTTTATGATACATGACACTACATTTATGTGCATAATAGTAACAGAAATTTACACTACTTTTCCTAGCTGTGTACATCGAATGAGTAAAATTTCCAAATAACTCTGCTAAATGGCAACATGGACGTTCCGAAAGTTCAACAAAGTTGTAGCCCATTTTCGGAGTTATATAATAATCACCCTTGTTGAACATAGTCAATTGTTGCTAAATATACTGGTAATTTCCCAAAAAACATCAACAATTCACATCTTTTATGTAAGTCTCAAATTTTCAGATCGTTTTCCTTGATTAGCTTTTGCTCAATTACTACACGATATTTGAGAAAACATAAACCCATCCTGTACAGACAAAATGCAATCAAAACTGCAATAATCGCCGCAAAAGTGTATAACAACATAACAACCCGGCTTCGGCGATTATTATTTTAGCCATTTGAACTTTTCTGCACCGCGCAAGCCACGCGGATTGTTCGGCACTTCCCATTATTGTTCGTTCATCCGCATAACATCATCCCCCACACGAGTGCCCTTCGGGTCACTAGACGCTGCTAGACACTCGACGTCGTCGGCGTCGTCGTGAAGATGCACCAGACCAGACAGGCAGGACAGGCAAAGCATGCACAGATGATGTCAGTGACTTGCACCCCTTGCAGGGAGTAAAAACAACCGAACGACTTCAATACAACCTGAAACAACGAACCGAGCGCGCCTTCGGCTCTCGTTTGTTTATACCGGCAAAAAAAGAGCTTACAACAAGCCATAAACAGCATATTTTCAGTCGGTGGTTATGGATGGTGTAGCTTGGTTTACTATAGGTAGAGGGATTATAGTGTAAAGCGCACCAGTGGGGTAATATGACCAACAAAAATTTTGCATGGACCTTACGAACAAAATTTAATTGGTTGTTTTTATCCAGAACAGGTGAAATTGTTTCTTTTAAAGTACAGATTTCCCCCGTAGAACGCGTACTAGCTGAGTTCCACCCACCGCTTTTTCTCGGTCTGTTTGGAACCCATTGAAAATCCCCCGTGAAAAAGTGGTGCGTAGAGCACAGTGGGTAATGCGTTCATTAACCCACTGGCGCGTATTACACCCAGTTCCCCTAGTAGGTAGCAGGGTCGTCAGTCGTTTGTGGACTGCCAACTAAACGACCATTGAAAAGTGAATTGGAATTCGATAAAGAAGGAAAAACTGAAAGTGAAAGCAATTCTGGTCTCTTTCTTCTGGGGCCGCGAAGCGTTGTCGGTTAGACTGGTTCGAATGTCAATTCTTGCGGCCAACCTCACCAATGTTTTAGGATGTCTAGCTAGAGTATGTCTTTCGAATGTAATTTAAGGATCCTGAATACCAATGCTTCCGAGTATTTTGAGATGAAAGGGTTTCAAAATCCAGCCGTTCGAATCTGAAAGAAAATCATCTACCCTCTATATTTTTTCGAATCAGCCTATACCGGGAGCTGCCGGTTATAGTAAATATGCCTTGAATGGCGAAGCGACGACGATGACGACGACGACCAGTTGAAGTTGAGTGAATGGGACGTCGCGCCGCTATACACAGGATGGCTGCAGCAGCCATTCAGCGTGAACAAAAAACGATTAACAAAATGTTGAAAATAATGTGCGCGCGAGAGCGAAAGATGCTTTGTAGATGGGGCAGCCGAAGGCAGCAGCAACTGCGATGCGATAGTGGATATGATGGGTTTCAACCCGGGGCTGCCTCCAGGGTGTCCGAGTGTATGTATAGAAATACAACAGGCTTCAAGTCGAAACGGATAGTGCAGAGCGATATTCGATGCTTGTTTCAAGTCAAACCTGTTATCAGAGTTGGAACAATCTTTTTTTTTATTGATGCTTTTCTTATAAGCTGTTGCTTTTACTCCCATGCTGGTGCTGGTTGGCAAAAGGGATCGATTACAAAAGATGCTGTTACGTGAGCTTTCTCTAACGTAATGGGTTGCGCATTCTGGCGCAGCGTAGATTTGCGAGGGTTTTTGTATTGCTGGATGGCCTGATGATTCACTTTCACGTCAAAAATCATTCTTTGATTTGAGAAAATTTCAATATAATTGTGAAGAGAAATAGCATTTAAATATTCCGTAGATGATAAGCTTTTCTCAGTTACTAGAAATTGACATCTGTGAAATTACCACTCAAATTTAGCGTCATCAATGTCCTAATTAGGCCTATGAATATTGCTGTTGCAAATATTATTACTGCTTGAAGTATTTTAGATCATCTTCGATCGAAAAAAAAAATGGAAAAAGTCGATGAGATATCAAAGATTATTTCTTTTTTGATGAATAAGTAGAAATAGGCAACACAAATTGGGCAAATCCAACCTTGCTTCGATTTCTTCTCATTATTATGGCTCAACGAACTTCCAACAGAATCTAGTGAGTACTTAGGTGTGGTGGGTAGGTCACTCCGCGCACCAATCTTGGGTCAACATTTTTCTCAGTGTGCCGATTATTCCGGCAGTGCCGGGCACAGAGCAAGCCGTGATTTTTCAAAAAATACGAATAGTATGGTATATTTGGCAACCCAGTATTTCTGACAGCTTGAATGTTTAGGTTTGCAATCGCAACGGCCCCGGCAATGTCGAATATCGTGCTCGATAAGGATTTCTTCTACCGACGAATAAAACGCCTCTACGCCAGCCTTGCATTCGGACGGCGGTCGGCGTAGACGAGCAAACCATCTACAGCAAATCAACCTCGCTGAAGACCTGGCTGCTGGGATACGAGCTGATCGATACGATTACGGTGCTGTGCGAAAAGTCAATCTTTTTCCTGACCAGCAAGAAGAAGGTTGATTTCCTGAAGCAGATCGAGAAGGACGCTGAGGAGGGCATTCCGTCGGTGAAGCTGTTGGTTCGGGAAAAGAACGACAAAGACAAGATCAATTTTGAAAAGCTGCTAGAGGCAATTAAGGGATCCAAGGATGGCAAAACGTTGGGCGTCTTCTCCAAGAACAACCTCCCGGGTGAATTCTGTGAAACGTGGCGAGCTTTCAGCTAGGACAAGATCTTCGACACGGTGGGCATTAGACGATTCAGAAGCACTACACCTTACTGTTTAATTTGGAAGAGCAACTGCTGAAGGTGATGATTCAGGGCAAGAAGCTCTCGGAGGTTATCGACGTCGGAATGGTTTATGCCAAGAAGAAGGATCTCAATCTAAGACGTTCGGTTTTACCACCGGGTTGGAGTTCAGGGAGAATTCGATCATAGTACCTCAACAAGTGAAATTCAGGTTAAAAATTGTAAGTTAATTAGGTTGCGTAGAAGCAATAAAAATTCCGTGTGATTGTGCCGTGAAAATTAGTTCGGTATTGTTCAAATGAGTTGGGTTTGGTAGACAACCAATTGACCGACTACTTTTCACGGCACAATCACACGAAATGTTTAATGCTTCCACTCAACCTAATTAACTTTTATTTTTGTTACAAAAATCGAAAACCATTTATTTCATCTCGTATAAGATGACGCATATCCGAAAAAAAAACTACTCTTTTACTTTATTCAAATTTAAACCGAAATCTCACCTCAAATTTACATTCGTCGCATTGGTGGTAAGGCCACAGTTGTTACCCTTCACCGCCATCAAAGCATATCCTTCGTTGCCTCAGTAGTTGAAACAGGAGTTCCTTTTTAGCCAGTAATCTTTTCCTTTGAGTTTTTCGCATCCAACCGCCACCACTGCATGATCCAATCAATCCAAATTGCTCTTGCATTCCGGTTCGTTGTACACTCCATTTGCGTAGTAGCTGAAAGACTTGTGACCGGCATCGATAGCAATCGACAGCCCTCGGAAACCTACATTTCGAATTTAAATGTGAACCGAGAAGTGAATTGCTGGTCTGAGTTCCTCTAGTATATTCAATTAGAGTATGTTTCTGAAATACACAGTCAAACAGCACGTAATGTTGTGAACAACTTCAATGACAGCTGTCCAGCAGTGCTCCCATTTTATTTAATGAACAATCCAATGCCTACGAGATTGTGCCGAAGGTGTGCCGATGGATGTGCCCAAGCTATGTCGAGTCTACTTTCTGCACACTGTGCTGAGTGACTTACCCCTTGTGTCCACATTGAATCTGAAAGTACCGATTGTTTCATAGTAGTGCCTCTGGTTGATTCTAAAACATGTTTTGACAGCAGTTTGTTTTTAAAGTTCTCCTCTTTCGGTGCTGAAAGTTTCATCATGATTCGTGCAGTTTAGAAAAACTACTGCACCAGATGGAAGACGAGAGATGAAAAATGATCTTGCCCATCCACGTTGAAAATATAACCATGTGCCAAAATACTCGAGGAGATTTCTCCAGCAAGTTAAAGTTTAATAAATTTGAAAGGATGCTTATGATCTGGCATTTATGGGCATTCGTATGGTGCATTAGTAAAAGGCATGTCTGTTCCGCATGGCTTTGACACCTGGCCTCAGGGGAGGGGGGGGGGGTGGTTTAAGTTGTGACGCTCGGCAACTTGGCACAGTACTCGCTGACCATTTGAATGTCACTGGCCAATCCGACACTGTTGTTATCATTCTCTGGAAGGAGTCGGTCGAGGGGGGGGGTGGTTTAAGTTGTGACGCTCGGCAACTTGGCACAGTACTCGCTGACCATTTGAATGTCACTGGCCAATCCGACACTGTTGTTATCATTCTCTGGAAGGAGTCGGTCGATTTAAAGAATTGTTAAAACATACAGAGGATCACTATCCGGTGGTTTCATGTTCTGACATAAATTGGAAATATATCCTTTATCAATACGTACCGTTTGGAATTGTAGTCCTTCAACCTTTCATTTTCATTTTCTACAACATTAGATCCTACCACGCCTCCGTTGGATCGTACTGTAGGCAGACATGGAAAATCATTTGCATTCATTTCGTGCATTCATTTACATTCATTTACCCCTAACTTTTTTATCAACAGAACTCCGCATAATAATGTATAAAGCTTTTGTAGGTTTTATTATAAGCTACAACTTTTGTTAATAACTCAAATCCGTATCTCTTATGCATGACGAACCAGAGCGAACAGAAGCCACTACTGTTTTTTAGTGAATGTGTTTTACATTCACTGAAATACAGTAACAAGTTCTGCCCACTCTAATTCGTGATGCATAAGAGATACAGATTTGAATTATGGGCAAAAGTTGTAGCTAATGACAAATTCTACTAAAGCTCTATACATCATTTTGCGGAATGCTGTTGATGAACAAAGTTAGAGGCAAATGAATGTAAATGAATGCATGAAATGAATGTAAATGATTTTCCATGCCTGGCTGTAGGTACCGCATCTTTCTTTTTTTCGAATCTTTGAATTTCCAGCAGCTTCCGAGTGACGGTAGTTCACTCAATTGTGGTAGAAGCTGCCAATTCCCTATAATTGATTGCTTCCAACAGGAAAAAAAAACAATATTTCGGTTCCTCTTTCACAAGTAAAAGTTACTGTCACTAGGTATCGATCCGAGTTTCAATTCTCTACTTGATCCACTATGAAAAGTTTTTCGATTTGAAGTTGGAAAACCACCGGCTAGCTGGGATTGGGATACAAATTGCCGTGAAATTTTGTAGAGCAAAACAAAAACAACAACGAATGCCGTGTTATGATTATTTGTTTATGAGCAGTCTCACTAACACTTGTACTTCAAAGTTCCACCTTTGATTGACAGAGGCGCTGTTATCAGTGACGATTGACATTTGTATGGGAGATGGGAACAGTTGCCAGTCTTCTTGATTTGTAGTCTTCGCTTGAAGTTAAGTCATGTTAAAACCCGTTGCTCGCCAGGACGGGATTTAATTTTCATTTTGATTACTTGGATTGGCTCAGTTCTAAGAAATTTAGTCAATTCATCTTTGATCTGATCCAGGGATTCACCTCTGGACAGACCTTTCAAGACAACCTTGAACAGACGTTCAGTTTTGTTGTCGTAAGTAAAAAAATGGTGCTGATTCTCAGTAAGATACTTGAGTCGACGTTTGAATCCATCCAAGGTTTCAGCCAATACACGACATTTGCCCCGACGTCCAATTTGAAGTGAACACTTAATTTAACGAGGTTCAAAAGTTCTGTGCATGGTGTGACATTTTCCTTCTTGGCATTAAGCTGGAAAAGTTTAGGGCAATTTTGCCTGGATGATGGATCTTTCTCATGTCAAATTGATTGTTCAAATTAATTTAATCAGTCGGGGGATCAAGAGATTGCCCTTTTCTTCTGCGTTTAGGCACCATGGCGGCAGAAAAGCGTTTCGCTAAATCGATTTCCAAGCAGATTACGATAAGGATTCGAAGGATCGAAGTGGAATTTTCCAAGTCGATGGCCAAGCAGGATTACCTCAGGTAGGGTCAAAACAAGGATCGAAGAGGAATAAGAGTCGAACAAGGTGGAAAATTTGCAGGTAATATTGTGCACTGAAAAGTTGAAGCTTGGTGTAGCTTTAGGTAGCAGTAACATTTCCTTCAGCAAAAAGCAAATTGATCCGCAACGGCAAGAGAGCATGATGCGGACTGGAAGTTTGGAAGATGATTTTGAAGTTGCCTTCTTGGTAAATGTTTATAGGAAAGTTTGAACATACTGAGAGGTAAAGCACATATCATCGGTAAGAGACGTGTGTGTGAGAAAATTTGCGAAAAAATCTAAGGGCACCGGTGGGATTCGAACCCACAATTCCCATTTTCCTTGGTACAGTACTACTGAGGTACATTGAATTTCGCATGTTGAGACTTTAAAACAAATGTCCAATAACATAATTAATGATTTCAGGCAAAAAGCATTGCAATCCTTAATTGAAACGATTAATACCCGGTATATTTAAATAAGATTTAGTTTTAGTTTTTAGTTTAGAGATGATAATTGTTTTACTGACATGCAAGTATAGAAAGCCTATTTAAAATACTGAATTGCTACAGCTGGAGCAATGTGAACAAACATAGATACAGATCATAACAATTAAGGCTGGTAAGTTACTGTAGTAGCTAGAGCACCTAGATTAAAATAAAATGTAATTTAATTTGAATTTGGAATGAATAAAAGTTTAAAGAGAAAGTTTTTCAATAGATGTTTTGGTAAATATTTGAATTAAGTTTTGTTTCGGTGTTCATACCGTATCCTTATCCGTGGACGTAAATACGAAATTTTACCAAATTTTTTTTATGGCATGACTTATTTTGAATTCGGTGCTATTAAACTGAACAATTTGCATTATTTAACTTGCTCACAGTAGTGTAAGCAAATTATCTTCCGAGTAAAGGGAATGCAATTTTCCGGATTACTAGCACTATCTAATCACATTTATTCATTAAGTTGACCGGTTACGCGTCATTCATCACGAGACCACCAGACATGCACACAGGAGACACCGCTCATAATTTTATGTATCAATCAACCGCTAACCGGTCATCGTCGTCTCTATCTGCTGCGATAGATAAATGCATGTTGTCTGCGATGAAGTAATCGCACCCCTTAGTTATCACCACGTGCGTCATTGGTCGTCACCAGGTGGCTGGCATGCATCTTCCGCTTGGCGGCGGTGCTCCCTAATGAACACCTACAGGTTCGAATGTCCGCCAGTAGCCGATCATCAAGTACCTCAGTAGTCGTTCATAACCTCATCAACGCATGATCGTCACCGTCGCTGCCGCCGACAATCGATTACGAAAGTGACAGTTGTATATTATGGCATAATGTTGCCTATTGCATAACACCTACCTCCTTCCTCCCGTTTATCCCGTCACTCCGGCGCGGCCCGGCGAAAGAAGAAATGCTCCACAATCGCTCACTGCGTAAAGGTTGCGTTTGATCTGATTCAAAGCCCGTCCGGAATCCGGTGCACAAAACCATTCATTTGCCTTACTGGGTAATGTGTGGGCTCTATTTCTCAAAGTGGTGGTTGATGGCGCGTCGAGCGCGTTGATCTAGATGAGAGCGTTTAAGGAGTGTGAGCGCGCAAAGAAAAAGATAATCCCCCCGTGATCACTTTCATCGTGAGCTTTTCGGCGGTGAATGAGAGCGTTGAAAAAAAAAAAGAATACCTACAACAGCAAACGGAACGAATATCCGTCGCAAAGAGCAAGAGAATGGAGAAACGCCCGCGGTTTGGTTCGGTTGTGAAGTGTTTGTTTGGATCGTTTTTGTTTGTCGGTCAAGGGGAGGTACAATGTTGACGTGTTATTTAATAGTAGTTGGATTAGGATTTTTTTTAGTCGGGCGAATCTGATTAGATTTTAGCTGTTGCGTGCATTTTAGTGATATTGTTTCAGGTTAAGTGATTGGGTTATGTAAGCAAATTGTAATGAGATAGGAAAATTAACAAACGAGATACTTTATTATTGACTCGTGTGACATAACGTGAAAGAGCCAGTTGGTTTTTGGTGAAAGTTATAATATCGCAGAAGACGGGCTTTAAGATTTTATGGACCTGAACATCTATGCTGAAGTGAATAACATCCTGTAGTATGGTGAGGAGATCGTTTATAATGAATTTGAATTGAATTTAATTTAATGAATTTAAGGTTAAATTTATTCCAGGGTAAAAAACGTAAGTCTTATAAGCACAGACGATCGGTTTGTTATACATCCTCAATTCTCTTGCTTTGAACGTTCATGAGGTTAGAAAAAAAAAAACAATAGGTGTGTCCTTCAGTCCGTCCGAAACGGCATTCCAACAAATATAGGTCTGTTATTGAACTCCCAGCTCCCTCTTTAAAATTCCTACAATTGCCCAAAGCGGACAGTCCATACGCATATCATTCCCTTTCGATCAGCAAAACCGACACAGAATACCGTACCAAAGCGGCGCAAAAGATTATGCATCCATTCTGCCGCTAGAAGACTGTCTGGAAAAATAAAACAGATCTCCAGAAACAGATGATCCCCACCGGGAACCACTGGGACGGGTCCCGGGGACGATAATCGAAATGGACGACGCGTCGGTCGACACAAGTGGAACTGTTACGTGTACAACATGTGCATGAAACATAGATTTGCAACCTACTTCTAGAGCCCGACCCGCGCAGTCGTAGTAGCCCAACTAGTTCTTCTACTCGGTCAACTCTGGCCGGTTCTTTGGCCCGATGCTACGCAAATCTATGTCAGGTGAATTGGCGGCCGGCAGCCGGCGGTCGGTGGTTGATCAGTCCGCTAACGGTGTGGCTTAGTTTTGTGCAACTATAGGTACCTACCATTATTCGTGCCACTCTTAACCTACTTACCGGGCGCGGATGCGATGGACTGCTATCGGGCTGTCCTGTCCTGATGAAGGTGGGTGCTGCTGAAGACTAGTCTCCTCTCGAGGAGAGCGACCGACGAGGGGCGGGAGTGCAGAAAAGAAGTGTGACTCTTTCCCTCTCTCCACGAACGGTGTGCAGTGTGATGCAATGTAGGCACAGAATGAATGGATTAATTTGATTTATCTCTGGCAGTAAATTATCATGGTTTAGCACGTCTGTGTGGAACGTGACGATTTGCCAACGACAGCGGTGGAGGCTGCAGCAGCTGGATGATTGATTGGGAGGGCGATGAATTCCAGAGTCGTCGCTGGTGGCATTTTTCTGGCTCAGGGCAATGGGATGAACTGGATTTAGGAGCAATGAAAGAAGATCATTGACGGGCATCAACATGATGTGGCCGGTTAGCTCGTAGAGGACAGCGCATTCAGTTCGCTTTTCACAATTCCGTATTTTAATAAATTGATAATCTGCCGAGTCTCTAAAATAAAGGATAACTAGGGTTAACTACCCCATTTCCGGCTTATTAAGCACAACTCGCACTTAGGATTTCTTAATCTAACGTAGTTTAGCGCCAAACGGAATGTTATTATTACTGATGCCTTCCAAATTTATTTACCTTTCCGTACGATTTGATAATGAGAAACAAATGGTTGAGATATTGTTAAAAGTCTAACACTGCTTCTTGACGGCAAACTCGGCCTACCGATTCTAAACTCGGCCTAACGCATTGACACGCTAATGAATTCACTTCGGACTATCGGATGAAGATAAAGATTGATTCGGTCAAACATTTAAATCACGCGTTCTTATTGACTTTTTTCGGTAGCGTTTGAACTAAAGTATCGTACCAAACGCATAATTTACCTGTTAACGCCGAAATCACAATCTGTTCGACCAGTAATTTGATCCGTGTTCTTAGTTTAGTGCATGTCATATTACGCCATCACTATAGATAAATGATGAAATATTCGATTTATTTACAGTTGTCATTCTTGCATTTATCGCAAGGATCCGACTCTAATTAAAAGGTCCCGCTATTTATTCCCTTCGGAGTGTTCACGCTCTTTTGTCAGTCAAAATTGGATTCCTTAGCAACAAAATAAGAAATGACACCGATAATGACCAGAACCCTAGTCTTAATCACTTCAAAAAAAGGAACAACGAATAGAAGATTACGAATCACATATATGGAGACTAACTAACTCATTTTTTCCCAAGCAAGAGTGAGGCAAAGCAGCAGTTCAACGCATCAAAAGCAGAAGCTAGGAAAGCTGTGGAGGAAGCGATAAGAAAATTTTGGGCTGAGTTTCAACAAATATTCACAAGCAGTACACCCACGTCCGAACTATGGCAACGCTTTAATAGACTGAATGGAAAGAAGAGTGCTAGGGGAATCGGACTTATCATCGACGGAGAACATGTAAACGACCCTACAGCAATCGCCGATCACTTTGCTGATTTTTTTGCAGCCTCTTCCGCAACATAAAGTTATCCAGAAGCGTTTCTGCGATGTAAACAGCAAAGGGAAGATATCGAACTTGAGCTTGACACAGATGAAGATACTGTGTTGAATAGAAACTTTTCGATTCAAGAGCTCTTTCGAGCACTAGAAAGCGCAGCAGGAACATCAGTTGGACCGGATGAAATAGGCTATCCTATGCTAAAACGACTTCCTTTCCATTGTAAGGCTAGCCTCCTAAAAGCCTTCAATCGAATCTGGTCCAGTGGAGAACTCCCTACTGAATGGAAAGAAAGTATAACCATCCCGATCCCCAAAGGTGTAGGAAACAGAAACGAAGCTGGTAACTTCTGCCCAATCTCGCTAACGAGTTGTGTGGCCAAAACCATGGAACGAATGGTGAATCATCGGCTCATCGCGCACTTAGAGGAAGCTGGTAATTTGCACCACAGGCAATATGCATTCCGGAAGGGAAAGGGATCAACCTGTTACCTGGCAGAATTTGATGACGTGATTTCAGAGGCTGCAAGAAAAGGAGAACACTGTGAGATCGTAACCCTGGATATTAAAAAAGCATACGACAGAGTCTGGCATCGAAACATTATGGAAGCGGTAGTGAAAAATCATCTGGGAATTAAAATGAACAACTTCATTTCCAACTTCTTGCAGCAGCGTTCAGCTAAAGTCAGCTTTGCTGGGCACTTGTCCAAAAGTACCCATCAAAAAAATGGAGTCCCTCAAAGCTCGGTTCTTTCAATATCTCTTTTTCTCCTTGCTATGAACTCTATATTCAAAATCATACCAAAAAATGTCCAGGTCTTCCTATACGCTGATGACATCATTATCTTCGCCACCGGTAAACGAGTAGGATTCCTTCGTAGTAGACTTCAAAAAGCAGTTACAGCAATCGACAATTGGGCTACTAGCATTGGCTTCGAGATGTCTCCTACAAAGTCTTCAACCATGCACTGTTGCAAGGTTATCCGTCATAAAAACTGGCATTTAGAAGGGGCTAAGATATTGTTGGGGGACTCCGTTATCCCTGAGACCAAGTCTACAATAATCTTGGGCGTTCTTTTTGACAGAAAATGTTAATTTAATATACATACGAAGCAACTTAAAGAGGATTGCAGAAGCCGTCTGAATTTGTTAAGAGCTATTTCGAAAAAAGCAGACCGTAAGACCCTTCTTTACACAGGAAATGCAACAATAACATCAAAACTTTTCTATGGTATGGAAATTCTCAGGAAAGAGAACCTCAAAAACCTTGCCCCGATCAACAACCAAATTCTAAGAATCGCTTCAGGTGCCCTTCGTACCAGCCCTATCTTGCCTCTGGCCGTGGAATCGGGATGTTTACCTTTCCAGTACAAGGTCACCCTCTCACTAATTAGGCAATCATGTTCCGTGCTAGAAAAACTACTAACGAGTGCAACGGTTTATGGAAAAAAGCCAACACTGCCTTCCAACACCTTACGGGTAAATCGCTTCCGCCATTGAAAAAACTCATAACTATTCAGCATAGACCTTGGCACAAACGGAAACCACCAATCGATTGGACAATCAAAGCGAAAGTCAAAGCAGGACAGACGCCTCAGCTAGCAAGGGAAGCTTTCCGTGAGTTAGTAGATCACAAATACCAAGAGCACAACCGATGGTTTACAGACGGATCTTTGGTTGATGGTAAAGTTGGTTTCGGTGTAATTGGTCCTACAACTAGAATTGAAGCTAGTCTTCCTGAACAATGCTCAGTTTTCACTGCTGAAGCTGCAGCTTTGTTATGGGCAACTCGTGAAGCAAATGGCAAGTCCGTTATATTTAGCGACTCTGCTAGTTGCCTACAAGCACTAGAAGCAGGAAAGTCCAAGAACCCGTCCGTTAAAGCTATCGAGAGGGAAGCAGAAGAAAAGGATATTTGCTACTGCAGGATTCCCGGCCACTCGAAAATAACCGGAAATGAAGAGGCTGACAGAGCAGCAAATAAAGGTCGACAGCGAGAGAAAGCTACAAACAATGTTCCAGCACACGATATTATCGAATGGAGTAAAAGTGAAATATGGTAAATACATCAGTCAACTTGGGATGGATCAGCAAGGAATATAACTAGGATTGTTAAACCAACAGTTTTTGGATGGATGGACCAGAAGGACAGAAGAGACTAAATAGTTCTTACGAGGCTTCGACTCGGACACACCTGGCTAACAAAACACCATTTGTTCGAAAGGAAACCGCAAGAAGTTTGCAATACCTGTAACAGGAACCAAACTGTTCATCATATCCTCATCGGCTGTCAGCAGTTCAACTCACAGCGTCACGAAGTTGGTTTTCCCGACGACGTAGAATTTGTATTAAGAAACAATAAGGATGCGGAAGTGAAAGTAATAAGTTTTTTGAAAAAAATTAGAATGTATAAGAAAATTTGAAATGTATATATTTTGTGAACACTAATTATTAAATTTTCAGAGACGAATGCCCTTAAAGGGTAAAGTCTCTTTAAACAAAAAAAAAAAAAAAACTCATTTTTTCCTTGCTAAAAGATTATCCTCGGTGGACAAGTCTTGTCACTATCAACAAGGCATAAAAAGCAACAAGGACTAAGATGTGTTCCTCTGGATAATGAAAAATCCTGTTTCCCTAGTATGAAGTAGTTAGTGCCACGAAAATGTGATCTACCCAAGTTACGGGGCAACTTCTCTTTTGTGTCAAGCTAATGATTTGTGAAAATTTTTAGATATAGGGGAAATGACTCTAATGTTTGAAGATTGGTCAATTGCTAAAAATCTGCTATTTATCAATTTTATCTAGATGGCCGCGTCATTGGGACGGTACTAATGGATATTTTTTGTCGCTAATGAAAATTTCGTCGACTGGTGAATTTGTGTATGTACCCAAATTAGGGGCATTTAGGCTGACAATACATTCATTTCCCCCTGAAGAACGCAGTAGGCTCTGCCCGCGAATGGTTTGTTTTGTTTTCGCTTGCGCTGATGTCATCTGTTTTCCGCATATTTTTTAATTGTGCCAATTCAAAAAATATTAGTTTTCGCATGTGGATAAGCGTAAATCACGTTTTAATAAGCTTTTAGTGATATTGTAATTAACGTGAAAATTCTGTGATTTCTATATGGGGGTACACTTCGTGAAAACCGAAAATGTAACATGTAACAAAATTATGAAAGATTTTGAACGTTAGTAACTCAGCTGTCCCTGGACCAATTTCAATAATTTTATCGCCAATCGATCAGAAATATTCCTGCGCATCTGATAAAGTTAGGACTTCAAAACGTCACTATAGAAAATTACACGAA
This sequence comes from Ochlerotatus camptorhynchus, assembly GCF_037179485.1. Classification (NCBI taxonomy): domain Eukaryota; kingdom Metazoa; phylum Arthropoda; class Insecta; order Diptera; family Culicidae; genus Ochlerotatus; species Ochlerotatus camptorhynchus. The sequence continues at coordinate 263,417 of NW_027040522.1, forward strand.
TGTGCAATTGTTGCTATGATAATTAAAATTATCACCAATTGCCTGCGAAAAGTGATTTCCCTAACACAGATTTCAAAGTTGAATTCCAGCCGCACAGCTATTGATCGTTAACAGTAGCTCTTGATAAGTCACTGTGGGCCATCTATGTCAAACGCGTCATACTAAAGAGCATAAACAGAGAGAACCCCGCTCAAATTCCTATTCTTTCACAAAACACAAGCTCCTGCTGAAGATTTATTATATATTATCAATTCTACGTCATCAATGCGTACAACCCCATAGGGTTGTCCCTTGAAGTTTTTTTTTCTTTGTGCTGGCGTTCTGCCTTCCAGAGGATGCACGCGAATGAGGTTTAAGGCAAAAATTCAGTGCAAATGAAAAACTTTGCATGTGATTCAAAATGTTGTGTTGGGTTGTAAAAACAACGCGAAAGATTTTTCCGATTACCGCGAGTGAACAAAACCAGTGCATTTTCGGAGGCAAAATTTGGTGAGATCTATTATAAATCAATCATAAATGCATATTTCCAAATATTACCAAATACGCGCCAGATTTCGAAACATCACATTTTGAAATCTGGAAGTGTGTTTGCAGTACTATTATTCATATGATAACGGTAGTGTTTACACGCGGGGCTTATTGTATGTTAAAGTAACCTCGGAATGGACGTGAATTACCAGGCATTCTGAAATGGGTTGCTGAATCTGCAGTAGAACTATCGCTTTGAGTTGTTCTCAAATCTGTTGGGTGGGACTCCCCCCCCATCCATAGCCATATCAAGCATGGCACACAAAACGATATCCATAGAGCTATATGGACTCCGTAGAACTATCTGGATATTCCGGATTGTTGTTCCATATGATCGAAATGATTGTGGTTCATGGCTATGACAAGTGAAATATCAAATCATACATCATGACCAATGATACTCAAAACATTATCCATTGAACCATATGACCATCGTAAAACTAGTTCGAATATTTTTGTTTATGGTGACAGCGGAAACATGAACAGAGCTAATTGACACCTTTCAATAGGTTTCTGATGATCCAGCTTATGGGTTTACATTCTGCAAGTCCATGATTAATCATCATATCATACGATACATCATCAAATTATATCTACTCGACGAAATATTAACCACCTCTTGTTTTTGGCTGTGTTACGCCCCCTCTGAGACTTTACGTCAGTTCTCAACTTAGTGTTCTTTGTGCACTTCCACAATTTGTCCATCCCAAAAAATCCTTAAACAGGACTGGGAATCCAACCCAGCCACCTTCAGCATGGTCTTGCTTTATAGTTGTGGCCTGAGTGGTGCGAAGACGGACCTCAAAATCGAACCACTTTCGAGCTGTCAAATCGAACCACTTTTTTATCATTGTGTTTCGTTGAAATAGATAGAAGTATTGTTATCGTCCAAAATAAAAAATAAATATTTTTCAGTAATGTTTTTGATCTTTTTAAAAACGTGATTCGAAACGACTCAAACAATTAAAAATAACAGTATTATTGCGTATTTTGGACCAAAGTAGACTCCTGCGCTGAAAAAAAAACTGTTTCAAAACAAAACTGTTTCTTGCCATCAAATACGAGTCCCTATTATATACGAGTCCCTATTCAGCACAAACACATTGATAAGCCTTTGCATCCCACTTCAGCACACAATGAAGGCAAAAAGGAATGAAAAAAGGAGTGCTTCTTTTGTTTTCGCGAACAAAAGGTGTAAATATTCATACGTTGTCCTCTTGAAGGCATCGTACCAAACGTATAATTGACTCGTTAATGCCGAAGTCGTAGATTTCATCGTTTCGGTGTCCAAGTTGACCGACACTATTTTTAATTCTTCCTGCACGATAGACCAACAATGAGGGATTAGGCCGCAGAGGCTCTCTACCCTATTTTGTTTGTTGATTTCAAATTCAATTTAAAAAATGTCTCACCTTTGCTTTGCAATATTTTCCAGTTCCGGCGATCGCCAATCTTCATCGTTAACAACTTTATCACTTTCGTCAATTGTTTCACTGATAAATGGACCATCATCATATGTTCGCAGTGTAGGGATTGCATTTTTATCACGATAAGCAACTGAATTCAGATGTTTTACACAATTTTTATCAAAATGAATACTGCACAACCGGTCACTGGGTTTGATTTGAAAATTGAGTTCCACCTCACAGAAACTGAGCCACTCTTTTCGTACAGCTGAATCCTTGGGAAACCTGAATAGGCTTCGCTTTTCGTCGTGTCCATCTTTATAATTGCAAAAGTGAGCAAAACACTTCATTCTGAATTTTATTCCACTCCGTAAAAACTCCAGCTATGAACAATGTCAACAAACAATCACAAAGTCACGAATCGGCTCTGCACAAAAAGCCGTTTGACACTTCTCTCTACCAACCGACGGTGATGAAACGTTTATTTCAACACTACCAACATGAAGAAAATTTCACTTCGCACCACTCAGGTTGTGGCTTAAACGACTGAGCTTATACAACGACATTAAAATAAAAAAATCAATAAACAAAAAGGACACCGTGACGCCAGCTTAAGATGTTTCAAAACATCATTTGAATACAGGCAAATCCGATGTCTATTTTTTTGGATTCTAAGATTCCAAATATTTGATATCAATGGTTATTATTCAGGGGTTGGCGAGCATTTAAAATATGCATGAATGAATGTCTTCATGGAGGAAGGAGGTTCTAAATTGTTTATAAAACGATCTGCGTAGTTTCTGGACAGACCAAAAGCAACTGTCAGTCTATCAGCCAGTTTCATATACACGGATCAAAGAAGCATCCATCTATCTGATGTGATATTAGGCACTATCTACATTCCACTAGACTAGTTTTTGAGAGCTTTTAAACTCCACCTCTCCCTGCAAAAACAATCATCCATACAAATATATTACTTTTTGTATGGACTGTGGATATTTATCAACCTTCTTTTGCACCTTAATATGCCAACTTCCCTTCCTTGTTAATTCGCCAACCTCCCTTCGTCCTAAAAAAAAGCAGATTTTCTTCCTGGATGGCTGCTTGTTTTTACTTTGACCTCGACCCAATTTCTATCGACTAGCTTGATGTTCTTGTCGAAGCTCTTCTCACAGCTCAACTGCAATGCCTCTGCTGCGATATCTTGCGTTTTAATCCAGCACTTAATTTTTATTGATTAAGTCTTCATTTGTTCCAATTTAAAAATAAATTACATTTCATTTTAACAATATGTGCTCCAGCTACTACAGTAACTTACCAGTCTTAATTGCTATGATATAAATCTAAGTGTTTTTTCATTGTTCCTGCCTTTGCAATTCAGTACTTTAAACAGGTTTTCTAAACCTGCATGTCTGTATAACAATTGTCATCTTAAAACTAATAATTGAAACTAAATATTATATAAGTATAAAGGGAATTAATCGTTGCAATTGAGGATTGCTGTGATTTTTGCCTGAAACTATTAATTATTTTGTTGGACATTTATTCTAAAGTCTCAACATTTGAAGTTCTATGTACCTCAGTAGTATTGTACCAGGGAGGCAACTACAAAATCATCTTCAGAACTATGTTCTGAATCTTTTGAAGTGCTTTTTTCTTGGAAGTGCAACAATTAGACCATATTGGCATAGCATGAAGCACGGCCGGTCTAAAAACTTGTTTAAATATTAGAAGTTTATTCGTCAGGCAAAGTTTGGATTTCCTGTTTATAAGAGGATACAAACATTTCATATATTTGCTACATTTGGCTTGAATGCCCTCAATCTTTAAAAGTTAATTGGTCAAGTACTAATCCAAGATATTTCACTTGGTTTGACCAGGAAATTGGAACTCCGTTCTTAGTAAGTATGTGACTACTACTAGGTTTCAAAAATGAAGTTCTAGGCTTATGTGGAAATATTATAAGTTGAGTTTTGGAAGCCTGTTATTGTAAGTCTAAAAATTATTTTTGAATTTTGGGATTCAAACCGGCAGTCGCTGATTCACAGGTGCCAACCTTACGTACTGGACTACTTAATTATGTGTGTGGCAAAAGGTCATTAACTTAAAGCACGTCAAATTTATGTTGCTAATAGCAACCGGTAAATTAATATACAGCATTGCAAAATTGTAAACAACAACTGGTGATAGTAAAACATTCCTCTCATTTCAAGTGCGGTTAACACAATGTGGACACAAGTGCGCTATTCATTTCGATGGTAATTTGGACGCTATTTTAGTGCCATAATAAAGTTATATTTTTGAAATGCGGTATAAACATTTAGTGCTATATAAAGTGGTGATCCGTCAACCCACAGGAGTACAAATGTTAATACTTAAGACGTCGTCGCAGTCCACTTCTACCTGGAGCTATTCCTAAAAAGCGCTTCTGCCTTGTCTCTCAGCGCTGACACTGCTTGGTATTAGCAACAATCAATACGAAACTAACGATTTTAAATTGGCTCACTACTTGACTAGCCTATTGGTCCCAAGCACATCGATTAACGTTCCCCATCCTAGTATAAATTCCAGCACTACACCATGTTTGTTTTGATTAGCTATGAAAGTTTGACAGATAAAATGAGGGGTTCGTGCACTGCGACGAACGCCAGCGACATCGGTGATTTCGGCGACACCATCGGCAACGAAAATTCTGCCGGCCCTAGTGCGGCAAAAGTGAAGCTACCTCCATTGGTAGTGAAAAATGCCCATCTTAATGAGCTCATCGCAGATCTAGTGAAGCTGGGCGTTAAAGCCGAATACAAAATCCGTACCAAAGCGGAGTATGACTTGGTCGTCGCCCACCTGAGGACTTCCAAGGTGGAATTCTTCACCCACGACATTCCCGTGAGAAGCCATTCAAGGTCGTCATTAGGGGCCTACCAAACCCGAAGTTTATTGAAGCGGAAATCAGAGACCGGTACAAGCTGGTCCCAAGTGCCGTCTATCGGATGACAAGAAAGGACGAAAATGTGAAGGCGTATCCGGATAGCGTTTTCCTGGCACACTTCCAGAAGGGAACGATGACGCTCAACGCGCTGAAAGCCATCCGCTCCATCAATTCCATCATCGTCCGCTGGGAGCCATACCGTGGCGGCCATCGTGATGTGACTCAGTGTCAATGGTGTCTGAACTTCGGACACGGCACCCGCAACTGCAACATCAAGCCACGCTGTGGCAATTGCGCTCAAGACCACGCCACTTCCGACTGCCCTGCGGATGGAGCCGTGGCGTTAAAATGCCCCAACTGTGGTGGTGCTCACCAAGGATCCAACAAGCAGTGCCCTAAACGTGACGATTTCAAGCGCATCCGAAATCAGGCGTGCACCAAAAATCAATCAGCACGAAGGAAGGATAAGGCCCCGGCTTTCAGGGCGGAGGACTTTCCGCCTCTTCATGGACAAGCGAATCCAAGGGTGTGACCGCCCCCCTCAAGAAACGTCTGGATCTTCTGCTGGACAAAGCTCTCCATCCCCGCTGTATTCTGGAGACAACCAACAGCTCAACCAAATAATCCCGATCTGTTCACAGCGGATGAATTGATGGAGATTTTCATCAATATGACCGGTATTCTACGTAAGTGCCGCAATAAGCCCGAACAGATCCAAGTGCTCGGTAAGTTCATCATCCAGTATGGTGTCTAAACCGCTAACCATCGCTACCTGGAACGCTTGCTCTGTAAGAGCAAAAAATATTGAGCTTGCCGACTTCCTCCGCAAGCATAGCATCGACGTGGTTCTTCTAACCGAGACCCACCTAAATTCCGGTGACAGCTTCTGGTTGCCTGACCACAACATTATCCGGCTTGATCGCACCAGCTCCAGGGGGGTGGTGTAGAGGTCATCGTCAGAAAGGGAATCAAGTTTTGCACTCTGCCCCACATCCGCACTTCTATCATCGAGGCCGTTAGTGTGGAGGTGGAATCACCAACTGGAAACGTCCGGTTTATCGCTGTTTACTGCCCACGCCAGTGCACCGCCAACAATGGACTAGGTACTCAATTCAAGAACGACCTGACCGCCATCACCCGTACTAGCTCTCGATTCATCGTTGGGGGCGACCTGAACGCCCGCCATGAAGCTTGGCGGAACTACCAGAGGAACCGGAACGGATGTCTATTGTTCGACCACGCACAACATGGACTGTACACTGTGCAGTTTCCGGACGAACCCACATTCATCCCTCCAAGCCGGAGGCGCACAACGATCTCAGCTCCGACCACCAACCGGTGGTGACTGAAGTCGGTGTCAACGTGGTTCCTGCTAGAAGCTGCCTGCGTAAAGACTACCACCATGTCAACTGGGTGCAGTACGGACGAATGGTGGACAGCAACATCGATGAAAATCCACTGCTCGACACTGTAGATGACATCGACCGGGCGTTGGAAGGACTCCAACAGGCCATATCCGTGGCTGACGAGGCGTGTGTTCGACAAGTTCCTGTGAGGGGTAAGTTTGTTGCTATTGATTCCCACACCCAATTACTTATTCGGTTGAGAAATGTTCGTAGACGCCAGTTTCAGAGGACTGGAGATCTGGGCAAAAAACGTGAAGTGGCCGATCTGAACAGGCAGATTGCTTCCAGAATGAATCTGGACGACCGCTCCAGACCATTCTGGAAGGTAGCCAAGGTCCTGAAAACTCATCCCAAACCCGTTTCACCTCTCAGAGTCGATAATGATGACGATCGGCCTTCAATCACCCCACAGGAGAAAGCAAATGCGATCGGTAAGCATGTCGCTTCATCGCATTTGCTTGGCTCGACTATCCAAAGTCCGCTCGATGATCAGGTTGCGCAATGCGTTCAAAACCTAGATGCCTCCCCTTGTGTCGTGCCTCCGGCGGATATGATTACAGTACAACAAATTTGCTCAGCGCTGAAATGCACCAAGCACATGAAGGCCCCCGTGTTTGACGGTATATTCAACTTGATCTTGAAGAGACTCAGCATGAAAGTGCAGTATCCCCTAACCGCTATCTTCAACAGATGTTTGGAACTGCACTACTTTCCAAGCATCTGGAAAGTAGCAAAAATCATACCAATCCGCAAACCCGGTAAGGATCCAACATTGTCTTCAAGGTACAAACCAATCAGCCTCCTTTCAGCGCTGAGCAAATTGTTCGAGAAACTCATTCTCAATCGTTTGCTCAAGTTTGTCGGGGAAAATAACATTCTCCTTCCGGAACTATTTGAATTCAGAAAGGGGCATTCCACCAATCACCAGCTAGTACGGGTGATGAATAACATCCGAAGTAACAAAGCTGTATCCAAGTCCACAGCCATGGCCTTGTTAGACGTTGAAAAGGCGTATGACAATGTTTGGCATGACGGACTTGTGTACAAGCTTTGTAACTTTAACTTCCCATTACATCTGGTTAAAATCACCCGTAACTACCTTCAGCAAAGGTCGTTTAAGGTATCGTTGAATTGTTGTCTTTCAGACACGTTTTCCATCCCAGCAGGAGTCCCGCAAGGCAGTCTGCTGGGCCCCTTGCTTTACAGCATTTATATTTACTTCCGACATTCCTCCCCTCGGTGACGGTTGCGTGTTTTTCCTGTTTGCAGATGATACCGCAATAGCCGTCAAAGGAAGGATGCCTCGCGAAATAACGAACAAACTTCAACGATGCCTTAACGCCTTTGCTGATTATGCCACCACGTGGAAAATCAAAATCAATGCCTCCAAAACTCAAGCGATCATGTTCCTCCATCGGCACTCGCCCAAACTGAAACCGGCTCCATCTTGTACTGTAATGATGGATGGCACAAGGGTTGAGTGGTCTGCCGAAGTAACCTATCTCGGGATGTTGTTCGATGAAAAGCTCCTCTTCCGTTCGCATGTAGAGAAAACAGTAGTCAAGTGTTCTGCCTTGGTTAGGTGTATCCGCTGATTTGCCGCAGATCTCGCCTCTCAAGGGTAAACAAACTGGCCGTCTACAAACAAATCATAGCACCTGCGATCCTCTACGCAGCTCCGGTGTGGGAATCATGTGCACAGACTCACAGGAACAAAATCCAGGTCGCTCAGAAGAGAGTGCTGAGGATGGTACTTGATCGTCTTTTCGACACTAGAATACCAAATTTACACAAAGAGGCAGGCATTGCCAACATAGATTACAGAATTAACGAAATTAAGACTAAATTTGCACAAAAATGTTATTTATCAGAACATGCTTTGATAAGCAATTTGTATATAGTAGATTAGGTGTATATTAAAGGGTGTCCACGATGAAATTGCCACACTATGAAATTGCTCTAACTTTTTAACCGTTGGGTAGAATTTAATGAAAATTTGGGTGGAGTTAGTTCATAGTGCATTATTTACATCCTGCAAGTTTTAAAGTCCTGTGATCAAAACTCGCGGAAATGGAGTCGAAAGAACAGCTCGTGCGTGATAAAATCTTGCGCATTCATCACGAGAACAAGGATCTCTCGCATCGTTCCATCGCTAAAACGTTGGGAATCGCGAATTCCACGGTGTCGCGAGTGATTAAGCGGTTCGAGGAACGGTTGACCACCGATCGGAAGCCCAGAAGTGAAGGAAAAAGTATTCCGTACAACACCAAAAATCACAACCGCGTAGTTGGGGCCTTCAACCGAAATCCGAACGCCTCCGTTAGGGATGTGGCTAAGAAGCTGCACCTAAGCCGAAGTTTTGTCCAGAAGGCCAAAACTAAGGCTGGGCTTCGAACGTTCAAGGTACAAAAGGCCCCTAATCGCGACGAGAAGCAGAACAAGTCCGCCAAAACCCGTGCCAGGAAGTTGTACCTCAACATGCTGACGAAAGTTGAATGCTGCATCATGGACGACGAAACATATGTGAAGGCCGACTTCAAACAGATCCCCGGCAACCTGTTTTTCACGGCCAAGGATAAGTTCAGCGTTCCGGAGCATGTCCGCACTCAGAAGATGTCCAAATTTGCGAAGAAATTCCTGGTTTGGCAAGCCATCTGCACGTGCGGGAAGCGGAGTGCACCTTTCGTGACCCAGGACACGATGAACGGACAGGTGTACATAAAAGAGTGCCTCCAGAAGCGGCTGCTTCCTCTCCTGAAGGCCCACAACGTCCCAACAATCTTCTGGCCGGATTTGGCCTCATGCCACTACTCCAAGGACGTGCTGAAGTGGTATGCGGACAATAAGGTCAATTTCGTGCCGAAAATGTTCAACCCTCCCAACACTCCGGAGCTCCGCCCCATCGAGAAGTACTGGGCGATTATGAAGCAGCACCATCTTAAACGACCTAAGGTAGTGAAGACAGTCGAGGAACTGAAGAAAGTATGGGTTTACATGCAAAAAACGGTTGATTCACAGGTTGTGCAGAATCTTATGGCCGGGGTTAAGGCCAAGGTGCGGGCATTTGCGTATGGACTGTAAATAAAATACGAGTAAAATGGCAAAATGAAGTTTAATAGTTATTTCTCAACCCCTGAAAATTTGATGGCAATCGGATGAAAACTCGAATTTTGCGAATCAATTTTGTGTGTGGCAATTTCATCGTGGACACCCTTTAGTTATAGTTGTAAATAGTAGTTATAAGTAGTCTCCTTTTTCAAATTTAAAACAAACCAATCCCACCAAGGTGGTCGTTCTTAAAACAGGCCTGATAGGACTAGGAACTGTAATTAATAATAATTGAAATTTCAAAGGAGCTAAAGTTGAAAAGACGCATCTGTGTCACTTGATAAGTTATACATGTAAACCACACAAATTCAAGAAATATAGATCATTTAAAGTCAAAAAAGAAATAGGAGTAAATTCTTGGTTTAACATCATATACGATTTAATCTTTAATTACAAAATCATTACGATGTAATCTGATTTAATTTGTGATACAGTACGATGGAAACATGATTCATCGCATATCAGTCGGAAATTTGTAGTCTATACGACTTAGCTTAAACATAATGCGATGCATGTCATTCTTATATGCAATGTTTACTTATGTTGTAGCAATTCACAATACTGTCTGTACATTATTATACGACTTCTTATTTTCTGGGATAACAACTGAAGTATTCCATTCTGAAACCCACCAAAAACTCCCATCTCTATTTAGTTAACATAACTGAAGGATTCACAACACCAGCAGAATCTCCGGGAAATCCATCCGCCACCACTCGTGAGCTGAGTGACAGTGACCGTTACCGAAACCGAGCTGGATTGCTCCCCCATGATTGCATGGCAGCGCTGGTTTCAAACTTGCAATTCTCCCGCCAATAAATAAATATATGGGACGGATCCCGGTTCTCTGACTGCACCTTTGCAACGACGCAGTGATAGGTGCTGACACAAATGTGTTCTGGGAAATAAATCATTTATAGAGTGCGACGACGACGACGACGACATCCAATTGCAGAACCGGTGAATAATAAAAAAAAAATCTATATAAAATCCAATAGACTTAGAGACAGTCGGTAGGTTGGCCGGTCGGTCGAGACGAGAGCAGAGATAGAAGATTAGCCCTGACCAAAGGAGCACAGAATGCACAAACCTGTGCTTCAGCAAAGGCAACCGGTATCGTGGTCTGCTGCTGCTGCTGCTGCTCTCCTCCTAATGATGGCTATAAATCGTTTGAACGACAGTTTTGGGCTCCTGGTTTCCCAATGATGGCAACCGGCGGGATGAGAGGGGAAGGCAGGGAATCAAGCCTGCATATAGAATTGATGTCGTAAAAGCTGAAATGGTTCAGGTTTTCAGAATTGTGACACAATTTAAATTGATATTATCGGTTCACTTCGGTTCACTTCGGTTCGAGGGCGAGTGCTTTCTTTGAATTGAATGGCCGTTTGACTGGTAGCTATCGGTTGGAATAGCTAGGGTTAGGAGTTTTGCGAAAAAGGGGCAATCGTCGATTGTCCCGGGGATCGGGTATTTTTCAAGTGTCACTAAATGAACTGATTGGAATTTATTACGCTGCTCTCACGTTAGGCAGGGCATGAGATGGATGCACTCTGATGGGTTTGATTTCTGGTGAGGAAATACCGTTTGATCGTTGGTTTGAATTACGATGACTAACAGAGATTGGATGTTGGGCCCCGGTTAGGAGGTTGTCCGATGGATGAGGAATTAATTCTGGTTGCGATTGTCTGGTAATTCGAGGAATTCGAAAAATTCTTCTCCCTAAGATAAGCAATCAGTGAGTCGAACATACCTGAAAAGAGAGAGAAAAGAACGTAATTAGAATGTTGATGATTTAGCTAGTCTGATTTGTGCTATCGATTAATGATAATTGTTATCGAGCAATTATATATTATGTGCCAGCTAAACTTCCTTGCTTTGCTTGTTGGGAACATGTTCAATAGGATTATAAAAGCAATCTCGGAAAGTCCGAGGAATTTACGACTACGAATTCACCTTTCCAAACTTTACCCATTCGCACGAAGCTGGTAATTTTACAAGCATGGAAAACACTCACGATTTGAAGAAGCGACTCATATTCAACCAAAATTGGCTGCACAAAGAAACCACCAGGAACGTGATGCTCATTTCCCCCTGCCAAAACCAATAAACGATCAAGTGAAATGTCAAAGTTGGCCGGAGAAATCCAATCAAAGAAATACCAACCATCCATCGCGCGCCAAGCGGAAGCATGACCCCAACATTTACAACCATCGACCCCACGTGCCATCCCCGGCGAGCTTCACCTCTCGCTCCTCCACTTCACTTTCAATTTCCGCAAATCAATCCAAAGCCAGCCCCTGCTCAACATCTCAATCCCCGCTATCCGGGCCTTTAAAAGTCCATCGTGTCGTGGATCGTCACATTTCCCATCAGCTAGTTAGAGGTCCATCGATCTCCGCTCGTTGTTTCATAATTCCCAATTGCCATCTCTATGACACCGTCGGCCGTACCGCACCAACGCCGTGTCAAAGGCGACCACAGCGTCAATTTTTGACACTTGTAGAACGTGTTTTCAGTTTCTTCTCCGGGATTCGCGGCTTCAAACAAGGAAGGGGGCATTTCTTCACTTTTACCTTCAGCTGGCCATCCAATTTCCGTCCCATCAGAGCACACCACCGGCACACGAACGACCATTCGTTATTCAATCGTACCGTGCGGTGGCACAGACACAATAGAGGAGGGCGGGATGAAACCAATCGAATTGTCTGCGTGAGAGACTGGAGGCTGTCGCTGTGTGAAACCCGGCAATCATGTCAATAAGTCACTTTCGGTGGACACCTCTCAGCCGGCAGCAGCAGCGGTAGGCTGTAAGAGTGAATGTGACTGGGATTCGGGTTTTTGGCGGAAGGGAACCTGGAGTTTGTTCATCGTGGGGTCGCTACTAGCAACAACAACAACGACAACAATCATTAGTTGTGGACGTGACTCCAGTTGCTCGAGTAATGAGGGTTCTGGTGATTGGATGTTTTGATATAATAAGCCATTAAATGGCATTAGGTAAATTGCTTCGTTGCTGACACGGACTGTGAAATTGTGTGTTATTTTTCTCATTGAATCGGTAATTGTTTGATGGATGCGCAGAGCATTTTTTTTTCAGGTGAAAATACTGCAATTACTGTTAGTCACTCAGTTAATTGGCGTGATATAGTATTATGAACTTAATAACTTATCCATTAGACGTTTATTTAAGAGAACAGTTTTACAATCCAAATAACTAAAACTTGATTTTTAACTTTTACTTATATTTACTAAGTGTAAGCTCTGATACAAAAAAAAATTAATGTACCAGAATACCAGAATGACAGAATTTAAAAAAAATGAAGGCTCAGACACTTGATTCTTTCCTAGCTTGCTATCTTAAACACACTTTAGCTCGTTATTTATAATGTTTTGGAATTTAGAAACTTCTCATGTGCACTAATCTAAGAAATGTATCCATGTGCGGGATATTTAATTTAAAATATAACTCCATGAGTCTTCAGATTTTTCTGAAATCCAGAATCATAAAAATCTAATTGCAATTCGTTTTACAAATCTTGAATGTGATGTGATCAGAATCTCAGTTCATTTATTTGGAAGGCTCAATCGCGTTAGCTTTACGGAGCCAACTGTTCATTGTTTGTAATAGAATTCACTTATTTCTATGTCCTGTCGGAGGTGGTCCGAATACTCGCGGCTTTCTCGAGGTTAGAGGGATACATTGTTGAATAGTAGGATCAGGAGAGGTGCTTGGGAGTGGGGTTTCATTGTCTCATCAGAGCTTTGTTGCTTGTCCAGGATCTTGATTTGTTTTACATGTTTCTCGGGGCCTTTTCAGGACTTCTTTAGTATTTACTGAAGAAAATTGGAATTTAGGAAAAATTGAATTCCCTTACAGTTTGCTCCATAACAGTTTTGAAAATCTTTGGCAGTACATTCTCTGAATTCATTCTACAATGCTCTTTATATTATTAATATTTCTTGTAGTGTATTACCTATAAAATCCTCGAAAAATTCTTCAGAGACAATTACCTTGGAGTTCTCCTCAGCATTTGCTAATTATTCTACTGAAGTTTCTATGGAATTACCACCGGGATTCTTATTGAGTTCTACTCAGAATTCTCATTAATTTTATGTAACGCACTTCATAATTTCTTTGGAAGGCTCTTTGGATTTTTTTTTTAAATTATCGCTGAAATACCCTTTGAATACTTTCCATCGAATGTAAAGGGTGATACGGTCAAAATTTGGTCAAGGAAAAACGCGTGTAAATCGGTGAAATCGTTTATTTAAAAAATCAAATTAAATTTCTTTTTTAAGTTCAATTAGTATAAAATTCAGGAAAAATATTCAGTTAGGCTTCCGCTTTTCCAAATCCGAATTGCCGGGCCTTACGCTTGACCCCTGCCATCAGATTTTGTACAGCCACCTTGTCCACCTTCTTCGCCGCAGAAAGCCAGTTTGCCTTGAACTGCTGCTCGCCCTTAGCAGTTTTTTTGGTCGTCTTTAGGTTCCGCTTGACAATAGCCCAGTATTTCTCAATTGGGTGGAGCTCTGGCGTGTTGGGAGGGTTCTTGTCCTTGGGAACCACCTGCACGTTGTTGACGGCGTACCACTCCATGGCCTTTTTACCGTAATGGCAAGATGCCAAATCCGGCCAAAACAGTACGGAAAAACCGTGTTTCTTCAGGAAAGGCAGCAGACGTTTATTCAAACACTCTTTCACGTAAATTTCTTGGTTGACAGTCCCGGAAGCTATGAAAATGCTGCTTTTCAAGCCACAGGTACAGATGGCTTGCCAAACCAGATATTTCTTTGCGAACTTTGACAGTTTCATGTGCTTGAAAACATCTGCTACCTTTCCCCTTCCTTTTGCCGTATAAAACTCCTGTCCCGGAAGCTGCTTGTAGTCGGCTTTGACGTAGGTTTCGTCGTCCATTACCACGCAGTCAAACTTCGTCAGCATCGTCGTGTACAGCCTCCGGGATCGCGCTTTGGCCGTCGTATTTTGTTTATCATCACGATTTGGAGTCACTACCTTCTTGTAAGTCGATAGTCCGCCTCGTTTTTTGGCTCGATGCACGGTTGTAGACGATACACCCAGCTTATTTGCGGCATCTCGGAGAGGGAGGTTAGGGTTTCGCTTGAAACTACCGGCAACTCTCTTTGTCGTCTCAGCGGCTTCCGGTTTTCGATTTCCCCCCGATCCAGACTTCCTGGCTGTCGACAAACGTTCCCCAAACACTTTAATTACATTTGTAACGGTTGATTTGGCAACTTTTAGCGATTTTGCCAACTTTGCGTGCGAGTAGCTCGGATTTTCGCCATGCGCGAGCAAAATTTTGATACGCTGCTCTTCTTGCTTGGACGGCATTTTGACAACTGAAGAGTGAATTCCAAAATCAAAATAGGAGCAACATTCTACACACACACACCTTCAAAATGAGGGGTGTTCAGGTTTTTTAAATGCAAAATTGAAAGAAATACGTCAAGTTGATATTGACCAAATTTTGACCGTATCACCCTTTATACTAAAAAAACATCGTTGGAATTATCCTCGGAATTGAATTCCATTGCGATTTTCTTTGGAATTTCCTTGATATTTTTCCTTTGAATCCATTTGAAATATTTGTAAGAAATCCATTGCAATTATTCTACTGAATTCGATTAACGCTTTGATTTGCTCCAAATAACTCACTTGCAGTTCTCTTCACAATTTTGTTTTAGATTTCTCCTCAAAACTTGTTTGGCAGTCAAGTCTCAGAACTGTCTCAGAATTCCTTTGAAGCTCTTGTGCAACTATTCTTATCATCAATTATAATTCTCCTAACTAACGGGTGTAATCCTCCCCAGAACAAAAAACGTTCGCAGAGAAAATTCACCATAGATGAATGAATCCATACACCCTCCAGAAAATTGTTACACACTTTTTAGTCGTGTTCAGCATGCTGACGAAACAGGAAGAACTGCACGCGCGCATTGTTCTATTCTTTCAAGCGAACTAAGATTGTGGACCATTTTAAGAGCGAAAATGTTCCAGGATCCACCTTAAACCGTATCCTGGCATCCATGGCAGTAGCCCGTAGGAGAGGTACCAGCCGTCCAACGAAGACAATAAATAAAAAGACGCTCCACCCGCTGCACAACATGTTCAACATCAAGAATTCGGTAAATCAACGGGAAGCGGTCACAAAATTCCGTTGTTAGAAGTTACACATCTGCAAGACTCCAAGTAAGGAGGGAATAGTGTGTAGAAAGAAAAACAGATCCCCAGGGTACACTGACGAGCAAATAAAGAGCAAATTTTCATTACGTCGAAAGTAACAAAAGTAAACAAAGTCGAGCTATCAGTGTCAATCGATGATCCTGCTTTTACACTATGTACTGCCCGAATATAGGATCACATTCCATTTTTAAATTTATTTACCAGTCAAATGACTTTTTGACGTAATCACCTTCTGATCAAAATATTTTTCGATATTACTTAAGTCACCCGATTTTTTATGGAGATGCCGTTTGTCTTAAGTAACAGCGCAGAGAACCCGTGAAAAGTATACGTTCATCGTTTCACTTTCTCATGATTAAAGTTAATAAATCGAACTGTTTCTTGCTAAGATGATTTCGGTGGTCCTTACGATTACGTAAGGAGACGCGATTGATAATTCTCCCGAATATCTTGGTAAATACACTTTGACTCAAGGAACATTAGGAGCCACCAAACGACGTATAATAACTTTTGACTCAAAAACCAGTATGTTTGAACATGAAAGCTAGTGATCTGCTTTGTATGATTTAAACCCTGCTTAGTATTTTAAACATTGCTATTACTATGAGATGTGTTTAATTGCAAATAGGAATAACGTTTCGGTCATCAAACTAAAACTTTACTTTGACTATATGTTTTAGTATTACTTCTACGTGAAGTCAACATCCCTCTCCAAAGGGGGAGTTTGGTAAAGAGAGAAGAAAAAACCGATTTGTACCTTACTTAAAAGTTGTTCTAGCTCGCTATTCTAATATCTATATGCAATCTTCACACTGCCGTAATCTAACGGAACTATCAACTCTATGCTTTCATCTACTCCATCTATCGTATAAAAATTACCACTACAGTCTGTTATTTGAAATTAGCATCTTCAACTATCTAAAACTTTAGTTTTCTCGGATCGGTGCGAATGTTATTTTCGACATAATGATAATTTGCTCTTGAAATCCAAACCGTGAGATCCCAATGCCGCTGGATGACCCGAAAGTACGGCGGAATGTCCAAATATACCATATGTGCCGAAAGACCGGAATCCGACAAGTCTGCCGCAGTGCCGTCCTATCGAGAATTTTTTTCGGTCAATTGAGCTCCGTGGTATACAAGGATATTTGAAAGGCCAAGGACACCAAGCAACTCGCCAAAAGGATCAAAAGCTGCATCCAGAAAATCGATGTGGCACCCGTTCAACGGTCATGTTCCAAAATAATGACTAAGCTGCGCCGCACGGCGGACCACGAACCGTTTGCCAATATTAACTAAGCTAAGTTTGAATACTTAAGTTAACCCTTTGTATGAATCTTAAGGTAACCCTTTGAAGGAAGCAGTTAAGGTAACCCTTTGTAGGGAGCAGTTTTCCTGACCCATTCTTTTCATTATAATTTTTAGTGGACACCCGTTGTTCTCCGAAAATTCCCAATAAGGTGAAAGTTGATATAATTCACGAATGGCCGTTAGTATGAATTTTTTTGCCTTTCCACTACGAGTTTTTGATGACACGAATCTCATAAACTGTAAATACTTTTTTTTATCTAGTTCGTTAATTTGTAAGGCTCAATCACGTTAGCTTTACGGAGCCGATAATTCATTGTTCTTTGACTATATGTTTTTAGTATTACTTCTACGTGAAGTCAACGATTTACATAGTTGAAGATGCTAATTTCAAATAACAGACTGTAGTGGTAATTTTTATACGATAGATAGAGTAGATGAAAGCATAGAGTTGATAGTTCCGTTAGAGTACGGCAGTGTGAAGATTGTATATAGATATTAGAATAGCGAACTAGGACAACTTTTAAGGAAGGTACAAATCGGTTTTTTCATCTCTCTTTACCAAACTCCCCCTTTGGAGAGGGATGGTGAGGGGTGTACCCCCCGCCACCACTGGCAAAAAGAGATGAAAACCGACCCGTTCAAGTACCAACTGTGTGTTTGAAACAGTTCTACCGATTTTTACCGCACTTCAATTGTTATTTTGAAGGAAGGCATCCAGTCGTAGGTTTGGAAATTGCAACTATTGTTTACCCCTACCACGATATGTGCTCCTGTCATCGTCGACTTGACGATCTCGAGGGGACACGGGTGGGGTAGGTGTTGCTACAGCTCAGATCTGACTCCACGATGCTCAGCACAAGACCAAATAATGTGATCTGCGTCCTGGTAACCTTGTCCACATTAACAGAGATTGCTGTCCCCCAACCCAATACGGAACAAGTGAGCGTTTAACGAGTAGTGATTGGACATGAGGCGAGACATCATACGAATGAAGTCTCGACCCACATCCAACCCCTTGAACCAAGGACTCTTCGACACCTTAGGGATGATCGAATATAGCCATCGTCCCAAACTTCCTTCGCTCCATTTATTCTGCCAGCTGACGAGTGACTGTTGACGATAAATGAAGAAAAATTCATCGTAGGCGATTTGTCGATCGTAAATATCGCCTTCCATAGCGCCCACCTTAGCAAGTGAGTCCGCCATCTCATTGCTCGGAATCGAGCAATGAGATGGGACCCATGCAAAGGTGATGACAAAAGATCTTAAAGATAAAGCACTTAGAAGCTCTCGTATTTTCATGAGAAAATACGAGGAGTGCTTTACCGGCCTCATGGAGCGAATGGCCTCGACAGAACTGAGACTATCCGTAAAAATAAAATAGTGATCTGGTAGAAGTGAGTCGATCGTTTCTAGCGTATAGTATATAGCCGCCAGCTCAGCAATATATACGGAACAGGGAGCTTGAAGCATTCGAGAGGCGCTATGAAATTCGTTATAAATCTGTGAAGAACGATCTTGCGGAATCAACTTGGCCAAACTTTGCAGCATAAATTGACGGAACAATCATGGATCGATGATGTTCTGGGATCCCACGAATCTCCCACGTCATAGATAAATCAAAACTAACTGAATTGCCGAAGTCGGAGAAGCATACACGATGAGGATTATGCTGTGAAGGGCTGACATCCAGTGTTATGTACACGTAGTACAATGACATAAAACGAGTTTGAGGGTTCAGCTCAAGAAGCTTTTCAAAGTTCTCGATTACCAGTGGGTTCATTAAACATACAAAGGTAGTCATATATCATCTTTCGACCAGCAAACTCATCTACTCCCTTACCTTTGAAAGGAAATAAGATGAGTGCCCCTATCTGGTTTCATCGACCGAATAGCCTCTCTCGAACTGAGACTATCCGAGAAGATGAAGTAATGGTCTGCCGGCATGTTGGAAATCATCCCCAATGCAAAGTTGTTTGCTGTCAGCTCAGCAACATAAACGGAACATGGTTCCTGAAGTTTGCGGAAGGCGCTAGTGTTTTCATTGAAGACACCGAAGCCAGTGGATCCATTGAGACGTGACCCGTCTGTAAAAAATCTTCTCACGCAATTGACGCGTTGGTACTTTTCAGTAAAAATACGTGTGATAATAATAGTACGAAGTTGATCTGAAATCCCATGAACCGCTTGTTTCATGGTCAGATCATATTCAATTGAGGAACTGCGATTGGTGAAGTGAGCACGTTCTGGCGTATACCAAGGAAGACACATATCCGAAGATATGTAGTGGTGGTAGATTCTCATAAATCGAGATTGTGTATTCAGCCTAAGAATTTCTTCAAAATAGGCAATTATAAGTGTGTTCGTCACTCCACATTTGATTAGTATCCTGAGAGAGAGCTCCCAGAAACGGTTCTGGAGGGGTGTTACTCCTGCCAGAACCTCGAGACTCATGTTATGCGTTGAGTGCATACAGCCAAGAGCAATACGCAGACAACGATATTGAATTCGTTCCAATTTTATTAGGTGACATTTTCTTGCCGAGAGAAAGCAGAAAGAGCCGTACTCTAGAACAGAGAGAATTGTTGTTTTATAATGCGTTATGAGGTCTCCCGGATGAGCACCCCACCATGTGCCGCAAATTGAACGGAGAAAGTTGATCCTCTGTTGACATTTTTGCTTCAAATACGTAATAAGGGTATTCCAAGTGCACTTTGAATCAAACTAGACCCCAAGGTACTTGAATGACAATGATTGAGTAATGTTTCTGCCCAAAATATTAAGCTGCATTTGGGCTGGGTACCGCTTTCGAGTAAACACTACCAGTTCAGTTTTCTGCGGCGAGCTGTAAATATTTCATGCGCGAAATTATAAGCACTCTTTTCATGCACTGTGGTTCATGTGGTTCCAATTTCCTGTACGAAGTCTTTATGGTTTTTGAGATTCGTGCTATCAAAAGTTCAAAGTGGCAAAGCATATTTGCCGCAATAACGGCCATTTGTGGATACTACCAACCTTCACCTTAAATTATACTTTAGATTATATTTCTCTTAGAATCTTCTTGAAATTTTTCTCAGAACACCCATCTATTTATTACTCTATTGAATTGCCTTTATGTTCTTCTCAGAATTATCGTGAAACAATCATCAAAATTCTCTTCTGCTATAATTTTTTCCAAATTCCATTGAATCCTATGCATTTGGAATTCTACTCAGAGATGGAATCTGGAGCTTCTCAGAACTACCTTTAAAGCAGATTTCACTTGATGTTTTTCTCACGTTCTTCCCAGAATTTACACTGGTATAGTCGTTTGCCAGCTGTATAAATAATGTTCTCAAATGACAATGTCGATTATATTGGAAATTTTTACTAGTGTGCATTCTAGTCGGTGGTCTAGTAGCATAGAAATATTGAGTAAAAACCTAAAACTTTATAACTTAAAAAAAATTAAAGTCAGAAATGAAAAAAATAATATAGTCTATTTTTGCACCCTCTGTCTACAAACCATGAAACCAATATAATCAATGTTTTTTATACAAAATACAAATGTTTTAATATCAAAATTAATTACTTTTCATTTGATATTTTGATTTTTTAAATTGGCGCAGTAGTTCAACAGTTAAAATTTTTTGAAAAAAGTAATTTTTGGAAAAAAAATTAAAATTAATTTTATGGACCACTCTAACATGGAAATGGTCACTCTAATGACAATATAAATAAAATACGGGTGGAATATTTTGCAATAAGCAATAAAACTTCCTATTTTTACGAAATTCTGAGAACCTGAATGTATGTATATATTTGTCTCTATTAGAAAGATTTTCAAAGCCTCTCGTATCCCTTTACTTTAGAAAAACAGCTGTTCCGATGAAGTTTGCCCAAAGATTGTTTTTCAATAGATCTTTTTAATGCACCGCCAACGTTAAGTGCGCCACGCGAGCTCGTGAGGAAACCTCAACCAAACCGTTCGTTTACATCAGAATAAGGATTTTTCACAACCCAAACTAAAGCATTTTTCATTGAAAATCTTGCCAATCCATCGGTGATTGTCTTATTTTACGATTTTACGCAATTAAGCACTGATTTACTCCTAAACTATTCACACACTAGAAATCCGGAAGATCATAACCACTAAGGCACTATTCAAATTTTTCATTTTTCCCATAATAAAATATTCCTGAACTCCAGGAGGATCCTTGCAAATATGATGCAGAATTAAATATTTCAACTGTAGATCATGTTTTGGAGCATCTCAAAGGAATAAATTCATCAAGAAAAGTGAAAGAGTGTTCCACTTCCTGTGTCTCACGGCAGAAATGTCGCTCGCAACATTCTTTTTGTCGTTCTCTTTTTCACCACCAGAGGATAAATAGATCGCTAAGTTTCTATTAAAAAGCCGTATTGGTTGTCCTTATTCAATTTTTTATATTAGGGGCACTTCTATACACTGTAAATATACACAGTATATCGCTACATTTACAGCTGTGCGAGTACAAATTTAAAAGATTGATTTCTGAATTTTTGGTAACTGGCTCAACAAACATTTATCCGTTATCGGTATAGTAAAGTCTGGTCCACTTAGAATCCGGGAACTTTATTTATTCTATAGCAGCGCCTCTAGTGGTCGGATTTGGAATATTTTGACAGCGATTTGTTTTGATAGTACACGTGGGGAATCTTTCGTCTCGATATGTGCAGTATTAAAAAAAGTCGTACTAGATGGAAGACGAGAAAAGAAAATAGATCCTTCACACCCACGTCGAAAACCCGTCGTGGTCGATTCAAAATATCGCGAAAAAGTTGAAAATTTCTACCGTGGGAGATGTTCTCAAGCGGTTCCGTGATCGCAAGAGTGTGGCCCGGAAGGTTCAAAGCAAACGTCATGCTGGACCTTTGGATCGGCAGCTGAACTGGAAGGTGTTGAGGTCGATCAAGAGAAACCTAGGACTCTCGGATCGGGATGTCGTCAAAAAATACAGCGCCAGCCGTAGTGCCGTCCGGAGGATCCGTCTGTGTGTAGGTTACCGTTCATACCGTGCCTCCAAGCAACTGGAGCAGAATCTAGTTGCCTGAACACGCGCCCGGAAGTTGTACGACCGGATTCGGACGAAGTACAGAATTCCTATGTCAAGATGGATTTTAGGCAGGTTCCCGGACAAAAGTTATATGTGGTCACAGCACGGCGTGATGTCCCCAGCAAATTCAAGTTTGTTTTCGCCGATAAGTTTGCCCGGAAACTGATGATCTGGCAAAGAATTTGCAGCAGCGGACTCAAAACCAAGCTTTTGATATCCAACAAAACATTGTGCATTGTGCGACATTGTACTTTCAAAACCAAACCGCTGTAAAAACAAATCCGACCACTGGAGGCCTACCGTAGAACTCCGTTAGTCTGAATAGCTAAAATGACAAGTAAATGCTCATTTAGAATTTGTTTATCTAATACCCCTGCCCTCAATCAAGGGTGTAGCCAGGTTTAGAGCTAGGGAGGGGCGAAAAAAAATTTGCTGTGGCAAATTTGGCCGAATGCCATTTCACCGAACGCCATTTCACCGAAAGCCTTTGTGTTCCTGAGTTTAGGGGGGGAGTTGCCCTCCCCTGCCCCGCTCTGGCAATGCCTATGCCCTCAATAGCGTTACGCCGGGCTAAGCAGGTGCATAAGAACGCTTATTAATGGTTGTCGGGCTCTGCCAGCTGATGACTCCACTGGATCGTCCCAGCGACCCAGTGGTTCATCTGATAACTCCTGAAGTGAAGACTGCCGCGATAGGTCAACACTTCGTCAGCTCCCATAATCTCGGACAAAACATCGTCAGCCCTCATGAATCTGAGGTTGCTGAAAATGCAACCAATCTTCATAAGATTCCAAACATTTTTCCAGAGGAATCCGAGATTACGGCTGACGAACTGTTGGCCTATATCAAATCATCTAAAAACATGAAGGCCCCAGGTTTCGACAACATCCTGAATCTGAAACTCAAACACTTGAGTTCCAGATTCTACAACCATCTGGCACTGATTTTTAATCAGTGCCTCAGACTTGGCTACTTCCCCTCGTGTTGGAAGTCAGCTAAAGTCATACCCATCCGGAAACCTGGGAAGGATCCGTCCTCTCCTTCAAGTTATCGACCAATCAGCCTTCTCTCAGGGTTATTAAAACTGTTCGAAAGAGCAGTCTACCACCGGCTCCGAACATCTGCCGAACAAAACAACATCTTACTCGAGGAACAGTTTGGTTTTCGGAAAGGTCGTCCGACCAACAATCAATACGAAACTAACGATTTTACATTGTCTCACTACTTGACTAGCCTATTGGTCCCAAGCAAACCGATTAACGTACCCTATTCTAGTTTAAATTCCAGTGCTACACTATGTTTGTTTTGATTCGCTATTAAAGTTTGACAAATAAAATGAGGCGTTAGTGGAATCTCCTATGTTTCGAGGGGTGAATCGATTAGCTTGGGACCGAAGGTAGTACCAGAGCTGAGCCAAATAGTTGAGCTCGTTTCTTCGGGAGCTTCTGGTCTTAGGGGTTACCTCTATGGTTCGACCTTCCACAAGCTGACTCGAGTGACAAACATTCTCAGACGGAACAAGTCTGTTTCGAAAACATCTGCCATGGCGTTGTTGGACGTTGAAAAAGCGTTCGACAATGTCTGGCATGATGGCCTGGTGTTCAAATTGCAGCAGTACGGTCTTCCAATCTTCCTAGTTAAGATAATAAACAACTATCTATCGAACAGGACGTTCCGAGTCACTCTGAATGGCATCACATCGGATGCTTTCAACATCGGTGCCGGGGTTCCACAAGGAAGCATCCTTGGCCCCATTCTATTCAACCTGTTCACCTCCAATATGCCGGCTCTCCCTGATGGTGGATCGTTGTCTCTGTTCGCAGATGACACATCCATCGTCTACAAGGGAAGGGTCATCGGAGCTCTGACTGCCAAACTTCAGAGAGGCCTGCACGTCCTGGCTGAATATTTCAACAGCTGGAAGATCCGTATCAACGCGGCAAAGACCCAGGTCATCATCTTTCCACACTCAAAATCTCCCAGACTTGTTCCGTCTGAAAATAATAAGATCTGCTTAAACGGCTCTAAGGTGGAATAGTCCAAAGAGGTCGTGTACCTCGGGCTAACATTAGACAGCAAGCTTCTTTTCAGGGAGCACGTTGACAAAACCAAAACCAAGTGCAACATCTTGATAAGCTCGTTGTATCCACTCATCAACAGGAGGTCTACCCTGTCCCTGAAAAATAAGCTTGCTGTCTACAAACAAATCATTCTTCCCGTAATAGAATACGGGATGCCAATCTGGGAGAGTTGCGCAAAAAGCCACCATCTTAACTTCAAAGGATCCAGAACAAGATCCTGAGAATGATCCTCAACAGTCCACCGTGGACTAGAAACTCTGAGGGCCACCGCCTGGCTGGTCTTCAGACACTGGAGTTAGGGAGAGCTGCCTCCATCGCACGTAAGTTTAACTTTTCCGTTGGCTGTTTTAAACAATTCCGAACGCCACCTTCCGCACAATAAGCAGACACCTTTAGCCGATCGGCATAGTTGAGGAAAAAGTTGTAGATGGGCGCCAACATCGTCCGACAACAACAACAACAACAACAACAACAACAACAACAACAACAACGGAACTATGTACAGCTCTACAACTTAATTTTCCCACATCGACACGATCGATGTTTTCCCCTTCAGTGATTTTTAATTTTGTTCCCAACAACGAGCGAATTTGGTTTCACTATCCATGTTTTAATGTTGTTTTGTTTTTCCTTTCTGCTGCTGCTGTTGTTGTTGTTGTTGTTGTTGTTGTGGGTCCCAAACGAACGCCACGGCTGCTATGTTTTTTTTCTCCTTTCCAATGAGCATCCATTGATCGGAAACATTCTTCTATTGTTGCTGTTGTTGTTTGTGCGCTGTTTTCCGATTCTTCCAAAAAGTGAGTCTCGCTCACCACACCCCTCGCATTGCAAACGTCAGTTGTCGGAGAACAATTGCGGATGGGCTGAACAGACAGCAGCGGCAGTTCATTAGCCTCAACGGGTGGGATTGGGAAGTTTGATTTGTGTTCATTCACCCGCAGCTAATCATGTAAAACAAGCAACCTGCCCCTCCCACCGCTAAGCAGCTTGGTGTAGGTACGAATAATTGGTGCTGGATTTCCAGACGGAGAAAAAAAAAAATGCAAGGTGCTATTGGATGTAAACAAATGTGTTCCTTTCTCTGTGAGTGATACGTTAAAATATTTTCCGAATCGGCACCATACGGTTAGTACTAGTATAATGGTCTTATTGATCCGTGGCGTTGGAATTAATGCAAAGCGAGCGAGGAAAAAACTACACCCCCGCCTCTAATGGTGGTGGAAATGTGGCAGCCGGATTGCGCTCGAAAGTCACAGTCAGTGAGTGACTGTGGTGGACGCATAAACGGGTTTTGTAACGGAGTCGGGTCAATCGGCAAGTTTATTGACAGTCTCGATTAGGACGATTGCTCTCGATTATTATGTAAAGGCGCATTCGAAGGGGGGTTGGAAATTTGAAAGTTTTGATAGGGAAACATTGTTGTATAGGTACATAACTTGAACAGATTTATTTGCTTTGCATTGTGAGTTTGATATTGCATTATTTGATTTCGTTCGATGGTTGAGGTTTTTCATTTTATGCAAGAATTAATTATTATAACCGTTGTACTGATATATATTGAAACTGACCGAAAAATCTGTCAGAGAAAAAATAATAAAAAGAAGAATGCCAAGCAGAATTACCTCAAGAATATTGAGATTGGGAAGATGAAATTAAAGGCCTCAGATAGTCTAATCAGTAAAGGCACGATATTACCAAGCCGGCAGCAGCGGGTCTGAAAGACGCCATATTTAGGTCAACAAATAATTGTACTAAACTTGTACTATACAGCTTTTCAAAATGTATCTATTAAATAATTGATTCTGGAGAATTGGTGTCTTTGACAAAGTTGACAAACATTTGAAACTCTTTCTTATACGTCTTAACTTGGTTGGTGATAAAACTTCATCGAATGAAAAGGAAATTTTGTGAAAATCAATGTATTTAGGGAAAGCACTCTAAAGATCAATTTTCACTAAATTTATCGCAGACATTTTATACAGTGTTGGTTAAAATTAATTCAAGCTTAGGATGGCCGTCTTACCCCGTCGTCTCTTATACTTTATTGCTGTACGAAAATATTATTTAGTTAATTCTGTTAAGCTCGTTTCGTAAAAGCATTTTTCGTAAATTGTACGAAACATTCGTATTGCCTGTCAATTGCCACATTGCTAATATAACACCATGTTCGTAAAGTATAAGAACTGAATTTTGTGCAGACTAGCAAACTACTTGTCTTTCAAACTGCTCATGTTGTGACGTTGGAGATGGGATTTTAAGGAACAGATTATGTTGGTGCTAATGGAGGGACATTAATTTTCATTGTAAGTAATACAGGCCTCCTGGATAAAGTACCCGCTGACATTAGTATGGTTGTGCTTGCGAAGGGCGATAATTATCAATTGATTTCATTTATGACATTAACACTCCGAATACGGTGGGTAAAATACTTGACGCCGACTACGAAGCCTCCGAAAAACGTGTAACAGCAGGTTTGCAATGACATAGCTTAGGCATTTCTTGATGAATTTCAAAAATTGTGGTACTTCTAGAATTCCTGTAGATTATTTTACTTGCAGAAAGATTGCGTAAAGAGTCGTTACACGTTTTTTTTAAAGGTTTGCTAATGGGTTTTTCAAGTGGCTTAAGATCCATAATTTAGATTAATGGGCACTAATGTTCATAATTAGCTAGAATACAGTATTGGTTACTATATATGGATCCGAAACATCCGTAAAAGTAGTCTATCCATTAACCCTTAATCACAGACAAACAGACGTAACTCTTCATTGTGTATCTTCGTTCATGCATTTAACGGTAGATTTGAATATTATCAGTTCCGCGAACTACTCGCCGCAGCGCTGGCATCGGATAACTTTGACGTTTCTATATATTCTATAGAACTTTTATGCAATATTGTTTACGAGTTAGCGAGCAAGCTTGTTTTCCGCGAGAAGCCAGAGAGATGTCGCTACTGAGGTTATATGTTTTGAGATACGATGTTTTCAAGAACAAGTTTTTCAAAGAGTTACGTCTGTTTGTCTGTGCCTTAATCCTAGAACTGCGTGGTTTTTTTTCGAAAACACGTGGAACTGTGATATAAGAAATAATTTAGGGTCGTAACATGAACATAAACCCGAATGACCATGAAACTGTCTTCCGGAAGATCCGTAAAAGTGGTGCATCGATGATACTGATTCTAGAACTTCGCAGTCTTCTCGAAAACACTTCGAACTGTGAAGTTTTCGAAAAAAAGCACGGTTTTTTTCACAAACATGAAATGAAACACCATTACGGATGTTCCGGATCTTCCGAATGACGGTTCAATGGCCATCCAGATTCATGTATATGTCACGACCCCAAATTCATTATTATAACAAAGTTCCTAATTTTTTTGAAATAAACTGCGGAGCTCTAGGATCAGTTTCATGGATTTACCACTTTTAGGGATGTTCCAGATTTTCCAGTGGAAGGTCTCATGCCCATCCAGGTCCATGTTTACGTCCCGACCTAATTTTTTTCTTATATCACAGTTCCAAGTGATAAAAAAAAAACTGCTGTGCTCTAGAATCAGTTTCATTTATGGACCACTTTTATGGATGTTTCGGATTTTCCGGAGGATGGTCCTTTGGCCATCCAGGGTCAGGTTTATGTCATGATCCCAAATTCTTTCTTATATCACGGTTCCTACAGTTTTTGAAAAACCGCGGAGCTCTAGGATCAGTTTCATGGATGGACTACTTTTAAGGATCTTTCGGATCTTCCGGAGGACGGTCTCGTGGTCATCCGAGACCATGTTTATTTCACGACCATAAATTATTTCTTATATCACAGTTCTAGTCTTTTCGGAAAAACCGCGGAGCTCTAGAATTAGTTTCACGGATGTTCCGGATCTTTCGGAGGATGATCCCATGGCCATCCGGGTCCAAATTCTTTCTTATATCACAGTTCCAAGTTTTTTTTCGAAAAAAAAAAACCGCAGAGCTCTAGGATTAGTTTCATGGATTGACCGCTTTTACAGCTGTTTCAGATCTTCCTGAGCACGCTCCCATAGCCATCCGGGTCCGTGTTTATGCCATGAACCCAAATTCCTTCTTATATCACACTTCCTAATGTTTTCGAAAAAACCGCAGAGCTCTAGGATCAGTTTCATGGATTGACCACTTTTACAGATGTTCCGAATCTTCCCGAGGACCGCTCCGTTGTCCCCAGGAGCCACATATTGCAACCATGACTGTATTCTGGCTAATTATGAACATTTTTGCCCATTAATCTAATTGATGGATCTTAGGCCACTTGCAAATCCCATAAACACTTCTTTGTGTAACGGCTCTTTTCGCATTTGAATAAAGTAGACGACCCTATTTTAACCTTTTTACAATCAAAATAATCTACAGACCCTAAACATTCTAGAAGTACCACAATTTTTGAAATTCATCAAGAAATTACTAAGTTATGCTATTGCAAACTTGCCGTTACACGTTTTTTCGGAGGCATCGTATTCGGAGTGTTAAAAAGTAGATACAGGTTCGTACGAAATGAATTCGATAGCCAGAAATGCATTTTTTTACTAAAGTTTCGTTGACTTTTGTTGCATATTCGTACAATGCACACATTCAAAGTTTTGAGAATACGAAATATTCGTACTTTTTTTTTATAAACACGAATATTTCGTATTTATTTTACGAAACGTTCGTTCCACTGTGATATAAAATGAGTAGCGAGAGTGACAGTTTTGACGAAATTAATTCCGTGAGTGTAAGAATCTCTTTCGTTTCAGATAACAACGAATGGATCCGTACAACTAACAACCGATTTTATTGAATAAACGCAAGCTTGCAAATGCTCATTACAGCTAAAATTGTATTTTTCGGATTTATGAAGCTATGAGATATTTTAATGATAATTCTTATTTACAAGATGCAAGAAAATAAGGTAAAGTGTTTGTTTGACACATAAAACCTGTAAATTTTGCTTTCAGAGGGTCACAATAGCGATTAGCTGTAACAATGAGCAACGCGATGAGCGAGCAATCAGCGATCATAAAATCGCTAGTTGTGACCTTCTGAAAGCAAAATTGACAAATTTTATATGTCATACATAAACTTTACCACCTCTTCTTGCTTCTTACGAATAAAAATTATCATTATAGTATCCCATAGTTTCAAAATTACGAAAACTAGCATTTTAGCTGTAATGAGCAATTGCAAGCCTGAATAAACGAAATATTATTTTCAGGGTAGAAGCTTTTTGTCTTCGGCAATCTTGTTCAATTGGTCACCCAAGCAACACACATGCTCTATAAAAGTTTATATAACCTTTGTATGACTGGTTTTGGTTGTATACCAGTTTACTCAACATAATTCAATGAGTTTGTGTTACTCGGGCAAGGTCTATGGATTAGTGGACAGCAGCTCAGATTTTTCACAACAGGGTGCACGTGTGCAAGTGAATTTCCAGATTTATGGACATGCTTAAAGCTATCCTTAAATTTATTAACGTCTCTTTAAACTGTTCCCCTGGTAAAGGAGAATTTAGTTCATTCGAGACGGCATAAGGGATCACCTTTCCGAGCATCAAATAGCTCCCCATTGTCACTTTCCCTCACACAACATGGTCTTTAGGACCTTAAATACTACCCTCTTGTAAAAAAAAAGTGAGGTGACTATACAAGTCATTTTCATTCTAATGCCACTTCATCCTACATAAGCTTATATAAAGTCGAATAAGTCAACCTCCCGCAAGAAATTAAGTACAGTCTGTTCTGTACTCCTGTCGTTGTGCAATACCTCACGAATTGAACCAACGACACCCATTTCTTCCCTCAGTTGTGCCCGAGCCGGAAACTCCCCTAATAGATGATTTACATCTAACACCGCTCCACAACCCTGGCAGTAGGCCACACTGCCGCTAAAACGAGGTGAGCCGTGGTTGACCAATCCTCAGCCGAGTCAGAACTTTCTGATCTCGAGAATTGGGTACATCTTTCCACTCTTGTGTAGTGTTCTTGATTCTACGCAGTAATGCATCACGGTTGTTATGCCATGATACATTACATGCCAATCGCGGGTAGCGTCACTATAGGGCACCGAAGTGACCTCTAGCTGAGCAAGACGACCCTGGTTAGCTAGTCTATCAGCAGCCTCATTCCCTGGTATATCTGCGTGTCCAGGTACCCATGCAAAGGTTATGTTAGCGTACCGCTGCACCTCCAACAACCACGGGTGTCCAACATGCCCATGCTCAAGGGCAGAAAGACAACTCGCTGAGTCAAAGAATACAGGAGCTTGCAGGAGAGCATAGGCCTCAGCTGAGAAGATACCACAGAGACCGGCCGGCCTCAGTGGCTTGTGGCCTCCCCAGATACCCCATAGCCGACTTCCTCTTCGATCAAAGAACTCCATCATAAGTGGTGTGTTTTGATATTAAGGGCTGGGCTGCCACAGACAGCCGTTTTTGCTTAGTGAGCCCAACATTGTGGGAGCAAACCCAGGCCCCATCATATTAATACCGGGTTTGAATGGCTACAATAACTTGATCATAAGTGATGTGATTTGAGGGGCTCGGTGGCCTTAGAGCAATCGTTTTTGCTTACTGAGCAGAACATCATGAGTTTAATCCACAATCAAGATTCATAAGTGACTTTTGACGTAGAACTACGTGTTTAGGAATATACTGAGGTACACGTCAAAATATTCTGTGACGAAATAGTGTCAGGTTTTAAACGCTTATAATTCAGCCATTTATTGATGGATTTCAATCATTTTCACTCCAGTTGATTCAGGTTTGAAGTGAAATTTGTTTGAAATACACATAATTAAAATCTATGATAAGTAAACTTTTGAAAAATTACTAAACTTTTTGGCCGCAATCAAACAAATCACGTGCTTGCTTGCTATGACTATTAAAAGAACAGAGAGAGACGAGCCGATTGAGATGTTATAGAAGATGTGATCGCCGCATTGCTAGACGCTGTACACACTGATGAGATTAACTCAAAATTGAGTAGGATTTCTCTCAAAATAGTAGAAAGTGGAGATACCAGGGCTGGTAGCGAGTCACTTTTTAGTGACTTGGTCACTTTTTTCAAGCCAGTCACAAAAAGTCTCCTTTTGTAAGGTATAGTCACTAAAGGCACTTTTTCTTGTAATCAGTCACTATTTTCATTTTTTTTAGCGTGAATTTATTTCAAGATTTATCATTTTTTGCTTTGTGACGTTAGTCGTCTTTGTCTATCGGCAGGGCGTCTGCTAATTTTTCTAAATAAATTTACCTGGGTTTTCCAGGTTTTCCAGGTTTTCCCAGAGCTTAAACGGATAAATTCCAAGCTTTTAATAAGAAAGCTATTTTTTATTGCGCTAAAAACAGAGTTTTTTTTTGTAGATCAAACGTATTTAAGACAGTTTTAAAGAAACAGCTTTACAATCAAATTCATTGAATGTTGAAGTTTAACATTTAATTGATCGTTCACTTTAATAAAGTTAAAAATATTACTTAATTTGAGTATGTCCAAAATCTAAACATATTCAATGTCTTGAATTTTCGTATTCCATGTAAAAGTTCAAGGTATTGATAATTTTCAAAATGCCAGAATTAAGGAAAAATAAATAAATGATTTATTTCAAGCTCGTAATCAACTTTATGAAAGATTAGAGATAACTTCACAACCATTGTAGGAACTTTAGAGAAGTTCTGAGGAATGACAGGAAATGCTGAGAATTTCAGTTAAGCTCCATAAACAAGCTGCGGGAATATAAGGGAATTTTACATGCTGAACATATAGGGAACTTTCTGGATGCTTTAAGAAACTTAAAGCGGCTCTTTTAGCATCCAAAAAATTTCAGGAACTTTTATCAAGTTCCTAGAATTTCAGAAAACTTCACAGTTGTCAAGTGAACTTAAAAAATATAGAAAACTTGAGGGCTATTGTGCATTTTTTGAAGAAGTTCTAAGCACCTCAGAAAATCTAGATCTAGAGATCTTTGGGAAATTTCAGATCTTGAGAGCAGAACGTTAGTCCAGACTTTTGGAGCAGTTTCAAGATTTTTAATAGTAAATAAAAAAAAAAAAACAAGATAGTTTCATGATGAGCGCAAAAAATCGAGAACCCTTGAGATGTTCCGAGAATGTCAGGGAAGTTCAGAGCCGTTTAGAGAATTTATGAAAACTGCATAAATTTGTCAGGAACTACACAGACGGCCACATAATTTCAGGGAAATTTAAAGGTATTTACGGGAATTCCATTTATTTTCGAGCACAACCAAGATCTTCAGTTTCGAGAACATCAAACATATCAGAGAATCAAAGGGCAGTTCAAATAATTTCAAGGAAGAAGTTTCGAGAAACTCAGGGAATTTACGGAAACTTCAGCAAAGCTCCGAGAGAATTTCTGGAACGTAATAAAAATTATATGAGCATCCGGTAGACCGAAAATGGAACATGTAACAAAATTATGAAAGATTTTGAACATTAATAACTCAGCTGGTCCTGGACCAATTTCAATAACTTTATCACCAATCGATCAGAAATATTTCTATGCATCAATAGCAATGCTTCCGCCTGATGATTTCGATCAAGAATCACGATCAAGAAAAAATGGTTATGTCAAGCATTGTCCCATATACAGATAAATAGTGATGATTTTATCGCTGTTTTCATGAAATAAACGTTCTCCCCAAACACAGTCATCAAAATCGAGTACCACTTGGTTGCACATCATTCTGCTTCTGCACTGCTGTCTAGCCTCAACTCATTTTCGCTTCGGACGGCGTGGTGAGCAGGCAGCAGAAGCAGCAATAGCAGCAGTAGGAAGGTGGTGACAGGTTATCTAGTGCACTCTTCTACCCAACAAGCAACAATGACTGGTCGTGGTAAAGGAGGAAAAGGCCGTATTTCCGGTCTGATCTACGAGGTGTGCTGAAAGTGTTCCTGGAAAATGTGATCCGTGATGCTGTCACCTACTCTGAACACACCAAGCGTAAGCGGTCATGGATTTCATACGCACTCTGTATAGTTTCGGAGGTTGAACCATCACCAACTTAATACAGTAAAGAGGTGGAATAGAGTTTATCTGTGCCTGTTTTTCCATACAGCGACCGACCACACAAAATGCCCTCCAGAGTTGTAATCTTGCAACCAAACTTGGAAGCAGGGGCAAGATATTTTGATCGATTCTCTTCATCTTTCGTTAATAACTCGTTAAAAGCTCTTTGCTTTCACGGTATTGACATTGGCAAACTAAGCAAAAGGATAGTGTCTCTACTTGATAGCAAACTGCTCATGATGGGAGGAGTCTGTGTAACTTACCGGCGTGTTAAAAAAGATAGGCAATCAAAATTTCATTTTTTGATAGTTTCCCAAACACAGATTGAAACACCATCGTGATTATGCATTCTCTGTAAATTACAATTGGTACAGTAAGTGCTTCAGTGTTTACACTCCGCGTTGGATAGAGTCAATATTCGAAGTGAAACAAGTGTTTATTGAGAAATTCTGTGAAAATCTTCAAAGTGTCTCAACACATGGCTGCTAAATATGTCCGCGATTATCTGAAGCACGTGAGAGATCAGGAGACAGGGAAACCTGCAAAACAGACGCGGACCGTTGCTGAACGAATGTGTGAGTGTGTCGAGCCAACAAGAAAGCGGTCAAAGGTAATGCTAATTTTAGGATCTATTCCATAACCGCCCATTTTCAAAAATTTCAATAATGAATTGTTCAGTTTCTAAACCATTTATTTTGTTATTAATAATAGTGAATGGAGCATCAAAAACAATCTCGTAGTTATACGTCAACAATGTGGTCGTGCTTTGGACACAACCCTTAACTTTTTTAACCGGATCTAGCCTCTTGTCACTACTCCAATCACGTTCTGGAGTGGTACAAGACGAATGGGGACGATTCGGCAGGTTCTGCAGAAATGCCACGAATACAACGTGCTCACATATCATTTTTTCATCGATTTCAAATCCGCATATTTACGACACAATCGATCGAGATCAGCTATGGCAGATTATGCACGAGTACAGATTTCCGGATAAACTTACGCGATTGGTCAAGGCGACGATAGATCGAGTGATGTGCGTTGTTCGAGTATCGGGGACACTCTCGAGTGCCTTTGAATCTCTAAGGGGGTTACGGCAAGGTGATGGACTTTCGTGTCTGCTATTCAACATAGCGTCAGAAGGTGTGATCAGAAGAGCTGGGATAGACACAAGGGGAACGATCTTCAGGAAGTTCATCCAGCTTATTGGCTTCGCCGATGACATTGACATCATGGCACGGAACTTTGAGACGATGGCGGAAACGTACATCAGACTGAAGGCTGAAGCTAGGCGGATTGGACTTGCCACCAACGCATCAAAGACAAAATACATGAAAAGAAGAGGTTCTAGGGAAGACAATGTTAGCCTCCCACCCCGAGTTCAGATTGACGGTGACGAAATCGAGGTGGTATATTTGTGTATTTGGGCTCACTGGTGACCGCCGAAAATGATACGAGCAGAGAAATTCAAAAACGCATTATGGCAGGGAATCGTGCCTACTTTGGACTTCGAAGGACGCTCCGGTCGAATAAAATTCGCCACCGCACGAAGTTGACTGTCTACAAGACGCTGATTAGACCGGTGGTCCTCTACGGCCACGAGACCTGAACTATGTTCGTGGAGGACCAACGCGCCTTTGGTGTTTTCGAACGGAAGGTGTTGCGTACCATGTACGGTGGAGTGCAGATGGATGACGGAACGTGGAGGAGGCGAATGAACCACGAATTGCACCAGCTGCTGGGAGAACCATCCATCGTCCACATTGCAAAAACTGGGCGACAACGGTGGGCTGGGCACGTCGAAAGAATGCCGCACGACAACCCATTGAAAATGGTTCTAGAAAGCGACCCAACAGTAACAAGAAGAAGAGGCGCGCAGCGGGCAAGTTGGATCGACCAAGTAGAAGGCGAGCTGCGGACCCTTCGCAGACTACGAGGCTGGCGAAGTGTGGCCATGGATCGAATAGAGTGGAGACGACTTATTCGGGCAGCAGAGGACAACAAGGCCTTAGCCTGATTGGTAAGGTAAGTAAGGGGTCAATTGCGTGCCGAAGGATCTCAATCCCTCAAACACATCGCAGTTGCGGCTGATTAAAAGATACTGGACTTTAATGATGCACGAACTCCGTAAGCATTCTAAAGTTGTCACTACGGAGCAGGAAATGTTGAAATCATCGTTGAAAGCAAAAAAAAAAAAAATGTCGATTCAACCGTGAAATAGAGTGAAATAAAGATATGTAAACCAAGCTTATACATAGTATTACAATATCTGAAAATTTCATGACAATCGGTTGAGAGACTTATTTTTGGTGAGTACTTCTAAGTGATGCAATTTAACTGTGGATACCCTTTGACCGGCTTGAACAAAGTTTCCTGCTGCCAGCTATGACAGCTTTTAACGCTCCAAACGCTCCAAACGCTCCATCAAAGACTTCATCCAGTGAGGTAGGAATGCAAGAAAAAGAATCGTTAATGTAATTTAAAAAAATAACAAATGGGTAATCTGAACCCTGGTGCTTATTACCCTGTCGTACTCTTCATCATAATATTAGCGTTGCGATTCTTTGGAACTGTATTATCCATTTCATGAAATCTCTCACCACAGAAGATTTTACAGAATGTCACTACATGTATTTATTTTTATTAAGATCCTTCCAATTCACCCCAACCAATCAAGTAACTGTTCTCATACACAAAATACCCCATCTCAATGCTCTCTGATCATATCACCATACATACTCACGGTGACACACATTCTCCCCTCCCGGTTTGACCTTCAAGATGATAATCAATCCATCGAAAGCATTTCGAGCGTCGTCACCGTGCTGAATAGCTTACCTGCAACGAAAGAAAGAAAACAAACGAAATCCACATGAGCAAAATTCACTTATTTCCATTATGACAACCAGCCAGGTGGTGGTCGTGGTGCATTTTTGTGATTGTCCACTGACTGGCATCAGCAGCGTCGCGTCGGATCATAAATGCATGCAACGCACTGAACGCTTGAATTCAATCCGCTCTGCGACTCCACTGACTGCTGCCGCTTGTTGTGCGAAATGATCTGACGCGAGAAATCTGGAACGAACACAATCTTTTCTCGAATTTTTGTGATTCAAGCAGATCGAGTCAATTAATCTCGGTGGGGCAGCTTATGGGAACAGAAATCTCACTTTTTTTTTCGTCATATTCACAAGTAGTAATAACAATAATTGCTGTGTGAGCATTGCCGGTTGAGGCAGAAGCAAAAGCTCTTCAGCTTCGATCCAAAAGTGAAGCACGAAGGAATGTGTGGTGGGGGGTTGGTGGCAGCGCGAGTAGAAACATAACAGTCAACTTGTCATCCGACAAGTGAAGTCGTTTGTTGGTCAGGCGTATACACCACTATTATGAAAGGGAAAAAATTGCTTATTATTTTCATGGTCACTAGCGCACTGTTTGAGTGTTTGCGTCCAAAAAAGGCTGATCCAAACATAAACGTGAGTTGACAGCGGTTCCAATTCTCAGTGGAACGCTCACGTGTGTGTGTGCTAATTTGGGAAAGAGGGTTGCATGCATATGGAATGAATGTTGCTTTCCATTTGTTTTCGGTTGAATTTATGATTCAGATGGAACTCGATAAAACAGACTAAAAAATGCTGGTGGGTCACAGTCACCGAGACATGAGTACTTACCGGACGGACATGTGACACTTTTTTTTTATTGTTTGCGATATTTTGGTTCAGATTGTTGGATTATTTATGAAAGTTGGTGCAATGTTCGCTGATTTGACTTGTAGATTTTATAAATAAATAGGTGAGCATTTTCATGAGTGGCTTCTTAAAATGAAAATTTACAACAACGATTTCTTTAGTGCGTGTAATGTGAGGGAAAATGATTTAAAGCCGATAAATGCTAGGTCAATGGATTACCATATGGTGTTTTTTTCTCGATCTGATAAGTATAGTGTGTCCCATAAAGTATAAATACACTTTCAGCGCACTGTCATTTGTAGCCCGATTACGTTTAGTAGCTGCTTATTGATGCGAGGTGTTGTTTAAATATTGCTCATAAATGTTATGTTCCGAAAGGTAATTTTCCGCAAAAACAGATCGTGCATAAATAAGGAAAATGTCGGCTTCGACAATACTTTTACCTATTATTGTCTGGAGGGAAAAAAGTCCTTGATCGCTCAAATGTGACCAATGCTGTGAATAGTGAACTTTATGCCGTCATTTGCCCTACTGCACTAATTCCAACCAGTAATTCAGGAAATTGTTGAAATTGAGCGAGTTAGTATTGGAATCTGTATATTTGTTATAGAGAGCACCTTCTAGGACACATCGAAATCTGGTCGAAAACTGGGACTTGTGGACTAAAAGATGAATCGATAAATTATCCAATCTGTCACCAATATGAAAAGTGCCTCATTTCGAGACAATGCCTGACAATTTTGAAACATCGAAGAGTAATGTCTAAGGGCTTCTTCAGCGGATATCCAATTGGCTGCATCGGTCTAAAATTTTGGAACCGATCCAGACCGAGCTCTTGCACCGGTGGTCTACATTTTATTTTAGACTAGTTATAAAATGTATTCAAAGTGTTTTTATGTTTTACTTCATACGCGAAGTTAACGATTTTCAGAGTTGGTTGGAAATGCTAACATGAAGCTTTAGTGTGATGATTTATTAGCTAGAGAATGATCTTTAGAAGAGGGTAGATGGATAGTTCCGTTAGAGTACGGCAGTATGAAAATTGAATAGAAGTTGAAAATGAGCGAAGGGCCATTAATGCGACAGTTTTTCAAGATAGACACACATATTTTGCCTAACCCGTACGATGTACGCGGGGACTTGAAGTATGTCTCCAAGTCCACAGGCAAAAATGTGCGTCCCTCTTGTTGCTCATAAACTGACTGCGGCTGTGGAATAGTTCTAGCGACGTTTTCATCACTACCTAAAGCCCCACGTGAGGAGCAACACAATAGTTGGGTAAAGAAGAACTGCATTATAACACACCATCGACTGGAAATGCTCTCGCAACGTGGGGCTTTAGGTAGTGATGAAAACGTCGCTAGAACGACACACGGCAGTTCTACGAGAAGCTAAATAGTTCGCGCAAAGGCTACGTGCCGCAAGCCGATATGTGCAAGGACTTGGACGGTAACATTCTCACGAATGAGTGTGAGGTGATTGAGAGGTGGAAGCAGTACTATGACGAGCACCTCAACGGTGAAGCAGCAGAAAACGAAGGTGGCACGGCAACAGACCTTGGAGCACGCGCAGAAGACGACAGGCTACCGGCCCCTGATCTTCAAGAAGTTGAGGAGGAGATCGGTCGGCTGAAGAACAACAAAGCAACTGGTGTAGATCAACTACCAAGTGAGCTATTGAAATACGGTGGTGAAGCACTGGCTAGAGCGCTGCACTGGGTAATTGCCAAGATTTGGGAGGAGGAGATATTACCGGAGGAGTGGATGGAAGGTGTCGTATGCCCAATCTACAAAAAGGGCGACAAGTTGGATTGCTGCAACTACCGCGCGATCACACTGCTGAGCGCCGCCTACAAGGTACTCTCCCAAATTCTATGCCGCCGTCTGTCACCATATGCAAGAGAGTTCGTGGGGCAATACCAGGCGGGACTCATGGGTGCCCGCGCTACCACGGACCAAATTTTCGCGATTCGGCAGGTTCTGCAGAAATGCCGCAAATACAACGTGCCCACATATCATTTGTTCATCGATTTCAAGTCCGCATACGACACAATCGATCGAGATCAGCTATGGCAGATTATGCACGAGTACGGATTTCCGGATAAACTGACGCGATTGGTCAAGGCGACGATGGATCGAGTGATGTGCGTTGTTCGAGTATAGGGGACACTCTCGAGTCCCTTTGAATCTCGAAGGGGGTTACGGCAGGGTGATGGACTTTCGTGTCTGCTGTTCAACATCGCGTTAGAAGGTATGATCAGAAGAGCTGGGATAGACACGAGTGGCACGATATTCAGGAAGTCCATCCAGCTCCTTGGTTTCGCCGATGACATTGACATTATGGCACGGAACTTTGAGATGATGGCGGAAACGTACATCAGACTGAAGGCTGAAGCTAGACGGATTGGACTTGCCATCAACGCATCAAAGACAAAATACATGAAAGCAAGAGGTTCTAGGGAAGACAATGTTAGCCTCCCACCCCGAGTTCAGATTGACGGTGACGAAATCGAGGTGGTCGATGAGTTCGTGTATTTGGGCTCACTGGTAACCGCCGAAAATGATACCAGCAGAGAAATTCAAAGACGCATTATGGCAGGGAATCGTGCCTACTTTGGACTCCGGAGGACGCTCCGGTCGAATAAAATTCGCCGCCGCACGAAGTTGACTGTCTACAAGACGCTGATTAGACCGGTGGTCCTTTACGGCCACGAGACCTGGACTATGCTCGTGGAGGACCAACGCGCCCTTGGTGTTTTCGAACGGAAGGTGTTGCGTACCATCTACGGTGGAGTGCAGATGGATGACGGAACGTGGAGGAGGCGAATGAACCACGAATTGCACCAGCTGCTGGGAGAACCATCCATCGTCCACATTGCAAAAACTGGGCGACTACGGTGGGCTGGGCACGTCGTAAGAATGCCGCACGACGACCCAGTGAAAATGGTTCTAGAAAGCGACCCAACAGGAACAAGAAGAAGAGGCGCGCAGCGGGCAAGGTGGATCGACCAAGTAGAAGGTGACCTGCGGACCCTTCGCAGACTCATGCCCATCCAGGTCCATGTTTACGTCCCGACCTAATTTTTTTCTTATATCACAGTTCCAAGTGATAAAAAAAAAACTGCTGTGCTCTAGAATCAGTTTCATTTATGGACCACTTTTATGGATGTTTCGGATTTTCCGGAGGATGGTCCTTTGGCCATCCAGGGTCAGGTTTATGTCATGATCCCAAATTCTTTCTTATATCACGGTTCCTACAGTTTTTGAAAAACCGCGGAGCTCTAGGATCAGTTTCATGGATGGACTACTTTTAAGGATCTTTCGGATCTTCCGGAGGACGGTCTCGTGGTCATCCGAGACCATGTTTATTTCACGACCATAAATTATTTCTTATATCACAGTTCTAGTCTTTTCGGAAAAACCGCGGAGCTCTAGAATTAGTTTCACGGATGTTCCGGATCTTTCGGAGGATGATCCCATGGCCATCCGGGTCCAAATTCTTTCTTATATCACAGTTCCAAGTTTTTTTTCGAAAAAAAAAAACCGCAGAGCTCTAGGATTAGTTTCATGGATTGACCGCTTTTACAGCTGTTTCAGATCTTCCTGAGCACGCTCCCATAGCCATCCGGGTCCGTGTTTATGCCATGAACCCAAATTCCTTCTTATATCACACTTCCTAATGTTTTCGAAAAAACCGCAGAGCTCTAGGATCAGTTTCATGGATTGACCACTTTTACAGATGTTCCGAATCTTCCCGAGGACCGCTCCGTTGTCCCCAGGAGCCACATATTGCAACCATGACTGTATTCTGGCTAATTATGAACATTTTTGCCCATTAATCTAATTGATGGATCTTAGGCCACTTGCAAATCCCATAAACACTTCTTTGTGTAACGGCTCTTTTCGCATTTGAATAAAGTAGACGACCCTATTTTAACCTTTTTACAATCAAAATAATCTACAGACCCTAAACATTCTAGAAGTACCACAATTTTTGAAATTCATCAAGAAATTACTAAGTTATGCTATTGCAAACTTGCCGTTACACGTTTTTTCGGAGGCATCGTATTCGGAGTGTTAAAAAGTAGATACAGGTTCGTACGAAATGAATTCGATAGCCAGAAATGCATTTTTTTACTAAAGTTTCGTTGACTTTTGTTGCATATTCGTACAATGCACACATTCAAAGTTTTGAGAATACGAAATATTCGTACTTTTTTTTTATAAACACGAATATTTCGTATTTATTTTACGAAACGTTCGTTCCACTGTGATATAAAATGAGTAGCGAGAGTGACAGTTTTGACGAAATTAATTCCGTGAGTGTAAGAATCTCTTTCGTTTCAGATAACAACGAATGGATCCGTACAACTAACAACCGATTTTATTGAATAAACGCAAGCTTGCAAATGCTCATTACAGCTAAAATTGTATTTTTCGGATTTATGAAGCTATGAGATATTTTAATGATAATTCTTATTTACAAGATGCAAGAAAATAAGGTAAAGTGTTTGTTTGACACATAAAACCTGTAAATTTTGCTTTCAGAGGGTCACAATAGCGATTAGCTGTAACAATGAGCAACGCGATGAGCGAGCAATCAGCGATCATAAAATCGCTAGTTGTGACCTTCTGAAAGCAAAATTGACAAATTTTATATGTCATACATAAACTTTACCACCTCTTCTTGCTTCTTACGAATAAAAATTATCATTATAGTATCCCATAGTTTCAAAATTACGAAAACTAGCATTTTAGCTGTAATGAGCAATTGCAAGCCTGAATAAACGAAATATTATTTTCAGGGTAGAAGCTTTTTGTCTTCGGCAATCTTGTTCAATTGGTCACCCAAGCAACACACATGCTCTATAAAAGTTTATATAACCTTTGTATGACTGGTTTTGGTTGTATACCAGTTTACTCAACATAATTCAATGAGTTTGTGTTACTCGGGCAAGGTCTATGGATTAGTGGACAGCAGCTCAGATTTTTCACAACAGGGTGCACGTGTGCAAGTGAATTTCCAGATTTATGGACATGCTTAAAGCTATCCTTAAATTTATTAACGTCTCTTTAAACTGTTCCCCTGGTAAAGGAGAATTTAGTTCATTCGAGACGGCATAAGGGATCACCTTTCCGAGCATCAAATAGCTCCCCATTGTCACTTTCCCTCACACAACATGGTCTTTAGGACCTTAAATACTACCCTCTTGTAAAAAAAAAGTGAGGTGACTATACAAGTCATTTTCATTCTAATGCCACTTCATCCTACATAAGCTTATATAAAGTCGAATAAGTCAACCTCCCGCAAGAAATTAAGTACAGTCTGTTCTGTACTCCTGTCGTTGTGCAATACCTCACGAATTGAACCAACGACACCCATTTCTTCCCTCAGTTGTGCCCGAGCCGGAAACTCCCCTAATAGATGATTTACATCTAACACCGCTCCACAACCCTGGCAGTAGGCCACACTGCCGCTAAAACGAGGTGAGCCGTGGTTGACCAATCCTCAGCCGAGTCAGAACTTTCTGATCTCGAGAATTGGGTACATCTTTCCACTCTTGTGTAGTGTTCTTGATTCTACGCAGTAATGCATCACGGTTGTTATGCCATGATACATTACATGCCAATCGCGGGTAGCGTCACTATAGGGCACCGAAGTGACCTCTAGCTGAGCAAGACGACCCTGGTTAGCTAGTCTATCAGCAGCCTCATTCCCTGGTATATCTGCGTGTCCAGGTACCCATGCAAAGGTTATGTTAGCGTACCGCTGCACCTCCAACAACCACGGGTGTCCAACATGCCCATGCTCAAGGGCAGAAAGACAACTCGCTGAGTCAAAGAATACAGGAGCTTGCAGGAGAGCATAGGCCTCAGCTGAGAAGATACCACAGAGACCGGCCGGCCTCAGTGGCTTGTGGCCTCCCCAGATACCCCATAGCCGACTTCCTCTTCGATCAAAGAACTCCATCATAAGTGGTGTGTTTTGATATTAAGGGCTGGGCTGCCACAGACAGCCGTTTTTGCTTAGTGAGCCCAACATTGTGGGAGCAAACCCAGGCCCCATCATATTAATACCGGGTTTGAATGGCTACAATAACTTGATCATAAGTGATGTGATTTGAGGGGCTCGGTGGCCTTAGAGCAATCGTTTTTGCTTACTGAGCAGAACATCATGAGTTTAATCCACAATCAAGATTCATAAGTGACTTTTGACGTAGAACTACGTGTTTAGGAATATACTGAGGTACACGTCAAAATATTCTGTGACGAAATAGTGTCAGGTTTTAAACGCTTATAATTCAGCCATTTATTGATGGATTTCAATCATTTTCACTCCAGTTGATTCAGGTTTGAAGTGAAATTTGTTTGAAATACACATAATTAAAATCTATGATAAGTAAACTTTTGAAAAATTACTAAACTTTTTGGCCGCAATCAAACAAATCACGTGCTTGCTTGCTATGACTATTAAAAGAACAGAGAGAGACGAGCCGATTGAGATGTTATAGAAGATGTGATCGCCGCATTGCTAGACGCTGTACACACTGATGAGATTAACTCAAAATTGAGTAGGATTTCTCTCAAAATAGTAGAAAGTGGAGATACCAGGGCTGGTAGCGAGTCACTTTTTAGTGACTTGGTCACTTTTTTCAAGCCAGTCACAAAAAGTCTCCTTTTGTAAGGTATAGTCACTAAAGGCACTTTTTCTTGTAATCAGTCACTATTTTCATTTTTTTTAGCGTGAATTTATTTCAAGATTTATCATTTTTTGCTTTGTGACGTTAGTCGTCTTTGTCTATCGGCAGGGCGTCTGCTAATTTTTCTAAATAAATTTACCTGGGTTTTCCAGGTTTTCCAGGTTTTCCCAGAGCTTAAACGGATAAATTCCAAGCTTTTAATAAGAAAGCTATTTTTTATTGCGCTAAAAACAGAGTTTTTTTTTGTAGATCAAACGTATTTAAGACAGTTTTAAAGAAACAGCTTTACAATCAAATTCATTGAATGTTGAAGTTTAACATTTAATTGATCGTTCACTTTAATAAAGTTAAAAATATTACTTAATTTGAGTATGTCCAAAATCTAAACATATTCAATGTCTTGAATTTTCGTATTCCATGTAAAAGTTCAAGGTATTGATAATTTTCAAAATGCCAGAATTAAGGAAAAATAAATAAATGATTTATTTCAAGCTCGTAATCAACTTTATGAAAGATTAGAGATAACTTCACAACCATTGTAGGAACTTTAGAGAAGTTCTGAGGAATGACAGGAAATGCTGAGAATTTCAGTTAAGCTCCATAAACAAGCTGCGGGAATATAAGGGAATTTTACATGCTGAACATATAGGGAACTTTCTGGATGCTTTAAGAAACTTAAAGCGGCTCTTTTAGCATCCAAAAAATTTCAGGAACTTTTATCAAGTTCCTAGAATTTCAGAAAACTTCACAGTTGTCAAGTGAACTTAAAAAATATAGAAAACTTGAGGGCTATTGTGCATTTTTTGAAGAAGTTCTAAGCACCTCAGAAAATCTAGATCTAGAGATCTTTGGGAAATTTCAGATCTTGAGAGCAGAACGTTAGTCCAGACTTTTGGAGCAGTTTCAAGATTTTTAATAGTAAATAAAAAAAAAAAAACAAGATAGTTTCATGATGAGCGCAAAAAATCGAGAACCCTTGAGATGTTCCGAGAATGTCAGGGAAGTTCAGAGCCGTTTAGAGAATTTATGAAAACTGCATAAATTTGTCAGGAACTACACAGACGGCCACATAATTTCAGGGAAATTTAAAGGTATTTACGGGAATTCCATTTATTTTCGAGCACAACCAAGATCTTCAGTTTCGAGAACATCAAACATATCAGAGAATCAAAGGGCAGTTCAAATAATTTCAAGGAAGAAGTTTCGAGAAACTCAGGGAATTTACGGAAACTTCAGCAAAGCTCCGAGAGAATTTCTGGAACGTAATAAAAATTATATGAGCATCCGGTAGACCGAAAATGGAACATGTAACAAAATTATGAAAGATTTTGAACATTAATAACTCAGCTGGTCCTGGACCAATTTCAATAACTTTATCACCA
The DNA here is from genome assembly GCF_037179485.1 of Ochlerotatus camptorhynchus. NCBI lineage: Eukaryota > Metazoa > Arthropoda > Insecta > Diptera > Culicidae > Ochlerotatus > Ochlerotatus camptorhynchus. Next base: position 308,259 of record NW_027040522.1, read on the forward strand.
ATCGATCAGAAATATTTCTATGCATCAATAGCAATGCTTCCGCCTGATGATTTCGATCAAGAATCACGATCAAGAAAAAATGGTTATGTCAAGCATTGTCCCATATACAGATAAATAGTGATGATTTTATCGCTGTTTTCATGAAATAAACGTTCTCCCCAAACACAGTCATCAAAATCGAGTACCACTTGGTTGCACATCATTCTGCTTCTGCACTGCTGTCTAGCCTCAACTCATTTTCGCTTCGGACGGCGTGGTGAGCAGGCAGCAGAAGCAGCAATAGCAGCAGTAGGAAGGTGGTGACAGGTTATCTAGTGCACTCTTCTACCCAACAAGCAACAATGACTGGTCGTGGTAAAGGAGGAAAAGGCCGTATTTCCGGTCTGATCTACGAGGTGTGCTGAAAGTGTTCCTGGAAAATGTGATCCGTGATGCTGTCACCTACTCTGAACACACCAAGCGTAAGCGGTCATGGATTTCATACGCACTCTGTATAGTTTCGGAGGTTGAACCATCACCAACTTAATACAGTAAAGAGGTGGAATAGAGTTTATCTGTGCCTGTTTTTCCATACAGCGACCGACCACACAAAATGCCCTCCAGAGTTGTAATCTTGCAACCAAACTTGGAAGCAGGGGCAAGATATTTTGATCGATTCTCTTCATCTTTCGTTAATAACTCGTTAAAAGCTCTTTGCTTTCACGGTATTGACATTGGCAAACTAAGCAAAAGGATAGTGTCTCTACTTGATAGCAAACTGCTCATGATGGGAGGAGTCTGTGTAACTTACCGGCGTGTTAAAAAAGATAGGCAATCAAAATTTCATTTTTTGATAGTTTCCCAAACACAGATTGAAACACCATCGTGATTATGCATTCTCTGTAAATTACAATTGGTACAGTAAGTGCTTCAGTGTTTACACTCCGCGTTGGATAGAGTCAATATTCGAAGTGAAACAAGTGTTTATTGAGAAATTCTGTGAAAATCTTCAAAGTGTCTCAACACATGGCTGCTAAATATGTCCGCGATTATCTGAAGCACGTGAGAGATCAGGAGACAGGGAAACCTGCAAAACAGACGCGGACCGTTGCTGAACGAATGTGTGAGTGTGTCGAGCCAACAAGAAAGCGGTCAAAGGTAATGCTAATTTTAGGATCTATTCCATAACCGCCCATTTTCAAAAATTTCAATAATGAATTGTTCAGTTTCTAAACCATTTATTTTGTTATTAATAATAGTGAATGGAGCATCAAAAACAATCTCGTAGTTATACGTCAACAATGTGGTCGTGCTTTGGACACAACCCTTAACTTTTTTAACCGGATCTAGCCTCTTGTCACTACTCCAATCACGTTCTGGAGTGGTACAAGACGAATGGGGACGATTCGGCAGGTTCTGCAGAAATGCCACGAATACAACGTGCTCACATATCATTTTTTCATCGATTTCAAATCCGCATATTTACGACACAATCGATCGAGATCAGCTATGGCAGATTATGCACGAGTACAGATTTCCGGATAAACTTACGCGATTGGTCAAGGCGACGATAGATCGAGTGATGTGCGTTGTTCGAGTATCGGGGACACTCTCGAGTGCCTTTGAATCTCTAAGGGGGTTACGGCAAGGTGATGGACTTTCGTGTCTGCTATTCAACATAGCGTCAGAAGGTGTGATCAGAAGAGCTGGGATAGACACAAGGGGAACGATCTTCAGGAAGTTCATCCAGCTTATTGGCTTCGCCGATGACATTGACATCATGGCACGGAACTTTGAGACGATGGCGGAAACGTACATCAGACTGAAGGCTGAAGCTAGGCGGATTGGACTTGCCACCAACGCATCAAAGACAAAATACATGAAAAGAAGAGGTTCTAGGGAAGACAATGTTAGCCTCCCACCCCGAGTTCAGATTGACGGTGACGAAATCGAGGTGGTATATTTGTGTATTTGGGCTCACTGGTGACCGCCGAAAATGATACGAGCAGAGAAATTCAAAAACGCATTATGGCAGGGAATCGTGCCTACTTTGGACTTCGAAGGACGCTCCGGTCGAATAAAATTCGCCACCGCACGAAGTTGACTGTCTACAAGACGCTGATTAGACCGGTGGTCCTCTACGGCCACGAGACCTGAACTATGTTCGTGGAGGACCAACGCGCCTTTGGTGTTTTCGAACGGAAGGTGTTGCGTACCATGTACGGTGGAGTGCAGATGGATGACGGAACGTGGAGGAGGCGAATGAACCACGAATTGCACCAGCTGCTGGGAGAACCATCCATCGTCCACATTGCAAAAACTGGGCGACAACGGTGGGCTGGGCACGTCGAAAGAATGCCGCACGACAACCCATTGAAAATGGTTCTAGAAAGCGACCCAACAGTAACAAGAAGAAGAGGCGCGCAGCGGGCAAGTTGGATCGACCAAGTAGAAGGCGAGCTGCGGACCCTTCGCAGACTACGAGGCTGGCGAAGTGTGGCCATGGATCGAATAGAGTGGAGACGACTTATTCGGGCAGCAGAGGACAACAAGGCCTTAGCCTGATTGGTAAGGTAAGTAAGGGGTCAATTGCGTGCCGAAGGATCTCAATCCCTCAAACACATCGCAGTTGCGGCTGATTAAAAGATACTGGACTTTAATGATGCACGAACTCCGTAAGCATTCTAAAGTTGTCACTACGGAGCAGGAAATGTTGAAATCATCGTTGAAAGCAAAAAAAAAAAAAATGTCGATTCAACCGTGAAATAGAGTGAAATAAAGATATGTAAACCAAGCTTATACATAGTATTACAATATCTGAAAATTTCATGACAATCGGTTGAGAGACTTATTTTTGGTGAGTACTTCTAAGTGATGCAATTTAACTGTGGATACCCTTTGACCGGCTTGAACAAAGTTTCCTGCTGCCAGCTATGACAGCTTTTAACGCTCCAAACGCTCCAAACGCTCCATCAAAGACTTCATCCAGTGAGGTAGGAATGCAAGAAAAAGAATCGTTAATGTAATTTAAAAAAATAACAAATGGGTAATCTGAACCCTGGTGCTTATTACCCTGTCGTACTCTTCATCATAATATTAGCGTTGCGATTCTTTGGAACTGTATTATCCATTTCATGAAATCTCTCACCACAGAAGATTTTACAGAATGTCACTACATGTATTTATTTTTATTAAGATCCTTCCAATTCACCCCAACCAATCAAGTAACTGTTCTCATACACAAAATACCCCATCTCAATGCTCTCTGATCATATCACCATACATACTCACGGTGACACACATTCTCCCCTCCCGGTTTGACCTTCAAGATGATAATCAATCCATCGAAAGCATTTCGAGCGTCGTCACCGTGCTGAATAGCTTACCTGCAACGAAAGAAAGAAAACAAACGAAATCCACATGAGCAAAATTCACTTATTTCCATTATGACAACCAGCCAGGTGGTGGTCGTGGTGCATTTTTGTGATTGTCCACTGACTGGCATCAGCAGCGTCGCGTCGGATCATAAATGCATGCAACGCACTGAACGCTTGAATTCAATCCGCTCTGCGACTCCACTGACTGCTGCCGCTTGTTGTGCGAAATGATCTGACGCGAGAAATCTGGAACGAACACAATCTTTTCTCGAATTTTTGTGATTCAAGCAGATCGAGTCAATTAATCTCGGTGGGGCAGCTTATGGGAACAGAAATCTCACTTTTTTTTTCGTCATATTCACAAGTAGTAATAACAATAATTGCTGTGTGAGCATTGCCGGTTGAGGCAGAAGCAAAAGCTCTTCAGCTTCGATCCAAAAGTGAAGCACGAAGGAATGTGTGGTGGGGGGTTGGTGGCAGCGCGAGTAGAAACATAACAGTCAACTTGTCATCCGACAAGTGAAGTCGTTTGTTGGTCAGGCGTATACACCACTATTATGAAAGGGAAAAAATTGCTTATTATTTTCATGGTCACTAGCGCACTGTTTGAGTGTTTGCGTCCAAAAAAGGCTGATCCAAACATAAACGTGAGTTGACAGCGGTTCCAATTCTCAGTGGAACGCTCACGTGTGTGTGTGCTAATTTGGGAAAGAGGGTTGCATGCATATGGAATGAATGTTGCTTTCCATTTGTTTTCGGTTGAATTTATGATTCAGATGGAACTCGATAAAACAGACTAAAAAATGCTGGTGGGTCACAGTCACCGAGACATGAGTACTTACCGGACGGACATGTGACACTTTTTTTTTATTGTTTGCGATATTTTGGTTCAGATTGTTGGATTATTTATGAAAGTTGGTGCAATGTTCGCTGATTTGACTTGTAGATTTTATAAATAAATAGGTGAGCATTTTCATGAGTGGCTTCTTAAAATGAAAATTTACAACAACGATTTCTTTAGTGCGTGTAATGTGAGGGAAAATGATTTAAAGCCGATAAATGCTAGGTCAATGGATTACCATATGGTGTTTTTTTCTCGATCTGATAAGTATAGTGTGTCCCATAAAGTATAAATACACTTTCAGCGCACTGTCATTTGTAGCCCGATTACGTTTAGTAGCTGCTTATTGATGCGAGGTGTTGTTTAAATATTGCTCATAAATGTTATGTTCCGAAAGGTAATTTTCCGCAAAAACAGATCGTGCATAAATAAGGAAAATGTCGGCTTCGACAATACTTTTACCTATTATTGTCTGGAGGGAAAAAAGTCCTTGATCGCTCAAATGTGACCAATGCTGTGAATAGTGAACTTTATGCCGTCATTTGCCCTACTGCACTAATTCCAACCAGTAATTCAGGAAATTGTTGAAATTGAGCGAGTTAGTATTGGAATCTGTATATTTGTTATAGAGAGCACCTTCTAGGACACATCGAAATCTGGTCGAAAACTGGGACTTGTGGACTAAAAGATGAATCGATAAATTATCCAATCTGTCACCAATATGAAAAGTGCCTCATTTCGAGACAATGCCTGACAATTTTGAAACATCGAAGAGTAATGTCTAAGGGCTTCTTCAGCGGATATCCAATTGGCTGCATCGGTCTAAAATTTTGGAACCGATCCAGACCGAGCTCTTGCACCGGTGGTCTACATTTTATTTTAGACTAGTTATAAAATGTATTCAAAGTGTTTTTATGTTTTACTTCATACGCGAAGTTAACGATTTTCAGAGTTGGTTGGAAATGCTAACATGAAGCTTTAGTGTGATGATTTATTAGCTAGAGAATGATCTTTAGAAGAGGGTAGATGGATAGTTCCGTTAGAGTACGGCAGTATGAAAATTGAATAGAAGTTGAAAATGAGCGAAGGGCCATTAATGCGACAGTTTTTCAAGATAGACACACATATTTTGCCTAACCCGTACGATGTACGCGGGGACTTGAAGTATGTCTCCAAGTCCACAGGCAAAAATGTGCGTCCCTCTTGTTGCTCATAAACTGACTGCGGCTGTGGAATAGTTCTAGCGACGTTTTCATCACTACCTAAAGCCCCACGTGAGGAGCAACACAATAGTTGGGTAAAGAAGAACTGCATTATAACACACCATCGACTGGAAATGCTCTCGCAACGTGGGGCTTTAGGTAGTGATGAAAACGTCGCTAGAACGACACACGGCAGTTCTACGAGAAGCTAAATAGTTCGCGCAAAGGCTACGTGCCGCAAGCCGATATGTGCAAGGACTTGGACGGTAACATTCTCACGAATGAGTGTGAGGTGATTGAGAGGTGGAAGCAGTACTATGACGAGCACCTCAACGGTGAAGCAGCAGAAAACGAAGGTGGCACGGCAACAGACCTTGGAGCACGCGCAGAAGACGACAGGCTACCGGCCCCTGATCTTCAAGAAGTTGAGGAGGAGATCGGTCGGCTGAAGAACAACAAAGCAACTGGTGTAGATCAACTACCAAGTGAGCTATTGAAATACGGTGGTGAAGCACTGGCTAGAGCGCTGCACTGGGTAATTGCCAAGATTTGGGAGGAGGAGATATTACCGGAGGAGTGGATGGAAGGTGTCGTATGCCCAATCTACAAAAAGGGCGACAAGTTGGATTGCTGCAACTACCGCGCGATCACACTGCTGAGCGCCGCCTACAAGGTACTCTCCCAAATTCTATGCCGCCGTCTGTCACCATATGCAAGAGAGTTCGTGGGGCAATACCAGGCGGGACTCATGGGTGCCCGCGCTACCACGGACCAAATTTTCGCGATTCGGCAGGTTCTGCAGAAATGCCGCAAATACAACGTGCCCACATATCATTTGTTCATCGATTTCAAGTCCGCATACGACACAATCGATCGAGATCAGCTATGGCAGATTATGCACGAGTACGGATTTCCGGATAAACTGACGCGATTGGTCAAGGCGACGATGGATCGAGTGATGTGCGTTGTTCGAGTATAGGGGACACTCTCGAGTCCCTTTGAATCTCGAAGGGGGTTACGGCAGGGTGATGGACTTTCGTGTCTGCTGTTCAACATCGCGTTAGAAGGTATGATCAGAAGAGCTGGGATAGACACGAGTGGCACGATATTCAGGAAGTCCATCCAGCTCCTTGGTTTCGCCGATGACATTGACATTATGGCACGGAACTTTGAGATGATGGCGGAAACGTACATCAGACTGAAGGCTGAAGCTAGACGGATTGGACTTGCCATCAACGCATCAAAGACAAAATACATGAAAGCAAGAGGTTCTAGGGAAGACAATGTTAGCCTCCCACCCCGAGTTCAGATTGACGGTGACGAAATCGAGGTGGTCGATGAGTTCGTGTATTTGGGCTCACTGGTAACCGCCGAAAATGATACCAGCAGAGAAATTCAAAGACGCATTATGGCAGGGAATCGTGCCTACTTTGGACTCCGGAGGACGCTCCGGTCGAATAAAATTCGCCGCCGCACGAAGTTGACTGTCTACAAGACGCTGATTAGACCGGTGGTCCTTTACGGCCACGAGACCTGGACTATGCTCGTGGAGGACCAACGCGCCCTTGGTGTTTTCGAACGGAAGGTGTTGCGTACCATCTACGGTGGAGTGCAGATGGATGACGGAACGTGGAGGAGGCGAATGAACCACGAATTGCACCAGCTGCTGGGAGAACCATCCATCGTCCACATTGCAAAAACTGGGCGACTACGGTGGGCTGGGCACGTCGTAAGAATGCCGCACGACGACCCAGTGAAAATGGTTCTAGAAAGCGACCCAACAGGAACAAGAAGAAGAGGCGCGCAGCGGGCAAGGTGGATCGACCAAGTAGAAGGTGACCTGCGGACCCTTCGCAGACTACGAGGCTGGTGAACTGTGGCCATGGATCGAGTAGAGTGGAGACGACTTCTTCGGACAGCAGAGGACAACAAGGCCTTAGCCTGATTGGTAAGGTAAGTAAGTGTGAGTACTGACCACGTTTTGCGTCCATTGCTGCAATGGAAGCGTTCTGACCCTCGTTGGCGAATCTGCCATACAATGAAACCATTGGAAGCGGCTCCCGTTCTGGTGGAGGAGTCTTATTGGACAGCGGAAGATAAAATGTTTATTGTGTTGTACCTTTTAACTATAGTTTTAAGATGTATTGTATATTGAACAAGAATCCTCGGCTCTGTAAAGTTAATTCGGTTGAGCCTTATCAAATAAATTAATTTAAAAAAAAATATATACCTGGAAGGGACATCCCTAAGACCGGTTGCCAGGTAAAATTTTCGTCCGGGGATTTGTTTATAATCCATTTTTACATATGTTTCGTCCTCCATTAATATACAGCCATCAAATTTCGTCAAAACTCGTTCGTATAGTAATCGTGCTCCATTTTTGGCCGCTAAATTTTATTTTAGGGAGCAATTCGGATGTTTACTGGCACAAAAAGACTCATATCCTTCTCTTGAAAGGATGTTACGCACGGTGGAAAAGTTGGGATCGTATTCAGGGTTACTTCTACTCACTTGCTATAAAAAAATGTTTTTCAGGATTATAAAATCATGGGATGGTATAGTGATAATAAGTACTTGTAAGTTACAAGATGAGGACGTGAAGTATGTGTTTGACGCAAAAAATGTGTCAATATTGCTTTCAGTGCGTCACAATAAGCAATTTTACGACTCGTGAGTGCTCACTCTGAGTGAACGCTCACGAATCATAAGATCGCTTATTGTGACGCTCTGAAAGCAAAATTGACAGGTTTTATGAGTCAAACACATGCTTTGAACCCTCTTCTCGTTACTTACAAGTACAGCATATCATTATATCATCTAATGATTGTATAATTCCGAAAAATATGTTTTTATAGCAAGTGAGTGGAAGCAACCCTGAACGTATTTCTTTGCCAAATCACGTATGGAGACATCTGGGTGGCTTTTCACGTACCTCAACACCTTTCTCCTCAGCTCGTTGTCCCTAGTGTCACTTTTATGATAGATGCACTGTGCTCTATCCATACTCAGAGTATCCTTGTAACGTTTGATTACAAGACTCACCGTTGACTTTGGGAATTTTAACACTTTTGCTATTTTTGAGGCAGACCACGAAGGGTTCTCTAGATGTTTGTGCACAATTAATTTTCTTTTCTCAAGTTCCATGATCCGTAATTTCGGGATGCGTCGATCAATCGAGAAAAACTTTTCACCAATTTCTTCGTCAATGAAACATCGACAAATGCCTGTCAAACGTTTTTTGTGTATGAAACCGTGCGTCCAGATTTACTTTGAATCGAGAACCATGTTGGTCCCTTCCGGGTATGTTCCGGGTATTTCCAGTGAAATTACCAGATTCCGGTTTGATCCAAAACCCATTATGTGACACAGCAAATCACATTAGATTTCTTAAACAAGATCAATGGAAGTAAAATAAAATGCCCAGGACCACCTTCCCAATTCCGGACATATTTTAGAAACTTTCAGGGAAGTTGCCAGTTTCTAGTTGGTCCAAAACCAGTGATATGACACATCAAATCTTATGAAAAATCCGAAACAAGATCAATTTAGGTGACATTAGTGTCTGGTCCTAGACACTAATTTCACCTAAATTGATCTTGTTTTGGATTTTTTATAGGATTTGATGTGTGGCTTTCACAAAAAAACCTTGAACTGCTCTTCCTTTTAAAAAGTGCTTCCCAGTGAAATAATAATAATTAAATTTATTTCGAAATTTTTCTCGTATGCTGTTGCGTGTTTGGTATTGGCCCAAGTCAGAAACTGGTCACTTCCCTGGGGGTACCTGGAACGTACCCGGATGTGGCCAATGTGGTCCTACATTGGCCACATCCGGGTACGTTCCAGGTACCCCTTGCAACTATCCTTAACGCTCTGGAAGTGTTGCGTGAAGGTTAAGTGTCGATCAACTAGAACGCCCAAGATGCGTATTGTTTTTTTTTTTCAGGGGGATCGGTTGATCCTCGATTTTGATAGAAGCGCCGCCGACTAGGTGACCGGAAGCGCAGACGTGACAGCGGATACTCTTTGCTGCTGAGAGTTGGAACCCACCTGAGGCCGCTCATTTGGCAACTGCCGATACAGCTGCTTGTGCTTGGATGCGGGTCCTTGCGATGGTGCGACCGGTGGCCACAATTAGCACGTCATATGCGTAGACGAGAATGTGGATGATAAGTGGCAAACGAGTAAAGATCCGGCTCATCGCTATTAGGAAAATCGTCACCGCGACAACCGAGCCTTCCGGCACCCCTGTTTCCTCCTGGAAAGAAGAAGACTTGGTGTTCCCCACGGCAACTTTAAACGATCGTCTTGCCAGAAAGCCTAGGATAAAGGAAAGGATATTTCCCTTAAATCCCGTCGTTAAATAAAGGAAGGAAATAAGCCTCACAAATCCTAAATTGTTACTTGGGATACATACATGAAAAAGTGATAGCGTGAAAACCGTTCATTATATCGACATTAAGGCTGAGTTGTAAACAATCAATTTATTTTTTCAATAAATTGATCATTAAATTTAGAATTTAAATGTTAAACAAAAGATTTGATGTTTGTATAAGACATTTAAGACGTTATATAAATGACATAAGCTTTCTCGAAGGATATTAAAATCTGTGGCATTTTGACCGGTTAAGAATAACATAAACGAACATAACATAAGCATTGCAAATTTTGCACTAGTGCGTGACCATTCTACTCGTAGCTCAGAGGGTTGCATAAAGTTGTTCTCCAGTAGACTGTGATAACTCAGTCACAACGACATCGTTGACTGAGCAAATGACTGCGAAAACCCCAGGCTAATTCAAAACCAAACCGCAAGCGGAGGAACAAATCGACGAAAATAACGACGCTAATTAAATTATGCTTACAACAGCTCAAAACTTGTTTTTACCAAAATTGCAAATGCTCACGCTGGGACCTAGGTGGAGGAACCGTTTTCCCGCACAGCTCGACGTTAATGACCCACAGACACACTAGTGGACAGTCGCAGTCGAGGGAATCAATGACCATATTCGTATGGTGGCGATCCGTTACATATGAGCTGTGTGGTCGAGTGAGGGAGTTGTTCCAAGGTACGAATTATGGACCGGATGGCACTCGTAAATCCTGCTATTTGATTTGGGTATCACGTTCGCTGAAATTCTAGCCTACGAGAATAACTGTACTCGGGTTGATTCATATGTTCCCGGCTAGAATCCGATAGCTTTGTAAACAAATCATTTATCCCCATTCATAATGGGATAGCAGTCGCAGAGGATACCAATTTATGCGATCCCCGAAAACCGTAGATTCGCCGCAGGAAGCTGTTCATCTGTTTGCCAGGACCAGTCATTATTTATTCCAAACAGATTGCCCCCAAGAATATCACATTATTCTAACTGTTAATTCCGGCATTCTTCGGCCTTGTTCGATGGCACGTTCTTCCCGAAAATCAGCTGGAATTGATCAGCAGCACGTCGCCTCGCACGGTCGGACAACGGCGAAAGAATTTATCGCTCTAAATGCCGGCTAATTTATGGCTGCAGCCAGACGTCGTCGTCGTCGTCGTCGTTGCTGGGCTTTGCTTTGCTGAACGCATAAATTGATTATGATGCCGACCTCCAGAAATCAGAAATTTGTGGACCCGGGAGCAAACCTTTTGTGGTAATTTCTCTTGTCTGGCTGATACTGGGAGCCGAGAGAAAAATGGATCGGATTCTAATTATCTGGGTGTTTCGTTCTTAGTGGGTCTCGCTGTTCAAATCTTCCTAGAATTGGATGTGAGTTTTGAGTAGGGACGTGCTCTCCACGGGAATCGGCACCGTTGTTTCTGGATTTGGGAGAAATTCAATAAATTATGAGTCAACAAAGTCAGGAAGATCAGCGGTCTCCCGTGAACACTTGAATTTGGGGTTGAAATATTTAAAAGATAATCAAATTTGTATCTAAATAAGCCTTTCCGGGAATTCAGAATGCGGTTGGTCCACATGGATTTTTTTTTCACATGCGGCACTGATATAGAAACAGACCGTTTGCAGACAGCAGAGGTGTTATTACACGATACTTGCTGGTTAGTTGTGCCAAAAGTAACCAAAAGTTCAGATAAAAGGCTATTTGAGGCTTAAGCAGCTTGGTACCATAATTGAAGAGCATTCTAAGCAGCTACTGCCAGTCTGCACGGTGCAGCCTAGCAGCATTCACTCTGTGTTCACGCGTGCACTCCATCAAATGAACACACACCTAAACGTGAGCACAATGTTTAAGTTTGATCATCGTTTGCTTGGCCTTGGAAATAATAAAAGATGATAAAAAGAATTATATAAGGGAACAGGTCAGGCTTGAACCATGAACTTTGAGTGTATTAGACGTTAACGTTCACCACTCGTATGTCATAACTTTGAATGATATGTAGGCAAAAGGCGTATAAGAAGCGTTCATCGATTTCGTCTGCATCATAGCAAGGCTCGATGTTCACACTTGCGTACAGGTACGAAATATCACATTCGATGTGCAGAGTACACCTGAATTCAAAAGAAAACACGTGCGTTCAATAAACGCGCGCTTAAGAAATTGGAACTCAAGCTCGACGCCATCTATGTTTCGTGAAGACTGATTGCTGGTCATCGGGAAGTTCTTGGAGTTCTGAAATTCACATGATGTTTTCAATGTTTTGCAGGGGCTCTAAAGGTTGTTGGGGTTCCAATAGCTCCTAAAGATTTCCTAAAGGCCCTACTGTTCTTGTGATTGCACAATTTCGGAATGTTTTCAGCACATGGGATTTCCTCAGAAATTGTGTTTTTTTCCGTGATTTTGTTTTCCGTACTGAGCACTGATCCTACACGAAACGAAAATCAATTATTTAATTCATGTGTTTCACTTATACATTTTTGCCAAAGCATCAGCCTTATACATTCCATAAGACAAACCACATAGGTCCTATTAGAATGCATAAAAGGTATGTGTGACCGCTTATACAATTCATTTGACACATGATCTTTATTTACTTTTTGTAAGGCGTCTGCTTATTAGTTGACTTATACATTTTATGAATAATCAGCAATGGAAATTTGCCAAAAGGTATAAGGAGATTTCTATCCGTGTACCAACGCCAAGAAGGCAGCTCCCATACTTGGGCCCTACCTATCGACCCATCAACTCATGAACCGGAGACCAACGGCTTTACTTCCCTTCCGAAGGAAGGCGTGATCAGAGATTTTATGCCTCAGAAAATCCCGGCGGCGCCGACTGAGATTGAACCCAGGCCACGCTTACCACTACACCACTGGCACCGCTCACAGAAATTGTTAATTTTGCTGAATTTCTACTGAATGTTTGCGGAACTTTATTTTACAGAAGTTCAGCAGCTCTGCAAGTCGTGGATGTTTTGAAGGCTTTAGGGCATTCCATTTTAATTAGGATCCAAAAGTTCCAGGAGTTGCGATAGTTGTCGGAGTTGCTGAAGTTATGAGATGTCCCATTATATTATTTCAAAAGCTCTCGAGGTGCTGGAAATCGTGGAGCTATTAGCGTTCCAAAAATTATTGGATTTCCAAGACTTGTTGAGGTATCAAGGCAGGCAGTTCTGGTTGTTTTTAAAGTTTCTAAATTCAGGAAATTTCTAGGGTGTTCGATATTCCTAATGTTTTTGCAGTTTGATGAGCTATTGGAGTTTCCGATATCTCTTGGAATTATCACAATTTTGGGAGTCGGAGTTTGAGTTTCTGGTGCTGTAAATGTTGTATAGAATATGGATTTACGTATGAAAGTTCCATTGGGAGATTTGAATATTTTTAGAGCATTTGGTATTTTTGATGCTTCCTAGAGCTCGAAAGGTTCTGGAAGATTCAAAAGATCCGGAATTTCCCGTTGGCGCAGAAGTTCTTGAGGGGTCGATCGTTTAAGGAGCTGTTGAAGTTTTGCTTGTTCCGGTAGTGATTAAAGTGGTGAGCAATTAGTGTTCCAGGAATTTTAAATACTGATGAGACCTTGATTTTCATGAAATTCGGAGAGTTCCAAAAGTCGTCGAACGCCTAATACTCCAAGAACTCCCAGAAATGAGGGGTTGTTTAGGTTCTTGGAACTCTGTGAGCTTTCGTTATTATAGCAACTTCCAAAACAGTGAGAATTCCCGATGCATGGGAAACATGTCCGTATTTTGTGAGGATTACTCTTGAAACTATTGGAGATTCGTTGACTCGCAGAGTTTTGAACTTCATGAATTACCGGAAGTTTTGATAGTTTCACATTTTGCCGAACACTCATGCCAAAACGCCGGAATTTCTCAGAATTTACAATAGGAGTTCCATAATTTTTCCAAGCTCGAGAAGTTGTCGAAGTCTTGAGAGATTTTGTAGTCAAGATGTTCCTGAAGTACCGGTGTTCTGTATGTTGCTGTGATTTCACAGTTTCTGATGTACCTTGAGCTCTTGAAAATTCTAGAAAGGTCCGTATTCCCGAAGTTTTCACAGTTTTTAATTTACTTGGAGTACTGAGACTTCCGACATTTCATGGAATTTTGAATAGATTTGAGAGTTGGAGAGCTCTTGAAGCTTGGACAGATATGACAGTTATTGATATTCTGAAATTTTCTGGTCTTTTCCACTTTTGAGTATTTCCACTTTTGAGTACACACATGATCATCGAAAAAGTGATACTCCGTTAAGGCAATTGTATCTAGCTTGGCAGAGAATTCGTCGGATATGATTATCAATTACACAGCTTTTAGTGCTGAACGGTAGACGGTACAACTTTGTATACCCTGAAGAAGGTTAAATCCAACTGCCGAATTGTTGGACTTAAAACTTGGTTTACATTTTGATCGAATATTCCAAAAAAACATTTAAAGTTCAAGTCATTCGCCAGTTAGAGCGATCAATGAGGGCTGTGCGGCACCGATGGGTACATTCTTGCACCGATCACGGCAACGATTGGTGCGGATGGTCAGTGAATCATCCCAGTGAAGAGGTGTTCTAAAACTAACTTTATCAGAGCAGTCCCAAACTTATGGATCCTTTGCTTACGTTTCTCCTGATTCTGCTGAAAATAAAGCAATTACATTTAATCACTTCCTTTGGTATGGCATGGAAGGCGTTTGCCAGCTTATTAGCTGAGAGATGGCTGTTGGATGTGAGAATGCCTCGCAACGTGGGCAGATCACTTTTTCGTGGTACGTTACGGGATGTAAAAGATTTATAATCTTGACTACAGTATTATGGGCCAGCTAGTCACTTTTATGGGTCAGTCAGTTCTGCGTGTTAATCAAATGGAAGTGGTCCATAATTGTGGATGACCCATAATACTGGGGTGAATGTACTTTAAACTAGCGGAACAGGATTTTTCAGTAATCAAAGGATCGCATCTTAGTCCTTGTTACTTTTTATGCTTTGTTAATACTGATAAGTCCTTCGGTTGCCTTGACCGAGGTCATTATTGGTGTCATTACTTATTGTTGAAAAGGAAATTCAATTTTGACTGAAAAAGGGGTGTGCCCTTGGAAGGTGCTCTCACTCTTCGAAGGTTATAAATAGCGGTACCTTTCAATTAGAATCTATTCCTTGCGATGAACGGAAGATTGACAACTGTATCAAAACCGAATACTTCATCATTTCTAAATAGTGGAGTAATACGACATGTACTAAACTAAGGACATGGTATATATGTAGTTTAATAGATCAAATTACTGGCGAGTTTCTGTCCCGAACAGAGGAAAAAAAACATGACACTATACCCTACTGAACAGTTTCTGACAGCGATTGATGGGTACGGGAATACCTTTCAGTTCCGTACTATACGGACGACTTTGCAGCTGCTAGTGAAACCCTTCCAACCAGGAGTTGACTACTTGGTGATAATCCAGAACCAAGGAAAATAGATATATCAACGACAGAGTTGTTCGCTGCTCAAGTAACAATTTGGGTTTTATAAGGGTTCTGAAGACAATGATTTAGATTTGTAGAATGCTTTAAAACCACGATAAAACTTGGAGATTTGTTTTTATTATTTGAAAAAAAAAAAAAATTACCGAAGGGTCTCATAATTTTTACGGAATGTTGCCCACAGGTAGAGTTTATGGTTATATGAACGATATCACATCACATTTTATTTTTAATTCATAACTCATGAACCAAGCATTGTAGAATGAACGTTGTGTATTGAAATGTCAAGGAAATTATCTCTCTCAGCAATCCATAAATATAATACAAGGGTGACTAATGTTAAGTCAAACTATTTGTTTACATTATGAAACGATGCATTTTCGCCACACATATCACCACCCAAATACATGGAGAGGGCGGCAGCACTGGCACATAAAGCGGTAGGGGAAGAAATAGCTCATCAACTTGAATAAACATTTCTAGAGTTTTTGTTTGGAAATTATTGGAATTGATATATGGATACAGTATTTAAAAAAGTTGTGGTCGATGTCACCGATTTGAGCCAAACTTGGCCAAAACGCTTGTTTTGGCATTCTGAACAAACGCCTTTTTTGATTTTGCTCTAAAGTGCCTAAATCCTTCTTGGCTACAACCCTGGATTTCAGAGATTTAAAAAATTTAATATTTCAGAAGAGATTACTCCACAACCAAATAAGTTATTTGTGACCTTAGAACGTAAATTTGAAGGTTTGTTTTTAATGTAGATGAACATTGAACATTTTTTTTGACAATTTCGATAACTGCTGGTAATCAGTCTGTTTACTGTAGTTACTATAACAAAAACAAAATGTGGGTACACCTATAAGAATCTACATTAAAAAACTTTCAAATTGACGTTCTAAGATCACGAATAATTTAATTTTATGAGGAGTAATCTCTTCTGAAAGATTTTTTTTAAATCTCGAAAATCCAGGGTTGTAGCCAAGAGGGTGCCAAGTTTGGCTCAAATAGGTGACATCGACCACAGGTGGTGTACCCACTTGAGCTGGAATGACCCATATGTAAGGTTTCAATAAGTATGGTGGAAAGCAAATGGTTAGATAAAAAAAAAGATTAGTGGTGGAAGTCCCAGAAGTGTGTTAAAATGTGGAAAGAAGATTTAGAGCAGATTGTGAAAAGGAAAAAAAGGCGAGCAGCAGAAGGAAACGGATGGCTGAACGATGGTCCAATCTAAGAGGAAACAAACGGTTGCGTCCTTTTCGTAAGATGACCAACATATGGAAAATGAGGGAATGGATGATTCGCTCCCCGAACAAAAGCAAAGTACAAAAATAGTTTTTTGTTGAGTTAGTTGCGTTAAATGTAATGGTCTTCTAATATATGAATGGGTAAAGGTCTGAAAATGGGACCTTCTACCGGTTTGGGTGGATTGTTTGTAAAGAAAAAAAAGTGAATAATTGTAGGCACGAGTTGCTATCAAGACGATGGTGAGGTTGGAGGATCGTGCACAAGTATATTAAACGGACGGGGATTGCATTGGGTTCGGTTCACTCGGGAATGGGTAGGGTTTTACTCGTGTTTGAGTGGATGTCGATCATGTTCCTGCAGATTTTCCGGAAAATCTGCAGCAATGTGGGTGACATTTGATCAAATTTGGGTGGACTCTTGCTCAATTGCGGATGGATACAATTTCGTGGCATTTGAGTGAAGTAAACTTTGATATGAGCAGCATTTTTTTAACGTGTAGAAACAGGCAAGAGAACTACTCATTGAAGCGTTTGTTGTAATGTCATCTAGAATCAATTTTTCATTTGCCATAAATTGTAGATGTAAGTATGGTCTTCATTTTATTTCAGCAATCTTATCTTCCAGCAGACGCTCTGGAGAGCAATTTCAACATTTATTTTAAAAAAAAAACTACATTTGCCAGCAACACTGACTGGGGCCCTGTAACGTGGGTAGATAACCTTTTCGTGGTACGATACGGGATGTAAGATCTACCACCGATTTCAAGTCTTGACTACTTCAAACTAGGGGAACAGGATTTATCAGTAATCTGAGGAACGCATCTTAGTCCTTGTTGCTTTTTATGCCTTGTTGATAGTGACAAGACTCGGCTTTGTCCACCGAGAATCTTGAAACAAGGAAAAAATGAGTTAGTCTTCATCTATGTGATTCCTAATCTTCTATTCGTTGTTCCCTAGTTTAAAGTGGTTAAGACTAGGGTTTCTTATGTATGGTCACTATCGGTGTCATTCTTTAATTTTGTTGCTAAGGAATCCAATTTTGGCTGACAAAGGGGTGCGCCTTTGGAGGGTGTTCCAAAACTCCGAAGGGTATAAATAGCGGGACATTTCAATTAGAATCGATCCCTTGCGATGAAGGCAAGAATGACAACTGTATCAAAACCGAAAACTTCATCATTTCTCAATAGTGATGAAGTAATACGACAAGCATTAAACTAAAGACACGGGATATACTACACGCAAACCAAAAATCTATTACAATGAATGTTAGTTCCGTTTCCTCTAATCCTCTGTTCATGAACATCGCAACGAATGTTAGAAATTGACCATGCAGGCGATGTAATGGTTTTTGTCTTTTTTTATTTCGTGTTCCATCTACGCTTTCGACTATACCAGTAAGCTTGTAGAACGACGTACATTGTAGAACATTGTAGAACGACGCACACACTTGTCTCGAATCTCTCCAGCAGAAAAAGCATACGAAGTCGAGCATTTTTATTTCGGGTTCAATCTACGCTTTCGACTATATCAGTAAGCTTGTAGAACGACGCACATTGTAGAACATTGTAGAACGACGCACACACTTGTCTCGAATCTCTCCAGCAGAAAAAGCATACGAAGTCGAACATTTTTATTTCGTGTTGCATCTACGCTTTCGACTATACCAGTAAGCTTGTAGAACGACGCACATTGTAGAACATTGTAGAACGACGCACACACTTACCTCGAATCTCTCCAGCAGAAAAAGCATACGAAGTCGAGCATGCGAGAAAATGAGCGCTTCATGTTTGCTTTTTGGCTGACCATATTCAGAAGCATGGAGAGAGCAGTGGAGAAAGCACAAGTCGAATAGTCGCAACGTCCGTGGTTCGAGTCCAGTCGGCAACCTTTTTTCTATTTTTTTCGACATAATTAATTTCACTCACTAATACAACTCCACATTTTTCGGTCTCCAATTTTCTTACATCGGACCGCAGCTAGGTATATCGCATCCTCGGTTCATGCGGTCTCCACTTACATCCTCTGATGATGAATCCCACATAATTGTAAGCGAATCTTACATCCACCGGTTGGGTGTACAATAGATCAAATTACTGGTCGCAGTAGTTTTATGTCCCGAACAGAGGACAAAAAAAAACATACTGACTGAAAAACCATTGTTAGGGTAATGAAAAATGTTTCAATTATTTTTCTTTAATGCTTGAAATCTCAGTGAATGTGGGTTTAGAATATTTCTTCAGATACTATCAGACTGACTTATTGAAGAACGAAAGTGGTTTGTCCAGAAACGGCAAATTGAGAAAAACTCGTGAAAACATGTTTATGGATAGTCGGTCTAAAATACACTTAAGCTTTATGTTTGAGCAAATGTTAAGTAAGTATTTTTTATGGTTAAGTATTTTTTGTAATTAGTAATGTGAACATTTTGCATTCAGTAAATCGGTGCCACCAAACGAAATTGTTCACTTTTGTTTTCATTTCTAAACAGCTAGTCACAGTTCATTCCGAAAAGCTTGTATGGAACAACGGCAAACATACTTTTGAACAGTGATGGAAAAGTTCGCAAAAAATCACTATGACTCGCGAACTTTTCCCTTGGAGAACTTCGTGAAATATCGCGAACTTTTCCAACACTGCTTTTGAATATAAAAACTAATAATTGATCTGTAAAATATTGGAAAACGTTCTATTAAAAACATCCAAATGATCCATAAAACATTGGAGAAAAGCCTTTAAAAAGAGTGAATGATCCATAGAAAATATCAATATGATCCATATTTTATGTACAATTTAGCAACACAATATTAAAAATGTAACACTAAATTTCTAAAGAATGAGCGTATTACCTATAAACATATTGCAATTGATTCATAACACATTCAGCAGTGAACCTAAAACTAAAGAAAGTGATCCATAGAAAATCAAGTTTGCGCACTTAAAAATATAGCCATGTTCGAATTAATGAAAGCAACATCCTCAGAGCAGTCTTGTTTTGGACAGCTTGAAGCTGAAATAGTTTTTATTAAACTAATATAAAGTCTAAGCCAATCTTAATGCTTATAATAAAACCTATTTCAGCTTCAAGCTGTCCCAAACGAGACTGCTCTGAGGAAGTTGCTTTCATTAATCCGAACATTCTTGAAGAACAACATCGGGCGTAACCTCAAAATGTCAGAGGAATCAACACCACCGTTGAGTGAAGAACAGAACAGTGATCGAAACTGTACGCTTTGTGAAGGCCTTGACCTCGTAGATGATATGGTCCAGTGTGATGTCTGCAATTTCTGGACCCATTGCTGGTAAGACAGCAGCTGTAAAGGAGGTTCCGTAGACGTGCTCGAAGTGCACAAATATGCTGAAGGTGCCGAAAGGAACCAAGAAGTCTGTCCAAAGAAACCACTTAGCAGAAAAAAAGAGTGCGAGAAGTGATGCCAGATCCGAATCTGGAAAAGGAAGTACCAATGAGGTCAGCCTGAAGGAATCGCTAGAGGAAGAGAAATTCCTCCATGAAAAGCGATAGGAGGCTGAGCGGGAGAGTTTTCAAACCGAGAGTTATCTTCCGTCACTCTTTTAACAAGAATTTTGCTAGATTTATGAATTAGGGATTCAATTATTATTTTAGCTAGGCACGCCAACGATGTAGAATGAGCTACTTACTAATTACTTAGGGTAAATCAAGTATAGCGTTTAGTAATAAATTGTGAGTTACCAGATTTTAGGATCAAAGTGTAGTATCTAGATAAAGCAAACCTACTTCAGTAGCTAGTTCTCTACAAATCACTACAATTTAATTAAACGACAGGTATAGTAACAAATTTAGATAATTAATTTAATTTAGCTGTAAAACGTGTTCCAGATGGTTTGGAATTGTACCTTCTTCTCCTATTTTTTCTCGTTCTTACTCTGACCTATCTAAACTCACAGTTCCGTTGAACCAAACCTGACGTCTGTCATTTCTGACTGCGACCATTACCGTGGCTCTCCGAATCTCCCACAGGGTCGTCGCTGGGCTTGGCGGTACAGGGTTATCCCGATATTCCGAACAGCCATGATCCATAAATTAGACGTATACTATTCACGTTTTGGACACTATATTACTGCTACTCAGGTTTACTGTTTCCTGCCCGTGTTTTTCTTGTCAGAAGAGCGGAACGATGGGCGAGCGTCTAGAATAAGCTTCTTAAAGAAGCCTCTATAATATCCTTCTTAAGAACATATGGAAAATAAATGTTAATTTTATGGATCATACCTAGGGTAGCTGTTCCAGTTATTGGAAGAGGTTCCCATTATGGTGTGTTCCAATTATAGTCTATGGGATATACATGTGTTTTTCATGTTTTGGACCCTTTTTTTAAATTTGATCCATCAACCTTGGAAAAATGTTCCATAGTTACGTAGCTACTCAGCTTTACTGTTTACTGCCCGTGTTTTTCTTGTCAGAAGAGCGGAACGATGGGCGAGCGTCTAGAATAAGCTTTTTTTTTTATATAATTCGTTTATTTTTCCAGGCTCATTTGCTGTAGCTTTGCGGAGCCGATATTCATTGTTTAAATAACAAAATTACTTAAAACTAACGTTAGTAAAGCGGAGGCCGATTACTCGCGGCTATCTCGAGGTTAGGGGTAACAAATTGTAACAAATGGATGGCAGGGTAGGGATTGTGAACACAAGGTTTGGAGAGCAATGTGCTCTTGATCTCGAACTAGGCGACACTCTGATGAAAAAGACAAACATGGGGGTACACCGATGGGCAACTAACAACTTGGGAGAACACAAGATGACACTAACTACTAAATCCTCAAATCTATCCGTTTTAAAAACACATAAATTAAATTCAAATAGTCGAGGTCTCGGCTCGCCAAGACATCTCTAACGGGTATCGCGGGTTGTTTTCCTCGGGCCCTGAGGGATATGGATAACTCAGATCTGGCAACACGGTGTAAGGTACATGACCAAACAACGTGCTCGATATCGTGATAACCACTGCCACACGCACATAAATTGCTGCCTGAGAGCCCAATTCGATAGAAATGCGAGTCTAACGAGCAGTGATTGGACATAAGCCTTGATATAACGCGTATAAAGTCGCGGCTCATGTCCAACCCTTTGAACCATGGCTTGTTCGACACCTGTGGGAGAATAGAATGTAACCATCTTCCCAATTCACCATCATTCCATTTTTGTTGCCAACTGATGAGGACTTGCTGACGAGCAATGGAGAAAAATTCGTTGAAGGCGATTTGTCGCTCAAAAATATCGCCTTCCATAGCGCCCACCTTAGCCAATGAGTCCGCTTTCTCATTACCCGGAATTGAGCAATGAGATGGGACCCAAGCTAAGGTGATAGTATAGGAGCAGTTAGATAAAGCACTCAGTTTAGATCGTATTTCAGGCAGGAAATACGAGGAGTGCTTCATCGGCCTCATTGAACGAATAGCCTCCAATGAGCTAAGACTATCCGTAAAAATAAAATAATGGTCAGACGGTAGTGAGGCAATTCGCTCTACTGCGTAAAATATAGCTGCGAGTTCCGCAACGTATACTGAGCATGGTTTCTGCAGTTTATAAGAGGCGCTATGAAATTGATTAAATACACCAAATCCAGTGGAAGCATTTATGGTTGACCCATCTGTGAAAAATCTTTTATCGTTACTTACATGGTGGTACTTGATTGCAAAAATTGAGGGAACAACCATCGACCGATGGTGATCTGGTATTCCATGGATTTCTTGCATCATGGTCAGATCAATAGAATAAGCTTCTTAGAGAAGTTTCTAAATGAAGCTTCCATACACCCAACTGGGGGATGTAAGATTCGCTTACAATTATGTGTGATTCATCATCAGAGGATGTTAGTGGAGACCGCATGAACCGAGGATGCGATATACCTAGCTGTGGTCCGATGTAAGAAAATTGGAGACCGAAAAGTGTGGAGAAATTAATTATGTCGAAAAAATAGAAAAAAGGTTCCCGACTGGACTCGAACCACGGACGTTGCGACTATCAGACCTGTGCTTTCTCCACTGCTCTCTCCATGCTTCTGAATATGGTTAGCCTAAAAGCAAACATCAAGCGCTCATTTTCTCGCATGCTCGACTTCGTATGCTTTTTCTGCTGGAGAGATTCGAGACAAGTGTGTGCGTTCTACAAGCTTACTGGTATAGTCGAAAGCGTAGATGGAACACGAAATAAAAAAAGACAAAAAACCATTACATCGCCTGCATGGTCAATTTCTAACATTCGTTGCGATGTTCATGAACAGAGGATGATAGGAAACGGAACTAACATTCATTGTAATAGAGCAATTCTCTACAGATTCACGAATTTTTTAATTTTTTTTTAATTTGTCGGCTCCGATTTTGATGAAAATTTGCACAGTTGTTCTTTTTTAGTAAATATGCCAATTTGTGTTATCAGTTCTTCAAATTGAATCACGACTACTTTTCTAACAGGGCCTGTGTAAAAATAGTACTAATGAGTTTAAAAATATATATTGCTGAAACGGTTTGTTGGATTGATTTGGTGTCTTCAGCAAAGTTGTAGATATAATTTTAGCAATAATGTTAAAAATATACACTGTAAAAAAATTCGTTTGTTTCAATGAAAAAAAAAAATATATTTCTTATTAAAAAAATTAATTTCTCGAAAAGTATATTAAAAGTAATTTTCGTTTTAAGCCTCATTGAAGCTCATAATATTTGCTACAAACTGGCAAAGTTTGGTGATGGTAAACTCAAAAACAAAAAAGTAATGATTTTTACATTTACATTAAAAACACATGTTTTTCAACCGTGTATATTTTTTCAAGAATGGCATTTTAATTTTGCACCACTTTCTCGAAGACACCAATGCAATCAAGCAAGCCGTTTTTGCAATATAGATATGTTTATTTCATAAGTGTTTTTCTACACAGGCCCTATTGAAAAGTTAGGATTCATTACATCTGATACCATGAAAAGGTATCGTTACTAACAAAACTAAAAAATTCATTTGATGAATATTGAGCTAGAACTAAATAAAAGTGAAATGATGCTCAAACTAGCGATTAATTTTCTTTTTTATTCATTGTCTTCAATTTTGCATAGTTGTATCAGTGATCTTAACGGTAATAAGTCAAATACTCAACACTGTAGTAGTGAACACCGAAAACATCTGTCTGTACCTAATGTAGAAATTATACCTATCGATCTGATACTTAAATGAGTTTGAATGGTGAAAACAAGCAGTTGATCACAAAGATTGCTTTTTACCGCATACATCTTAAAAAGTTATCATACGAAATAAGTGTAACACCATTTGGTTAAAAGGTAAGCATAACCTTCAGTTGTATTTCAATGAAATCATTTTTAAAGATTATTATTTTTAATTTTTTTAATACAGGAAGCAACATGAGTGAACGAGCATGTTTTATCAGGTGCATTCGGCCGTTCGAGGAAGTCAAGTGCTCGAAAGAGCGGAGGAATATTTCGAATATTACCATCCAGAAATTAAAATCGATTGGATATTCTGAAGCATCAGGATTGAATACTGGTTTTCGCATTTGCACGTCCTGTCGTCTTCGTGTTGATAAACAAGCTCTTTTCATCTCAAACGAGGAACAGCATGTTGCCGGAAGCTCAAAGATGCCAACTACAGTGATAGTACCTGTCGTACCGAGCTGTGAAAGCCTTACAACTGTACCATCAATGACATCAGTTACTTCAGTTCAATCGTACCAAGAATTTACTCAACCAGTCAACATCGAGATATTCAACCGAGGCATTGCAGGAATCCAGGTATCACCGATAGACGTGGGAAAACTCAACTACATCCACTACCCCGAAAAGAAGCACCGTGAAATCAACGAAGGTATTAGAAAGAATCTTTTCAACTTCGAGCCTGAGGTTGACGAAGTGAATGAACTCAAAGAAGTTTTAGAAAACATGAAGGATAAGTTTTCCAATGCATCCACTGCAAGAAGTGAAAAATTATTAATTTTATCGTTATTGCCTTATTCATGGTCAACACAAAAAGTTATGGATCAATTTAATGCTAGTAGATATATTGCAACAGAGGCTAAGTTGATAAAGGAAGGTCATTCGTCAAAAACCGCAAAATATGGCACAGCCTTAAGTGATGAAACAAAATTGGCAGTCATAAATTTTTTTGAAGATGATGATATAAGCCGGGCAATGCCTGGTCAAAAAGATTATGTGTCTGTGCAGAAAGAAGGAAAACGACAAGCCTTTCAAAAAAGATTACTAATGATGACTTTGAGAGAAGCTTATAAACGATTTAATGAAATTCACTGCAATGTAAAAATTGGATTCTCTTCATTTGCAAAACTCCGCCCTAAGCAATGTAAACTTTTAACCAGCTCTGGAACCTGTGGAAGATAGAGTTGGTAAGGATGATAATGATTAAAACATATAAGTTGAGTCATGTAACGAAACGCTTAAATTGAGGAAAACCAATTTATCGTTCATGTGAACAAAATCTCACTATCGTTGCTTTGTGAGGAGAAATCCCAAAACAGCTAGCAGCGCTGTGTAAAAGACGAGGTAAAATATGGGATATTCCTTCGGTATAAATATGGGCTACCTAAGCTTGCAGAAGGCATTCTTGTGACGAACGTTGAAGGTGACGGACAAGCATCAGCAGCAGCAGCAGCAGAAGCAGCAGTAGCAGCAGCAGTAGTAGCAGCGGTAGCAGCAGTGGAGGCGTAGCAACCGAGATTCGTGTAGCCGTGACCGAGGCTGGAAATCTCGGTCCGGTCACGACAGAACCCACAATGTTTGCGTGTGCACAACGCATGAAAACATCAATCTAATTTTACACAGTTTGAAAAAACTTAACCATTTAAATGATGTAAAAACGTTCACTGACAGCCTACTTTGTGAAAACAAGACAACATATTGCTATCTACGGTGTTGTGAAGATTGTCCAGACTCTTCCGCACTAGAAAACATTTTATTAAAACATTTAGAGGAAAAATGCATTGATCAGCTTTCATTTGAACAGTGGGTTACCACGGATAGATGTGATATAGAAACTATTGTAAAGCCTGCAGACGAGTTTGTTTCATTTTTCTGCTTGAAATTGACAAGTTTGATACCACATGATTTCATAAAAACACAGCAATCTAATTTTTTGAAAACTACACGAAATAATGAGAGAGAGAAGGATTAGTATTTTCCATTTAATTCCACTACTTTATTTGCTTATCCTTGACAGATACACGTATTTCGTCTACAATGTGCAGACTTCTTCAGTGTCTTGTACTAATACTCGACTTGTACTTTTTGAGAAATTAACTTTTTTAATAATAAATATAATTTTTTTCATTGATACAAACGAAATTTTTTACAGTGCATATTTTTTACACAATTGCCAAAATAATATCTACAACTTTGCTCTAGACTCCAAATCAATCGAACAAAGCGTTTCGGCAATATATATTTTTAAACTCATTAGTACTATTTTTACACAGGCCCTTTTCAAAAAGTAGTCGCAATTCAATATGAAAAACTGAGAGCACAAAATGGCGCCTTTACTAAAAAAGAACAACTGTGCAAAGTTTCAGTGTAATTGGAAATGATCGGTCAGGATCGATTTGCGAACCTTCGTGGAATGCCTCAATAGATTTTTGGTTTGCGTGTAGGAAACTTCTTCAAAATCTTCTTTTGGAAGCTAATTCTAGACGCTTGCCCGTCACTTCGCACCTCTACCTAAAATACACGGGCAGGACAGTAAATCTAAGTAGATATGCAGTGGAGCAATTTTTCAAGGTTTATGGTAAAAAATAGTGTCCTAAACATGAATAATATACGTCTAATTTATGGATCATGCCTTTATTTTTAAGTGCGTAAACTTTATTTTCTATGGATCACTTTCTTTAGTTTAGGGTTCATTGCTGAATGTTTTATGGATCAATAGCCAACCCAATGTTTATGGGTAATTCGTACAATTTCAATGCTCATTTTTTTTTAGAAATTTCGCGGTATATTTTTACAATTGTATTGCTAAATTTTACATAAAATATTGATTGTATCCACACTTTTTTAGGGATTTCTCCGATGTTTTATGGATCAGTTAGATGTTCTACAATATTTTATGGATCATTTTATAAATTCTAAAGGTGCATACTTAGGGCTGCCATGGAACAACAGCCCTATATTGGATCCAGCAAAAAATCATCAAACATGAGTCAAGTCAAACTATTCTTGTTCAAACTAATAACAAGACTGTATTGCGGGATTTCATACCGGTAATAATTTTATGCTGCTGCCGTAATAACCACAAAACCGCAGCAGCAACAACCATTTTCGCAAAAACGACATTATCTGTACTTCACATATCGCTTAACATTACCTGAAAGATAACGGCAACGAGGTATTGCACGATTTTATTGCCTCTTACTCAGGCAAACAGACGAATGACGACGACAACGGGCTCCCGAAACCATTCTATCGTACCCAAAGTGCCTATGTGCACACGGTAGTCATTTGCTAATTAAATTTTACGCCTTGTGTGAACTTTTTTGTCTCTTTCCCTGCGTGCCAATCTTTGTCATTAGGGAAGAAAACTATTCGCAAACCTGAACAATAACGGCGACTCATGACGAAAGGGTAAACAAATGTCAACGAACGGGTGGTGCTATGCGTACTCAAAGCCTTTGAAATTCTGAACTTTTGGCCGGATTTTGCTTTGCTTTTTCAAACCATATTACAAAATAAGAAAAAAAAAAGACGGATGAAACGGCTAATACCCACCATCAACGGGACATTTCGCCAAATGAGATTTCACCTCCCTGCGATGCGCCAATGGAATCAAATGACATCAATCATATCGCACGTACCTACCGACAAAGAGTGCCGGGTAGAGATCTTCCAGTTGTTCCGCCGGTGTTATTAAAAGCCACTTAACCGCCATAAGGAAGTCATCTTCAGCCCTCGACTCTAACAAACCCAGAGAAAGAGATTAGTCCGAAGAACTTTATTCCACCTGACCTGACCGCGACATCAATGGGCTGCCTAGCGGTTCGTAGACTCATCAGCGATAACAGTTGTTGTTGTTGTTGTCCGGAAGACACAGCCTCACATGTCAATAGAAGCGCAATCATTTTTTGTTACTGTATCATCGCATATGAACGGTGGAAACGGTGGTCCGGCCACAGACGAACCGGGACCCGGAGGAGAGCGGATACAGTTAGTGGGGAAATTCCACCTTCTGAGAGCTGCGAGTAAGACCTTGACTAGCGTTAATTCTGTGTGCACACGGTGGCTTCTTTTCTCAGACCTGTGTTCCTCCCCGGCCGGCCTAACTAATTTTCCAATGTGTGCCTCAAAACGATCTGCAGTGGGAAGATAAATCACTGCTCATTAAAATAATCCAACAGTTTTATCACCATCGCAATCGAAGGTGAGATAAAGAGAGCTGTAAAGGTTATACTTCTGGCGTTCGGAAGGAATAGGAGATCATGGGGGAGATACCGATGGGCGATGGAATAAATCTTAGGTTGATGGTATGCGAAATTTGTTCGATAGCTGTTATAAATTAGATTTTTACCATTTCAGAAACATTTGCAAACTTCGCTGGATGGTTCAATCCAACAGAACGGGGCTGTAATTAATTATGAATTCATACCATCGGAAATCCGGATCCGTGATCAATAGATAGGTTGCTACCAAGTGACATAAATTAACTAAATATTTGCAATGATTTCTTCCATTCTCTGCATCATGAGTTTCATATGTAAAGTGTAATTGTTATCCTTCCAATTGACTGCCGCGAGCAAGAAATCCACATTTTTATTAAATCAGAACGATGTTCTGCACAAACAGGATTCATCCTCATTTATTTATTTTGGATTCGTGAATTTTTACACATTCTTCGAAAAGTTGTCCACGTAGATCGACATTCTACAATTTTTAACTCCTCCCCCTCGTTCTTTTGTTTCAGATTTGGTAGACTAATGTCTACCAATGTGTTGCTAAACGGAGTATTTCTAGCGTAATTTTTCAAATCAACGTATCTGATTTTGTTAAAAATTACTTCAATCGACGATTTGTCTTAACTGCTAGCTTAGCCATGCAAACTAACACCACCATCAGGTAGGGGATAGTTCCCATAATTTTCCAGGAACAATTTCCAATAATGCGAATACAAAGTCTATAACATTTTATTCCTGAATTGCAATCAGATATGAATATTACAATACGAACATATCACGAAATTATAAACAAGTTCCCCACCATAATTTTTGATTTCTGGACGTTTTTTCTTAGGTATTATTAAATAAAAAAATGTTTATCTAAAACAATAGAGCCTCTTTGCCATGAATGTTGAAATATAATAAATCCCAAAAACCACGTTATTTTTTTTTTTCAGTAGTTTTATCACTACGTTTAAATTAGGTCTCTGAAGCAAAGAAGAGAGTTAAGATTGTATTTTATGATAACGCAACAGGCAGTTGTGTTTTACTGACTAGAAGACGGTAATTTCAATACTGAACAACATTTTGGTCTATAAGTTAGTGAAGTAGGGGAAGAAGGGGTATAACGATCATACGGGGTGATTTAAGCAATTCAATTTGCAGGGCAACCCTAACGAAAAATTATCATACATCATCATTATGAACTTTACAGTGAACGTTCGTAGTATCATACTAAATATATTCATAAGATAGTTTGAACATACTAGGTAAGCACCTATCATCGGTAAGAGACGTGTGTGTGTGTGTGTGAGTGTGAAAATTTGCGAAAAAATCTAACGATGGGATTCGAACCAACAATTCCCATTCAGTACACGGGTGCATTGCCAATTACACAAGGGTGGACCTATATGGTCTTTTTGCGCAAGCGTTCTCTAATACACAACAATCGTCTATTATCGACGCTATGTTCTTGTGCCGCAACCACTCACTATCAGTCGATGTGAACCAACACAGCTGATATGTAGTCCCTCTTACATGGCGATTTATGCTATGAAATGGTTCCAAAATGGCTCGCCTCAAAAAAAAAAAAAAAAAAAAAATCCGGGATAATATGATGGAGGCGGGGCATAGCAAACCTTTCAATAGCATAGTTCTCCAAGTACAGTCAGGAATCCTCATTGCCGGGGTAACGGGGGCGTGAATAAGGAACCGCGAATAAGGATACCCACAGGCACAGCTTATGGGATTTTCACTAATGGGGGCTGTAGTGGATTATCTCATTTGTTTCAATACATAAAGCTATACTGTCTTCGACAAAGTTGCTGTACTGGGTTAGACCAACAAGCCTGTGCCATTGGATTCAGGTTAAATTAGGAACTACGCCGCTAGAGGCGCTTCACTTTTATGTTACTTATGATGGGCGCTATAATATATGGATCATATTTCCAACATAGAATATTTCGTGATCCTGGCCATATAGAAAGTTACTGTCTTGAGCAAAGTTGTTCAGGTGACCAAGTCCTTTCGGATGGTGGCCATTTAGGTTCAGAACTCTCTCACTACGCGGTGCTAGTGTGCGTGTGCAATTCCTATATAAACTGTATCTCGAGAGCCTGGCCATATAGAAAGTTGATGTTTTGAGCAAAGTTGTGCAGGTGATCAAGTCCTTTCGGATGATGGTCATATTAGTTCAGAACACGCTCACTACGCGGCGCTAGTGTGCAAGTGGATTTCCTGTATAAGCTGTATCTCGAGAACCTGGCCATATCGAAGGTTACTGTCTTGAGCAAAGTTGTTCAGGTGACTAAGTCCTTCCGGATGATGGTCATATTATTTCAGAACTCTCACACTACGCGGCGCTAGTGTGCACATGAACTTCCTTAATATGTTATGTCTCGAAAGTTTGTCCATATAAGATGTTGTTGTGCAATGTGAGAACAGGAACCGGAAAAGGGTTGACGTGTAGAGGCTGGAAATCGATGACAGATGCCATTTTGGAATTCAAGATGGCGGCCATCGGTTCAAGAAAAACTGTCAAATACCCTACAATATGGATATTTTTGGAAAGGGGACGACGTGTAGAGGCCGAAAATCGTTGCCAGACGTCACTTTGGAATCCAAGATGGCGGCAATCGGGTCAAGAAAAACTGTCAAATACCCTATAATACGAGTATTTCTGGAAAAGGAACGACGTGTAGAGGCCAGAAATCGATGCCAGACGCCATTTTGGAATCGAAGATGGCGACCATCGGTTCAAGAAAAACTGTCAAATACCCTACAACATGGGTATTTTCGGATAGGAGATGACATGTAGGGACCGGAAATCGATGTCAGATGCCATTTTGGAATCCAAGATGGCGGCCATCGGGTCAAGAAAAACTGTCAAATACTCTACAATATGAGTATTTCCGGAAAGGAAACGACGTGTAGAGGCCGAAAATCGATGCCAGATGCCATTTTTAAATTCAAGATGGCGGCCATCGGTTCAATAAAAACTGTCAAATACCCTACAATATGGGTATTTCCGGATAAGGGATGACGTGTAGAGGCCGGAAACCGATGCCAGACGCCATTTTAAAAACCAAGATGGTGGTCACAACTTGTGATTTTACGTTAGCAATCACCATCAGAAGAGAATCGAGAACTTCGAGAGGGTTAACAAAAAATGTTGGAAGAAGTTCCGAGGAATGAAAGGAAATACCGAAGAGCTCGGGAAAGTTTCAAAGCTTTGATGGAACTTCTACCAAATCTTGGGCAAATCAGCATCAGATTCAAGAAAACTGCTATAAATTTTAAGTTCTATGACTTCAGGGATATCCATAAAACTTAAGAGATGTCTAGAAATCGTCAGAAAGTCTCGAGAACTTAAGGAAAATTGTGGAAACTTTCCAGAAAGCTTGCTCCAGGGAAGCTGATTGTAAGGCAGTCCCAAAAACTTAAGAACACCAGGGAAGATCAGAAAACCTCGGGCAGAGAGAAAAATTTCAATCTCATATCACACCGTGCAACGTTTTGAAATCTACATCATTATGCATTTTTTTTTTCAGATGATCGGAAAAGGTCCAGTTTAAATCGGCTATTGAATAATTTTACAGCACAAAAATGCAACAAGTAAGATTACATATCGGGCAATGTTTGTTGGGATGATTTTTAAAAATTAGAATGTTTCAATACAATCCGATAAATTTAGAATTTCATGGAATTTTGAAGTATTTAGAAGCCTAAGTTTATAACAAAAAAATCTAAATTCGGAGCGTTTTAAATTACCATCGAAATTATGAAAGTCCCAGAATCATCTATGTTTGGAATTTGTTTAAAACCCGAGTTTTTCCTATGAACCTTAAATTTTTTCAAGTCAAATATTCCTAGAACAATTAAAAAGTTTGTTAAATGTTCCGCTTTCTTAAATTTGGTTTAATGATACTTGGCATGATTCTGGACATTGTTGTGTCTTCCAAATGCAGTCCTTCGGCAATTTGATTACCTTTAAAGCTCTGAAAATGCTCGATAATCCTGACTGCGTCATCACATCTAGCTGAACAATGCATTAGGTTCTAAGTAGCATTGACAGATTCTCGTCGTCGACCTTCGCTTTGCATCTCCTTGGCCATGTTAAGACATTCTCAGCTATATCAAGTACACAGATCGATGAAAGAAGCTTTTATCTAGCATCTACTACTACAAACACGACAAGAAACGACTCAGGTTATTAAAGAAAGAGAAAGTCGACGAAAAGAACCGATCAATGTTACTTAGGTCCTAATGCATTGTTCAGCTTGACATGTTTAATAACATAATTGTTATCGAGTTCAGATTTAAGGCACACGTGACAGCCTTCGATCACGATCTACCTCTAGCCATGACCCAGTAGGACTCCCGTAGAATTTCCAGCCCGTTCCCACCCAGCCCAATTTGGGTTAATGATCAGAATACGAAGTCCACTCCCAAATTGTGAGAGCGTATCAAATTTTAATTCGGACACATTGTTGTTTGATTCTAACCTCATCGCAGAGGAGGTACATGGATCATGACGCCAGCAACCATTAGTCTTTACAAAGCTAAGCTCAAACGCCATCTGACGTCAGCTACTCTAAGCCTTTAGGGTCGCCCAACGCCTTAACATAACACCCGAGAGCACCAACCGTGAAATTTAATATCTCCCTCTTTCATTGCCTCCATTAGCGTTTCAAATTACCCACTACGTACTCCCCGCTTCATGCCGGTTTGATTAATCACACTTTGAAAGGATTGGGAGAATTAGAAGATCTAATCCAAACACATGCGTTACAAACCTCCACGCTGCGCTGAGAAGGTGGACTGAAAGCTCTCAATCGAAACAAACACAACGCATAATATGCAACCGTTTAATGCTAGCTTATTGCTCCGTCTCGTCGTCAGTCATGCTTCGGCTGTTGCGAAGAATTCAAAGTCGGTGTTCATGTGAGAAATTTGACTCCTGCCACCCACGCCCCGCAGCTGATTAGCAGCCAGCCGGTGGTGTTTTGAAATGGTCGCTTCTCGGGCACCATCAATGAGCGAATTTTTATGCCTCCCAAGCTGGCTTTCCCCAACCGAGGTGGACCGGCGAATTGAGAGTCGGGCACAAATACCGGGTTTGACTTTAACCGCGAATTTTGCCACCGCGCTAACACGCTTTAATTAGTTTATAAATTAAGACGGAGGAAAATCAGTCCTCTTCCGAATGCACCACCTTGAGTTGTTCATAAAGAGGTGGCTGCTGAGTTTTGATTGATGGTTCCTGTTGAATTTATTGACCGTTTCATTGAGGGAAGGGAACTTTTGGACGAGTTGAAAGTTCAAATGAATCCGGCTTCAATGGGAATCTTTCCATTGAACGTATTTTCTTACATCAGTTCTACAAAGGTATGTACCATTAAACTGGATGAAAAGAATCATAATAATTGAAAAAATATTCCTTAAAGAACACCCAAATGATCCTTTAAAACACCGATGAAAATTCCTAACTAAGTGCTTGAAAAATGTCACTGATCCGTATTTTATGACAAATTTAGCAACACAATTATTAAAATGTAATGGTCACTAACTTATGAACGAGCATTGAAATTGTACGAATTACCCATAAAAACATAAACATGTTGCAAAAGATTCATAGACCGTTCAACAATAAACCAGTAGCTAACGAAGTTGATCCATAGAAAATCAAGATTTTACACTAAAAAATATAGGAATGATCCATAAACTAGACATATATTTTTCATGTTTTGGATTTTTTAAAATTTTGATCCACAAACCTTAGAAAATTGCTCACTGACTGCGTAGCTACTCAGATTTACTGTCCTGCCCTGTTATTTTTTAGTCAGAGGAGTGGAGCGACGGGCAAGAGTTTGGAATTATCTCCGGAAAAAAAAACTTCTAGAATAAGCTTCTCAAAGAAGCTTAAAATTATTGTTAAAGAAGCCGGAATCCATCTTAAAATTCCTTTACCACTTTTTGGTCGATTAGATTCATTTAAGATTCTGTTCACAATTTTCTTTGAACTCAACAGTCTCCTCAGAAATACTCAAAATTGTCTTCTGATTTTTTTTTCTTTGTTCTCCTCAATTTTGTTTTTATTATAACCAGAATACGATTGCAGTGATATTTTTATCAGAACTCCCTTTGAAGTTATTTTTTTAATCTTCCTTAAATGGGTATATGTCCCTAACCTCGGTCTTATATGAAGCCTTCAATTACATTTTATTTCGTATATTTGGCAAAAATTAAGCTGCAATCGATAATTCATTGTGATCATGCAAGTTTAGATGTTCTCATTATTTGGATATTATTTAGGCACGACTAAACATTGTAAAACTCATAATTTTAACATGAAAACATTACAGGTACGAGGATGTAATGTCAGTCTACTGTACTCAAATTGGGTCAATCAATTGATGCAACTTCTTCCTATCAATGATGAACCTCGATCTACAAAGGTTCGGCATGTAAAATTGCGGTTCATTTTCACTACTTATCATTCATACGTAACCACATTGTTGACGTCACTTTCACTTCTCGCGTAAGAACTGATGAAGAAGAAAGCGACAGTGCTTTCTTTCCAGATAACATAAATCAAGCTGCTTTTAGAATCAAAACAAAAGCCAAATAGATCATCTCACGACTGATCTGGACAAGATGAAAGCCAAGTGGCAGCAATAGAAGGAAGCTGGAGCGATAGAGAGGAAAAATCTTACAAGTCAGGAGAACGAGCTACGGACGCGATAGGGTAAAAGTGGAAAGCTGACCCAGGATGAGCGCTACAACGGAGCGCCTTAGAGTAAGAAATTTAAGAAACGGATATTCATATACAGGGACAGCTGGACGAAATGTTTAAGAAGAGCAAACTGGATAAAAAGAAGAGCAATGGAAAGGACAAATCGAAACCGAAGAAGAATAAAGTTGCAAAACTAATAATGCTAACTTCTAGTAAGAATTGATGTATGATGTTGATAATATAATGATTAAACGAAAGAAATATGCAAATATTTATTTGATAATGTTGTTTGCAGATCAATCCGGATCAAATCAAATATATCATCTCGACACAGCATTCGCTTTGCGAGTTAGCTATTGATTGTTGAGCATGGCATTTCTGTCCTTCTGAAACATGTGCGATAAAGCTAGTTGTTCGTTTTGACTTTCAGAGTGTTTTGAAGACTTTCTGAGCAAATTGCATGGCGTGTTTTAGTGAAAACAGCACCGAAAGAGTTGAAATATCTTTCCATAGAACATTGTGTTGCTGGAACTCCAAGAACGATTTTCGCTAGCACCCAAACCTGTGGTTCCTCATACATTTTTGTTGACCAATAAGCAATAACACTGAATTTTTGATCAGCATTAATCCGTTGTTGATAATGAATTGTGCGAATTTTCAACTCAAGGGTTGTTTGCTGTGTTTTTTGGGGAGTTCCAATAGTTTTAGTCAAGTAATTATTCTAGCTTAACTGTTCCAGTGTGGAGGATGACAATTCATTGTTGGAATTGGAAGGTATTGTTGAATCAGATGTAGGAATGTTGAGTTTGATACGACTGAATGTTTGCATAAGAAATTTTATTTTCGATTAACATTTTATATTTGAAAGAAGATTGATTGATTTAACTGTTTTTTAAAGCAGGGAGTGGAAGGGGGGGGGGGGGTTTGAATTTTCCCTTATTTCGCGTGGCAAAACAGATGGATGCTACCTTAAAACCATCAATACTTATGAGTCGAAAGTCGGTGTTCCTTCTGGTCTCGTTAGGAAGTGGTGGATAAGCACCTTCGCTGGCTTCGAAGAACGCTTTGTATTTTGCTGAACGGCACTTTTTCGTTTAATTTCTTTCAAGGTTTCTCTGGATTGTTTTTCACGGCATACATCGTGAACAACCAACTGGTTTGTATGGGCTCTACAACGAATGGCTGCAACGAACTCGTCCGTGGTTACATCTTCAAGTACCTTCGCCCAAGTCTGTTCTTTGGGTGATTCGTATGACTCAGTTTCAAGCATATCGTCGTCCGCTTCGTTTTTCAGTTGTTCTACCTCTTCAGCGCTTTCCAGATTCCACTCCGGATCAGATATTATTCCATCATCATTGTGTAGTTCTACAGTTTCTGTTTCTTGTAAAAACAGGCGAACTAGTTTACCCATGTTAGTTGCATTGTCGATCATTATTGAAAATATTTACCAGACTTCGAATTCAAAATGCTTCAGAAGATTATTAAGCTCTTCTTTAAGATTTTGACCGGTATGCCGATCATACAACTCCTGTTGTATGATATGATTCTGTTATTGAATTGAGTTGTACAGAGGGTAAAATTCATAAAATGCTGTCAGCTCTTGTATCATAAGCCAATCTATTCTTTCAGCCGCTGTTTTAATGTAGTCCGTGGTATTATGACAGATTCTCTTAGTAGATTCTATCTTTGTATCCCCACGGCCATCATCACCTCCAGCAATTTTCAACACATAGTTCGATAAAAAAAAATGGTGGGGATGTGTACAAGACACGACCGCAGGGTAGACGTAGACTACTTTAAGCTGTGTAGTGAAATTCTCGTGCATTTTTTCTAGATATTGATTTAAAATACAGTAGAAGTAATCTATGATTTCGGTCCTATGTTCATATTTTGGATTACCTACTTAGTAAAACTTGGTTAAATTACTCTTGAATTTTTTCTATGGCAATGAGATTGATCCTCAGCGATTCAACAAATAAATCAGATGTTCGAAAACCCCTCTGTTGTAGATCGGCCGATTTTCGAGAAAGCGTCTGTCAAATTGATTCCTTGTCGTTCATAAATAAGTCTGCTGGAATAGCAGGTTTATTTGAAAATTTTCCATCTGTCAAATTTAAGTAAACATTCACCAAATGGAACACAGCCTAACTTGAGTACAGGATCGTTTCTTGTTGTGTTTGTCGTATTAGATGCTAGATAAAAACTTCTTTTATCGATATGCGTGCTGAAAATACCTGGGCCGAGTGGATTCAAGTAGAAAGTCGACGGAGAGAATCTTGTCAGTGTTACTTAGGACCTAATGCAATGTTCAGCTTGAATTGTTTCGCTTAGCTGTAAACAGAAAATCGATGAAGAGAATCGAACATTACAAGTAGGCCCTTTTGAACGCTCACTGTCGAATTTCAGAACCTAGCACTGAAAATAAACTCGACGGTACCACTATTTATGCTAAGAGATAAGCATTGCAAGTCCCTCCTACTTGAAGAATTATGCAAAAAAAAAAAACTGGGGTTGTATAAACCGTTCTATAGCATAAATTTCCTAGTTTTCATAGCTAATCTAAAAGCATAAATAGAGGTACCGTCTGATAATGTATCACATTAAATGTTAAATGTTATCCTTTTTATCACCACAAAAACACCCCGTTCCCGTTTTCTTATGCAAAATAATGAATGTGCGTTCACAAAACGCACGAAATCTTAAAAAAAACCATATTAAGATTTTTTTTTAATTCAATCAATAGATTAAAGATGTACCGAAATTAAATGGAGGGATTTCAAGCTAAAATGTTCTGATCGCGAAATATTGACTATCAATACCGAAATTTCGCATAAATGTCCAACTCATTTTGTGTGGTGTGTGCTGTTGTCTTTCAGTGTTGCCCAATGATTAGGGAACTTTCATAAATAACGTAGTAGTTGAGGGAGGAGAGGGGTTTCAGAAGTTGGGACCGGCCATGTGTTAGGTGTATTGCAAAACACGCTCCGAGGGGGAAGGGGGTTAATTGGTCAAAAATATACGTAATTTATGGATGGCCCTGATTTTACTTCCAAGACTGTGTCGCTATGGGTGAGTTGAATTTAACTCGTGTTTAAAAGTGACAGATGAGTTATCGAATAACCCTGCTATACGAGCGTGGTTATTTCGGACCGACTAGAAGTTAAATTTTGGTAACCGTGGCTGAGTTCTGTTTGAAAACTGATCAATTCCGGCATTTTCGAACATTGATAATAACTTACGAAATGTCACGTTTAACCACGAGTTAAATGTAACTCGGTAATTGGTACACAGCCCAAGAAGTATTTCTCGATTACTTTTTCGAAGGAACGTATCAGCTTTTGTAAACAACTCATTTGATCGTCGATTTGGCGTAACTGGTAACTCGCCCACGCATGCTAGTACTACCATCAGATAAGGGAGTATTTTCCCAACCTGTTAGCGGTGTTAGTATGTGGGGCGAGCTATTAGTTATGCCAGATCAACGATAAAATGCGTTGTTTACAAAAGCTGATATGTCCTTCCGAAAAGTAATCGAGATTTGTAGTTATCATTCAGGCAAGGAGCGCTTGCGCCATCGAGGCGACGCCGCTACCAGCAGCCAATGATCTCAACGGGAACGACGCACAAAGTTCGAGGTGCAACACTCGAACTCTGCGCGCTTGACACGAACCTCATTCCTACTGCTTCTGCAGTTGTTGCTGCTACTGCTGCTGCTGCTGCTGCTGCTGCTACCTGCTTACCCGCCGTCCGAAGCGAAAATGAGTTGAGGCACATTAGCAGCGCTGTTTTATAACTTTTCTGATTCAAGCAGCACGATGTGCAACCAAATTGTACTTGATTATGAGGACTGGGTTTGGGGAGAACGTTTATTTCATGAAAACAGTGATGAAATTATCACTTTTTATTTGTCCATTTTTAAAACAGTTGTAAATATTGAAAAAAAAAAAGTTTATTGCAACAGCTTACGAAAGGTATTTCCTATCGATTGGTGTATTCGGATTTTAATTTCATCTATAAATGACAAAGCTTATAGCGTTCTTTAAATTACATCTCTTTGTGACGGTCGCAATTTTCGATTTTCGATTTACCCCCAGTACCTTCCCGTAAGACGTAGTCTACGTCAAAACTATTATCTATCATCTTGTATGGCAAACAGGGTAAGAAACGGTTTTGTAGCCGAGTTACAAACGGAAGAGAAAGTCGTTCGAAAAGAATCGATCAATGTTACTTAGGACCTAATGCATTGTTCGGCTTGATAGTTTTTCGAAGGGCTTTCATTGCAAATAAATCTGACTCACCAGGCCTACGCTTTTGCGAATTTGAGTGAGCAATTAACAAAAATGAGTAGATTCATTTGCCGTGAAGTGTGTTTTAACGTTTTAACCTTAGATACTTAGAACATAGATTTTCCACTTCGGAAAAGAAACTGGTAACAAAAAGGTGGCCCCTGACTGAGAAAGGCTGTCAACGGGTGAACTATTTTTTTCTCCCTGCTCATTCATAACAACCGGTGGAAGCTAACGTTTTTAAATTGGCTCACTACTTGACTAGCCTATTGGGCCCAAGCAAATCGATTAACGTACCCCATACTAGTCGAAATTTTAGTACTAAATACACTATGTTTGTTTTGATTCGCTATGAAAGTTTGACAGATAAAATGAGGGGTTCGTGGATTTTCCTATGTTTCAAGGGGTGCATCGATTAGCTTGGTATCGAAGAGAGTACCAGAGCTGAGCCAAAAAGTTGAGCACGTTTGGAACCTTCTAGATTTAGAGATTCATCTACGTTCATAACTTTGCTCGCTAAAATTAATTTACCCAGATTGCACAAAGAAATTATCTTGATTGGGTGCATAGCGAACAAACCCAAATGATGTTCATATATGATTTATTTTTATGAAAAATTGACATACATTTTCCCTTGTTTTGGTTCGTTCAGTTTACGCCCAATTTGTGTAAACATAATCTGTATATACAGAGTAATTTGTGATTAACGTGTATATATGCATTTGCGTGCACAAACACTTTGAGTACCGATTTCTGTCTGAAACAACAGTGATTCATATCAGAAACCAAAATGGGGTTTCGACGGTGCGAGTTTCAAAATTGTACGAGAGCTGCTTCCGGTCCAAGTTCAAAAACGTTTCACAAGGTTCTAGTGAAAATCATTTATCTCCTTAACTGTTGTTTATCGATGAACATTTGAATGATATTTCTTGGGTTCCAGCTCAAGAGTCTTGGAAAAATGGATTAACGTTTGCGGTATCACGAAATTCTAGAAAGAGTCGGTTATTTGCAGCGATCACTTCCAGCATGACGACTTCATTAATCCGCTTTGCAAAACTCAAGTTTGCAAGCGTTAATTGATGTCTATTAACTCTCAAAAATATATTATAACTTTTATTATCTGCAGACTGCTACCGACAGCTGTTCCGTCGCCAAATCGGAACTTTGCGAACCAAATTTCACGTCTAGATGGCATTAACTCGATGGATGTTGATTTTTAATCAAATCGGAATGTATTGAGATTGATGATATTCATGTTTATTGTCATTGTTGCACATTATCAATATTATTGACAATATTTCCCCTCAACTTAAGATTGAACACAGCTAATAAAAAGCAAAACTATAACATAAAAAATTTCAATTTTCAACGTCAGACGTAGAATGCTCCATCCAAAACATTAATGTACGCGCAGGGCAGTTTTGATTCAAAATGCGCACCCATTTCGGCT
The DNA here is from genome assembly GCF_037179485.1 of Ochlerotatus camptorhynchus. NCBI lineage: Eukaryota > Metazoa > Arthropoda > Insecta > Diptera > Culicidae > Ochlerotatus > Ochlerotatus camptorhynchus. Next base: position 348,635 of record NW_027040522.1, read on the forward strand.
GCTAAACTTTTAGCTCACCCGTGTTGGACCAGGGATGCCCGACTGAGCAATCTATGTTTTAATAATCTAAGGTTTTAAAGGTAGGATTGACTGCACGCTTTTTCTAAACAACCCAAATTTGAGTAGCATCTACTCATATCCGTTAACAGTAGGGCTACCCAAACTTGAGTAAACAAGGTTAGAACTAACAAAATGACCTCGCTCGGATGTAGTTCGATGTATGTAGTTCAATCGCCATCTTGTCAGTCCCTACTTTGTTTAAACAATTTTGGTTAGCTCTACTTTGTACGGATATGAGTAGATCCTTCTCAAATTAGAGTTGCTAAGAAATAGCGTATGTACCGTTTTGATCCGTTCATTATAAAGAAGAAAATAAAAACGATCCGCTATGTATCAAGAAACTGACATTTGCTTAACGGGGTTTCCTATAGGAGTAAAAAGTTGCAAAGTCTTCGCCAACGTGTATGGTTTCACCAATACCAATACAAAGTTATCAAATAAAGTTCGTAGGCCATAATTAAGAACCCGTTTCAAAATGACGTGCCTAATGTTTGGCTCATAATTATTAAGCGTGTTGATGTCTAAATGAACAATTACAGTGAAAACTGTGATACTTATTTATTACGCTAGCATGTGACAAAAAGGTAAGTCCATTCAATTCATTTTGTTTTTCCTTGATTTGTTTTCCGTCGATCTTGTTTTCCGTGCTGAGTACCAATGCTACCGACGCCAGGAAGGCAGCTCCCACACCTGGACCCTACCTATCGACCCATCAAACTCATGAACCGGGGACCAACGGCTTTACTTCCCTTCCGAAGGAAGGCGTGATCAGAGATGTTATGCCTCAGAATATCCCGGCGGCGCCGACTGGGATTGAACCCCATTCAATTGTATTGTAACAATGTATAGACAGTATCGTAAATTGCTACAGTTTAAGTCAAAATCACATATAAGAATGGCATACCTCGCATTGTGTTTAAATTAAATCGTATAGAATGCAAATTTCCGGCCAATATGCGATGACTCGTTTTTCCGTCGTACTGTATCACAAATTAAATCGGATTACATCGTAAGACTTTTCAAAATGAATTTGTTATTACCGATTAAATCGTATACGATGTTAAATCTAGACTAACATTTGAAAGGGGCGTAAGAGCCAAAATGTAAACAAACCATATTTTGCCACATATAGAGAGAATAGTTCACAAACTACTCGATAAACACGAAAAAGTAGAAGAAAACATCACTTCAAATCATCAAAAACGTTTCTTCTTACATGGCGTATTTCCAACTTTCAACTCTATGATGCATCTGGTTGTTACGCCTTGGACCAGAACTACGAATTATATCGTTTTATTATGCCAAACGTATTGATTCTGTAGTATCTAGTCACGCCCGATTCATTTGAAATGCATCCGATTGATAGTTCACGTGTAAACATCGAACAAAAAGAAGACCAACAATCTCCGGGCGTAATTCCACTCTAACAAAATTTGCGAACGAAGAACCAAGGCGGAACAACAAACAAAAAATCCCGAGGGTGTACTTCCACGGCGTATCACCAGTGTTGGCAGTTCAAAGGGTGGAAGATCCGGGGGTAAAAACATGTATGAAATTATCAGGGCGTATGATGTTTTCTTCTCAATTTCACGACAAAGAAAACTTTTTTTTAGTTTTTAGTGATGCATGATGATAGATTACACTATTAACTATATGTTAAGCTTATAAAATCATCCAGAAAATGGAAAGTCGTGAAATAGGATTAATTTTTAGGTCATCAAAATTCAGAAGCGATTTTCTCGATACGGTCATTTTGGAATTACGCCCTTTTCAAATGTTAGTCTAGAAATCAACTTGTTTAAAATTAAATTAAAATATGCACGTATTTGGCCTCCACTTTTGTACGTATAAGCCATTTATTTGCAATCTATACGAATTGTTTGTTTGTATATATGTTTGTATATCACTAAAACAATTTTGAGTAAACGTGCATTCTGGTTGTCTGGGTAATTTACGGATTTCAAGTTGGCATTAGATATGGTATAATTTTTCATTACTATTGTGTATTTTTACAGAATTAATGATTTATTTGCTTGAAGGGATGAAGCGAGGAACTAGGCTGACATTACATCCCGTAGCCCTATTCATTTGAAACTATCCGCAGAAGACACCCTTTAAATTGTGCTTATAGGAAATTCACGCATTCTCGTGCTTCTATCAGGATAAGCATAAGCATAAGCTACCTAGCCAACAAAGTAAAAGTGAAAGAAGAGCTGCAAAGCACTTGCGATACGACAATGGGGTGATGCTCGTCAGGAAAATACTCGAAGACACTGTCATTTTCCACACTGGTGATATGGTTTTATAAGACGCAACTAGGAACTCAATATCATCATAAAAAGATAATGGTTGAAATATCGCAGAACACATCAGAAATAACATGGGAGCGGGAGACTAGTAGCAACTAGTAGTGATGCAGGGAGGGACAGAAGGGTGAAGAAGCAGCCAAAGTTGGTGAGATCGTTTCAAATTTTTAATTTTTATTATTGCTCATATATGGGAAATGGCTCTAATGTTGGCTTATGGATCTAAGATGGAGCCCATCGCTAAAAATCTGCTATTTATCAATTTTATCTAGTTGAACGCGTCATTGGGACGGTATTAATGGATATTTTTGGTTGCAATTGAAAATTTAGTCGATTGCTGAATTTATGTATGGGCTCAAATTAGGGCCATTTAGGCCGACATTACATCCATTTCCCCTACAAAGATACAACCTAATTGAAGTAATTTTCAAACAAGCGATTGAAGTAATTTTGGAGAGGACAGTGGGAATGCCAACTCCTTGTTGATAACATTTCGTGGACACAGGGCGGGCTCTTCTTCCCACTCATTGGGTCATCTTCAACCCAATCAGTTTTTGGCCCTTCATATAACGACATGCTGAAGACAATCAGAGATTATTAAGCTAGATCAAGGCAAACAGAGAAGAGAGCCCACTGCTATCGGACCTAGTTTTCGTGCTAAAATGGGTGGTAGACCACTAACATCATGCATCTCGTGCTTCTATTAGAATTTTCTCAGCGTCACGCATACATATGACGTGTTTGTTCTGCTGCTTACTTCTACTCAAATCTACGGAATTGTCAAAAACTGTTTGAAAACGTTTTTATAACGCTCCAAACTTCTCAGGTGAGTGTGACTATTTTCGGCAGCCTCTTTTTCTTAGGAAAACCTTTCCATTTTAACTGCGTGTGAACCAGCTGTTATTTTATCGGCAACTCGAAACTATCCGCACTTTGTAGCACGTATATTTCATGATTAGTAAACTCTGGCATAACAAGATTGCTCAGTCGTAAACATTTAATCCGATTGAAGCTCAAATACTAAGTAATCAATAGATACGTTCAGCAAAGTGTTTTGATAGAAAATTTCATTGAAATTAACGTTTAAATTATGGTTGCCCAAGCCATCTGTTACATTAATTCTTTTAGTATTCACATTAAAAAAAAATCCCCTTAAAATTCACCTGCTATTCATTCTTCTCATGATTTCCATAAAATCAGTTTTTAATCACCTAGGAATTCAATGAAGATCTTCTGTTGAACCAATTTCTTGTAATGTTCCGTTAGAACTCATAGGTTGTTATGAATAGCCTTAGCTGCAACTAGTTTTTTTTAATTAAAATTAAGACAGGGTGGCTACTGAACAAATCATATACTAGCGAATCGATCTGCGAAAAATCTTCTTTCATTTCTCGCATCTACTTGCATCATGCATCATCTTTTTGCAGGAAATCTTCAGAACCGTCATCAATCTTCTTTCTATCTACTCAGGGTGCGCGCAGCTAACCACAGCAAAACACAAATTTTCCTTCATCGAAGATAGAGTCGCCACCCTCGGACTTTACTAGGAATTTGATTTGAACCTAAAATCCATTTTAGGTATTTGAAATTAAATATTTACATTTACATATATAAAATATATTTTGAATCCTTTAAGATTATTTTTCCATTAGCTTGAATATTTCACTGCGAATCTTTAATAATTCATCAAGCTCGAAATTATAAACTCTTACTTAATTCGGGATACCAAAAGTTAAGAGTTAGATCTAAATAAAAATAGCAATGCCTAAGAGATGAACCTGCCTCTGGCTGAAAGTCTCGCTAATAAAGATAACCTAACCAAAAGCAATTCCCTTAAGTTTTGATAATTTTTCAAATCCAAGGTGGTAACAATGTTTTCAAATGATTAAAGTGAGAATTTTAAGTAGTTTCTAAGCCTTGAATACGTAATTTTTTGTCAGCTTTTGCATTCTCTAAATGTTGTTCTATTTATATCAGAATCTTCTGGAACACTACTCAGAATTTATAGGAAATAGTAATATAAATTCACTGTGAAATCTTCTCTTTCAATACCTTTAGGAAATCTCTTTAAATTCTTTCAAAACCCGTATTAATTCTCGTTGAAATTTCCTTAAAACTTTCTTCTGATTCAAATTCGGCAACGGTTTTTTTTTAGTTATATCCAGCATTAGATTGTTTTGGAATTATTATCGATATTCTCCAAGATGTCTTTTTGGATGTCATTTTAATTAATTTAATGATTGGTTAACATTTAAGATTTTTTTCTAGGCCCTAAGGGATCATAAGAAGCAGTGTCAGTATTGTTTCCACACCATAATTATGTTTGTAGCCCTTCTACCTCACATTGAATCCTCCTTCCGAATTCCTTTAGAATGCTACCTGGAAATCCTTTTGGGTTGCTTAAGAATTCTCTAGAATTCTGCTCATAATTTGTTATATGCGACAGTTTAGAAGATACTGAGAGGTTAGCACATATCATCGGCAAGAGACGTGCGTGTGAGAAAATTTGCGAAAAAATCTAAAGGCACCGGTGGGATTCGAACCCACAATTCCCATTCAGTACACGGGTGCATTGCCAATTATACAACGGTGGACCTATGGTCTACGGATGTATTTGGCTAATGACATATGAGTTTCTAATCCGTTTCCCTCCCTAGTCTTTTTGCGCAAGCGTTCTCAGCGTTCTGCGTTCTGCTCATAATCTTTAAAAAAGTCTTTGCTGATCTTTCATTGGATTTACTTATAGTTTTCTTCGAGGGGGGTAACAAATCTAGATGCCCAACAGATCTCACACTAGCGAATCAATCTTCGAAAAATCTTCTTTCATTTCCCGCGTGTACTTGCATCGCGCATCATCTTTTTGCAGGAAATCTTCAAAATCGTCATCAATCTTCTTTCTATATTCTCAGCGTGCACACAGCTAACCATAGAAAAACACAATCTTTCCTGCATCGTAGATATAGTCGTCCCCCTCGGTTTTCTCTACAGTTTTCCTAAAATGCTTCTCAAAACTACCAGTAATTTATTACAAATTTCTTATGGATTGTCCTTTAGAATTATTCCTATAGACTATCTAGTAGAAAGAGAGAGAATTTTAGAGGACCTAAATTCTCCCCAAAACTCATTTCGCATTCTGATCTACATTCCCTAGACATTTCTTCAAAAGTTAAGTCTTACTGAGCCTAATTTTGTGGATTCAGTCTAATTTTTAGGGTAATTCCTTTATTTTTTAGTGTGCAATTTCATTAGTTTATGGTTCATTGTTAGCAATATAGACATTTCGTACAATTTCAATGCTCATTGTTTAGAAATTTATCGGTTCATTTTTACAATTGTGTGGCTAGATTTAACATAAAATATGGATCATAATGAAATTTTGTATGCACGGCGAATGAGAACGACTCAAATTTGAGTTAAGTTCACTCATAATCGCCAGAAGTGCAGGAACTCAGCGATGAGTAAAATTTGTCTCATGGTTTCCTGTGGAAAACCTAAAAAATCTGCCGGAAAATGAGGAAATTGACGAAAATTTTATTCAGTCTCGGAGTAGTACCAATAGACTGAGTGAATCCAATCTTTACTTTTCTCAAATTCGGGAATGTTTCCCTGGAAAATCCTGGAAAAACCTGGGAAAACATGAGGCAAATTTACTCATCGCTGAGTTCCTGCAGTTTTGGCGATTATGAGTGAACTAAACTCAAATTTAAGTCGTTCTCATTCACCGTGTGGATCATTCATACTTTTTTAAGGATTTTCATCAGGGTTTTATGAATCATTTGGGTGTTTTTAAGGAGTGTTTATCAATTTGTATGGATCATTTATTAATTTATATATGCAAACAAATGTTTGCCGTTCTACAAATCATTATCGAGGGACATTTGTAACACATATTGATGTGGCCCATGTGAATCAATTGAAAGAGAGAACTGATACGTTTAAGGTGATTGATTGAATAATCGAAAAAGAGCCGTCATGATGGCTGATATCAAGACAAAACTTTCATTACGTTAAAAGAAACTAACGTTAATCACTTTTTACCTTCCGATCAAAGTATGTCTTGATCTAATCTAATCTAATCTAATCTAATCTAATCTAATCTTGTCTAATCTAATCTAACACAAACACAGCCACCTTGAAAGCATCCTGGAAAATGATGGATATACCTCCTGCTTGTCTGCGATTTGGTATAAGTGACGCATTTCCGATGTGAAACTTGATATGTGTTTCACATCGAAAATGCGTCATATATACCAAAACGGCCAGGTCTACTGTGCAGCATTTAAGGGGCAAGATGATTCAGAAACATCAGGCCTGTTTAAATCGATGATTTAAATACGATCTCGTACCGTATGGCCGTTGGAAGCATCTAAGACGGTTGGGACATGATCACTAACTCTTGTCTTAGCCTTTAAAAGCCCTTTGGCTATTGCACCATTACGCTAGAAAGCGTTCTAAAAAAAAAAGAGGGGCATGGCAAATGATAGCAAAAGGAGATGGACAATAGGACGAGGATTATATATACTCTTCCAAGCAACATTGCAAGTTTTATCGCGGATTTATAGCATTCTACAAGTCTAAATCATGGTGTACAGAACCCTCGCAAAACACAAATTGTTACTTGGGCTATGAACAAAAACATTTTTTTTATTTTGAAATATACAATATAAAAATTTATAATGGGTGGTCACTTAAAAGTGAGAAGACTCGAGGAGGCATAAAATGTAACAAGGATTAAAATGTGTTGCTTTGATTACTGAAAAATCCTCTTCCACTAGTTTGAAGTTGTCAGCACTAGAGCTCGGTGGTACTACAAGGTCTACCGCATAAACAGATAAAAATGGACAAAAAGGAACGAACTCACCAAGTTTAGCCAATTGAACCTAAAGGCAGCTTGACATGTGTTGATGTAGAAGTCCAAATTGTAGACGGTCCACTTGACGAAGACCAACATGAACTAGTCCGTTTTGTAGTCTTCCCTCGATTTTAAATAAAAGGTGTTCTGATGTAGTCGATATTTGATGGACAATGGCAAGTTTTTTCGTGATCAATAGTCAAGTTCAGCGCTGCAACTCAACGATGAGACAAATTATGGGACGCCAAGAGCCCCATGTTGGTTCTACGTGACTTCAGAACAGCTTGTCAGCGGCAAAGAACATGAACGTAGAACTAGATAGCTCTCGCAGAACTTCCGTCTTCGTGAACTCAGTGATGAACTAGAAATCATATTCTGGACCTGGTTTTAACCAGATCAGCAACTGGTTATATAAAAAAAGAAAAAGCAAAAGAAAAAAAAAACGTCGCGTTCAATCACACGCACAGCCTACTCTCTCCTTCCGATAAAATATATGTCTCGATGTAACTTAAGTCACCCGATTTCTGTATTGATTCTGTTTGTCTTAAGTAACAGAGCAGAGAAATCCGCCATAAGTATACATTCGTCGTTTTGATTATTGAAGTGAATAAATTGAACTGTTTGTTGCTGAGCTGATATCAGTCGTCCTTAAATGATGAATGGGCTGCATGTAAGGAGACGTGCTTTATATTTCTTCAGAATATCCTGGTACATACACTTTAAATTAAGATAATGTTACCAAACACCAAATATCACAAAAACCAGTATTTTTAAGCATGCAAACTAGCGATCCGCTATCGTATGACTGAAACATAGCGTAACGGGCTAAACGTTGCTATCACTATGAGATTATATGTTAAATTAAATTTCAAATAGGAATAAGTTATCAAAACAAACCCATGTTTTTTCTCGAGTCAATGCGAATGTTTCTTTCGACGTAATGAAAATTTGCTCTTCATATGATTTCTAGAGCACAAATCTCGGACACTGTTGCCACATCGTTTCTGAAATTGCAACTCCATGTTTGCTACCTGGAGTTCCAGTTTCATTGTTGTATGTTTTGTGGAAGCTAAAATCTGTGCTCTTGAAATTTCAAGGTGACCTTAAAGAACTCTAAAACCTGACCCGTTGCACAAGGATTCTATTGTAGCATTTGCAATTTGATACATTGACTAGTTGATTGTTGTATTACGAAGTTCAGTAGCGAAGCACAATCCGCTATGGCAACAATCAAACAAATGTTAAATACACACAAACTCAAACCATCAGAACATTTGCAATTAACAGTGTAAACATGGCTGTGCAAAACATCAAACAAGTGAAAATTTTAAAACGATAGCATCCCCTGACAAAGCATGAACATCAAGTGCAGTGTAGACACATAAGTTGAATCATCACCTTTGTGCACGTTAATTGCTGATCCCTACTGACTGTTCCCCTCCCGGCGTTCAACTAAGTGCTCGCGGTTGGAGAAGCCTTGTGCTTACGCAATAACCTGCTTGCGGCAACACCGATTAAACAAGCTTTCATTTGCGTCTACTTTATAACCCGATTGTTATTGAAAGTACCTCACCACCTGATTTAACCTTAACAAACATCAGACAACCAATAAAAAAAAAAACGATACATAAACCCACTGTGTATGGTCAGAAACAAACCGACGGCGGCAGCAGAGCGCTTCAATTCGATCTGCACTCTCTGCCTGTTGTCAATAAACAGTTCAATCGGGCAATCACACACAGTGAGGTCTGCAGCCGCACAGCATCAGCAGCCATTCGGTCTGCCGAAACACCTGCCCAAAAGCAAAATGTGTTGATTTATGGTCATGTCCGAGGCCTTCTGGAACTTGCAAGTGCAAACAACTCACAACATGGGCAAACACAACAAAAAATAGTTGATTCTACCACCGATTTAACACATACCTCCACTTCGACGGTCGATTCGAGTTCAGGTTAGCGCGTACAACATCAAGCTACAGGGAAATGTCTTCAATTGACACCAAGAAAAGAGAAGCACGAGCACAACACGCAATCGAAATGGGGTTAGTTTGTGGTTTTGCACTGCTGACCTCGGTGTCGTCGTCGACGGCGGGTTAGTTCAAAAAGTGCATTCCAAGGGCCATCGGGTTCATTAGTCATCATCAACATCATCATTACCGCTACCTCTTGTCTGCTGGCGGCTGTCGTGATGATAACTGTCAAATGTAGCCGAATGGTTTCGATTCGTGCTAATGAAGGTGAATGTCAGCGTTCTCCGAATGCCTGCAATCGTGACCGCCGAGTACCACCGCTGATGGATTGGTGTCGGAATGGTTCATAAATGTGTGACAAATCGAGATATGGAAGCAAATTTGGTGTAGGGTAGCTGGGTGCACTACGTGCCAGAGAGATAATATGATTAAATCAAGAGCAAATTTTCATTACGTCGAATGTAACAAAGGTAAACAAAGTCGAGCTATCAGTGTCAATCGATTCTTCTGCTATTACACTATATACTGTCCGAATATAGGATCAAATCCCATTTTTAAATTTATTTACCACTCAAATTGCTTATTGACGTAATCACCTTCCGATCAAAATAGTTTTCGATGTTACTTAAGTCACCCAATTTCTATGGAGATGCCGTTTGACTTAAGTAACAGCGCTGAGAAACCCGTGAAAAGTGTACGTTCGTCGTTTCGCTTTCTCATTATTAAAGTGAATAAATCGAACTGTTTGTTGCTAAGATGATTTCGGTGGTCCTAAAATGATGAAGGGGCTGCACGTAAGGAGACGTAATTGATAATTCTCCCGAATATCCTGGTAAATACACTTTGACTTAAGTAACAATAGGGGCCACCAAACGACGTATAATAACTTTTGACTCAAAAACCAGTATTTTTTAGCATGAAAGCTAGCGATTTGCATTTGTATGATTAAAACCCTGCTAAATATGTTAAACATTGCTGTCACTATGAGATTATATGTGTTTACTTGGAAATAGGAATAACTTTTCGGTCATCTAAATAAAACTTTATTTTTCTCGGATTGGTGCGAATGTTACTTACGACATAATGAAAATTTGCTCTTGAAATGTTTTGTTATCGTACATTTTAAGTAGCTAAGGTACACCGGGGCAAGTTGAAACGCGTGGGGAAGTTGAAACGGAAGGTGTATCTCTTAGTGGAAGTGAATAAACACTGAGATTATTTCTACTCTAGTAGTTTACGGTAGTACAGAATGCCTCTCAAAAATAAGTACAGTGAATATTCATTTTCACTAAGAGACATACCCGCGCGTTTCAACTTGCCCTGGTGTACCTTAATGTTATGAAAGTTTTACCATACACTCAAAAAATTCTACACGTCATCATCATGTGTCTCACACTTAATTTTGCGCTTATTGTGAAACACATCCATTTCATGTGTGAATGTTATGAATCATGCCTGAACATTATGGATTTGAATTGTGACACACTTGGATTATATGTGCTTCATATGGTGATATCAATAGCTTTACACATCACAGTTCAATATTCTACAATATTCTACTTTATCGACTTCTACTTTATCGACTTCTACTTTGCCGACCCTAAAAATGAATCGATAAATATATAGTCAAAACTGCCAGAGGCCAGAGCTTTCACTTATCTTTTTAATGGGTCTGATTTGGGATTCGATCATGGACTGTTGGGGTGTGCTGCTGCCGGAGTCTTCGTTCTATCTCACTGTGCCACGGTTGTTCTCATATATGAGACGGGATAGGATAAAGTCACAACTCTTGTTTTCGATGTTTACCTTTCTGAGCAAGCAATTCACATCGCATTGAAATGCAAAACACTTTAAATCCATCTGTTTTGAACAGTAGTGTGATTCAATGTGCAATACATTTGAATAGATAGTGAAAGATTTTCAACATTTCAAAGTTTGAAACACTAGAAATTAACGTGTTTAACACATGGAACCAAGGTGAAATACACTTAAAGTAAATGTGATTGTGCATTTAGAAAATCATGTGTTTAAACATTTCGATCAAACGTGTGGAATTTTTTGAGTGTATAGTAGATCAGTAGCCTAAGTAACAATTTGGATGAATATCTCTTTCTAATATATTTTGAAAAGCCTGCATTAACCTGCTGTTGATCATATCGCCCGCTGGCTAGTGCGTTTTATGCCATTTACCCCTACAAATGCCAATGAAATCATGCAAATCGATACAAGGGCTTTCATCCGGTAGTTTCGTTACTGTTCGTAGCTTGTTCTGGTAAGAAATATCCAAAAAATGATCATGGATGGACCTATTTTTAGCAGTGTTGTTTTATTGGTTTAGTCCATCTTTGCTAAACATTTTGTTTGGAATCGGCTTTTCCGTAGGTTTCATCCGAGGTTTTATCATCGATGAGGAGACAGCCCTTAAATTTGGTCAACACTTGATCATACAGCTTTCAAGCACGGATTCTGGCCTCATTGTTCTACTTTTGATCCCTATTTAGTTGTCTGCAGGCACGGTATGACTTGAAGCCTTCTCGGAGATGAATCCATTGCACGGTGCTGCGTACGGCACCGAATTTTTTGACCAAATCGCGGTCCGAGATGTTCGGGTTAGACTTAATGGTCTTGATGACATTATTCCGCAATTGACGGTTGACAGTACCCGTCTGACGCTTACTTTGTGGCTTGCGAACTGTGGTTTATCTGTACTTTTTCAGTACACGCCACACGGTATTTCTGGGAAAAACCTAACACTTTTGCAAGCTTTGTTTAAGACCAACAAAGGTTTTCCAAATGACTGCGCACAATTATTTACCTTCTATCTTCTTCCATGTTGAATTTCTCTGAAGCATGTCCGAACTGCGCTGTGAATAAATCTTCTGATGTTGTTACTGTTAGATACATAGACGTCAAAAGGTTCCCAATCCGACCACTAGGGCCGCTGTAAGAATCAAAAAAGGGGTGTTCCAATTCTAAGTGGGCCCCACCTCACCTGTCAAAAATGGTTGTAAAACCACGGGCTGACTAATGGAGCAAGCGTGATATATTTTCAATGTTTATATCATACAGGTGTATAGGTATTTATAGATATAAAGTGTCAGAAATATGAATCAGAATGGTATGAAAAATTTCGATGACATTTTTTTTATGTTCAAAATCCTTGATACAAATGTTGTGTTTAAGTATCAACATTCAGAAAAAAAGTGTTTTCGATTAAATCGTGAGGATTTTGGAATTCAAATGTTTAGTAATTAATTCAATATAACAAGCACCCCATGTGATGATTTAAGCCAAAGAAAACCAATTTATAAACATCCTTACAACTAAATTCCCTAAAGTATTAAATAAATTTATCAATTTTATTTTCATATTTTTAATTTATCCTGGAAGACCTATTGACCCCCCAAAGGTTTCGTCCAACGTCTCTGGAAGTCAACTTGTTCCAAATGTTAAATCCAACTACTCCAGGAAGTGTCATCCGATTTGCAGACATCCTTCGGATTTTTTTAAAACTTTCTCCGGCAGATGCTTCCTACGTATTCCGATAGTTTATTTTTATATTTTCCTAAAATAATCTTAAGACCACCCCTAGAAATTTATTATAGTTTTCTTGTAATGTTTACCTTAACTTTCATGCATCTTGACGCGTAAGCTTGTTCCAATATTATTAAGATGTTTTCTACGAATTCCACCGGAAGAGCCCTGCAACATCTCCTGGAAGTTAATTCCAGTTTTTTTTTTATAGACTTGATGTGGAAGTTTCTTCTGACTGACATTGGTAAATTCTAAGGATTTATCTTGGAAGCTCCTTCCGAGTTCACCCAGAGGTCCTGCTGACATTCTCCAGGAAATTTCGCTAAACTTTTCCTGAAAGATGAATGTTGAAGTTTTAGAGAACTGGCTCGTGACATTCCTTGATTATAATAAATTAGATATATTGGCTGGTGATTTTAATATTTATTGGCGTGACAACTATAATTCGAATCATTTGAAGCGGTTAGCTGATTCTTTCAATTTAAAACAAACCGTAGATGAGTATAGGCTTATTTCCAGGCACAGTAGAACTTATATTGATCAAACTTTGAATATATTTGTTCATTTACAGATAGTGATTTGAAAATAACTTTCCATGAGACTTTAGTGACCACCAATAATGATACCATCGTGCCTTCTTTGGACTCCGGAGAACGCTCCGGTCGAATAAAAATCGCCGCCACACGAAGTTGACTATCTACTAGACGCTGATTAGATCGGTGGTCCTCTACGGCCACGAGACCTGCACTATACTGGTGGAAGACCTTGGTGTTTTCGAACGGAAATTGTTGCGTACTATCTACGGTGGAGTGCAGATGGATGATGAAACGTGGAGGAGGAACAACGAATTGCACCAGCTGCTGCGAGAACCATCCATGGTCCACATTGCAAAAATTTGGCGACTACGATGGGCTGTAAGAATGCCGCACGACGATCCAGCGAAAATGGTTCTCGAAAGCGACCCAACAGGAACAAGAAGAAGAGGCGCGCAGTGGGCAAGATGGATCGACCAAGTAGAACAAAAACCCTCCAAACTCGCCGGAGCTGCGCACAATCGAAAAATATTAGGTCGTTAAGGGGAACCTCAAGAAATCTCAGAAAACAGTTAGAAATAAGAAACAGTTCAAAGCAGATTGATGTTCACACAGATAAAAATTCTGAATTTTAATTGTGATGTAAACATTCATTCACGTAGACTTGTATTTTATTTCACGCAACTTGCAAGCAATCTTGTTTACAAAGATGGGCTTTTGTATACAATATTTGCTACATTGCATGAAATGTGCCAGATTTTTACATGATATATAATGTAAATGTATATGATATGTGACGCTCCATTTATGTGCATCATATTGAACAGAAATTTACACTACTTTTTCGAACTGTGCAGCATTAAATAAGGTTGATACAACGGTAAAAAAATCTGATGGATGGTGTGAAACGTAAAGCCCGGTAGTTCGCATTCGGAAAGTTGGAAGCCGAATACAATAATATTTAGTATTTTGTAGCCGTCGATCTTCAAAAAGAAATAAAGTTTGATCATTTATATAATAACATAATCAGTGTACACTTAATTATATTCGACTAATTTTTGACCGTTCCACCCTTCAAACAGATCAATCATCTCTCTTTATCAAGACTTCTGCTCTTTCATTTAATTTTAGGTCAATGCATCACAAATATCGAGATTACAGCGCTTGTAAAATAAAATAATGAGTTTGATTTTGAGATTTGACTGAGACATCCATGAAGTTTCCCATATTTTCATGATATTTCAAGAACTTCGCTAATATTCCCGCATTCATTCCTTAGATCATCTGTAAAGGTCATACAATTTAGGTGATGTTAATAGGACTTTACTGAACATCTCTTCTCTTTCATGAAATTAAATGCAAACTTGAAATACTTTTTTTTTCTCCATAATTAAACATTTCCAAAACGTAGTGTAAATTTATGTTTTTATGATGCACATAAATGGAACGTCATATACAGGGGGAGAGGTAGCTCATCGATTCTTCCGGTTCGCCTCCTAGCATCGTGCTATAAGGTACCAGGCGATAACCAGGGTAGTTGATCGATAACTCGATGACGTCATTTCGTTGGCGTCTGCAATGAGAAATTCTCATAGCAGGCGTTGACGATGGGACGTTGTCGAGTGGTTCAATAGCAACGATCGTGGTAACTCACCGATTACCTGTCGATCTGCCAAATTTGGAAAGACGTCTGCATTGAATTGTCTCATATAATAATATTCCGCCCACTATATCACAAGAAATTGCCAGTAGCTGAGCGGAATGGAGATAAGTTAAGCATTGGGTACAGGACCAAGTCTCCCCTGGGTGGTGCCAAAAGATGAGCGCAATATAATCATCAAGTTGCCATAAGGCACGGAATGAGACTATTGCATGGCTGGGTAGTCAAAGTCTTCCATTCGTTAGTCATTTCAGGTGGATTAGAACAGGTTTAGGTGGGCGTTGGCCAGATTTGGATTTTTCAGATGTAATCCTGGATAGGACCCTGTCATTGAACGTCGCGTGAAAGTGGAACTTAATGAAGGCCTAAGTACTTTTTCGTAGTTTTTAGTTTTCGGATTTGAAAGATCGTTGGTTACAGTGGCCTGCTTACTGAGCAGAAAAACGTGGTCCCAGGTCCTTACATATCAAAGAGATTTATGGTAAAATCGCTTGTGTATCGTGTATTTTGCGAATCTCGTTGTTGTCGTTGGTTCCGGGTTTGAATGGATATACAAATTTGAGCAACGGTATTATGTGATATGAGGGGCTCGGTGGCCATAGAGCAACCGTTTTTGCTTACTGAGCAGAACATCATGAGTCTAATCTCAGGCCCATCCACATTCAAGATTCGTCAATCGTTTTATTTGTTAATATGACTACATGGTAATAACAGCAACTCGGTGATTAAAAAGGTGCTCGTCTGCCTAGTGGCAAACGTTTTTGCTTACTGAGCAGAAGACCGTGGGTTTAGTCCCAAGCTCCTTCGCGTTATATGATCGTTGGAATACCAATACAGCTTATCGTTTACCAAAACGAACCCTGCTGCAAACCCAACCCTCTTATCCAACATCCCAGTGATACCTCGTGGAAGTGCAGAGGTGTTCTCGGCTTCCATCAAAGCGAGTGTCATGTCAACACAATCCTTCCCATTCCTTTCTTGACCTGTGTTCGGGCGCGGCCGGCGCTGGTATTGCCTAATTTAAGATCACCAGTTTTAACACATTTAGGATGATTGCTAGTCCCAAGCATCGTCTATTGGTTCTCTGTGTAATTACAGCTGATCTGGCAGTAACAGAGTAGCAACCGTGGGCGGTCAATCAAGCTCAAGCTGCACATAAATGGAACGTCATATACAATAAACATTGAAGATCGCGTAAATTTATGATACATGTCATGAGATATTCCATCAATTGTATGAAACCGTTCATCTTTGTAAGCAACATTTCTTACAAGTTGATGGTTTACGTGAAAAGGAAATTTAAATGCATGGATGTTCACATCACCAGTAAAATTCAAAACAAAATTTATGTGTATGGCATCTTAAACATGTACTTGTAATACGAATCTTCAGAAATTGAATATTTTGAGATCTTCAACTAACTAAAATTAAGTTAATGATAAACATCAATTTTAATGGAATCAGCTTTACAATTCTTTAAAAGTGAGCAGCTCAAAACAAAAATCTGAGGCTTTGAAATCATTCAAGGTGTTTATCGGGACCCATAAAAAAATAATGGAACGAAAGACGTTTTTCCGAAGGACGTTTCGCCGAACGGGTCATTTCACCGAAGAGCCAGCCATTTTCTGCGGGTTTGAACTTATCTCAAAGCTTAGTAATTTTTGAAATCAGTCTCGAAAAAAGATTAAGAAAGTTAGATGTTTTTCAACCTGGCAAGCTATCCAAAAGTACACAGTTTGAAAAAGTAGTGTAAAGTTCTGTTCAATATGATGCACATAAATGGAGCGTCACATTTCATAAAATTTTACACTATATATCATGTAAAGCTATGAGACATTTCATGCAATGTGGCAAATATTGAATACAAAATCCCATTGTTGTGAACAACATTCTTTACAAGTTGCTTGGTTGCGTGAAATGAAATACAAGTTTACGTGAATTTATGTTTACATCACTATTAAAATTCAGAATTTTTATCTGTGTAACGCTTCCTTCTTATGAACATGAACAGTTCTTTCAAGTTGTATTGATTTGGGAAATTTTTAAACAATCATAGTTTGCGTTTTTAGAAATGTTGCCTTCTTTTAATCATGAAAAAAATGCCTATTCGGCGAAATGACTTTTGGCTAATTAGCTTTCGGCAAAATGTTCTGCGGCAAAACGTCCTTCGGAAAAATGACACAGCCTCCTCTCAACTTAGTGTTCTTGAGCACTTACGCAGTTGTGAATTGAAAGCTTTCTAATACTGTATATTTTTAGAATTAGTAGGTATTATTGTGTGGCAAGTACAATCATAATCTATACCCAGGGAAGTCGAGAACGTAACCCGTAACCCGAGAGCCCCGTTACGTGGGTAGATCACCTATTCGTGGTACGTTACGGGATGTATTTAAGATCTACCACCGATTCCTAGTCTTGACTACTTCAAACTAAGGGAACAGAATTTTTCAGTAATCCAAGGAACACATCTTAGTCCTTGTTACTTTTTATGCCTTGTTGGCAATACTTGACATTATCCACCAAGGATGAACTTAAAACAAGGAAAAAAATGAGTTTGTTAGTCTTCATCTATGTGGTTCCTAATCTTCTATTCGTTGTTCTCTAGTTTGAAGTGGTTAAGACTAGGGTTCTGATGCATGGTCATTATCGGCGTCAGTGCTTGTTTTTGGTGCTAAGGAATCCAATTTTGACTGACAAAGGGGCGTGGGGCCAATGGAGGGTGTTTCAACACTCCGAAGGGTATAAATAGCGGGACCTTTAAATCAGAATCGATTCCTTGCGATGAAGGCAAGAATGACAACTGTATCAAAACCGAATACTTCATCATTCTCAATAGTGATTGAGTAATACGACATGCACTAAACTAAGGACACGGGATACACTACAAAAGATCAAATTTCTGGTCGCAGTGGTTTTATGTCCCGAACAGAGGAAAAAAAAATGGTTTTAACCAAAAACGGATTGGGTGGATTGATAGGCAAAGTCACCTATCCACGTCTACGGGACAGTAAAGAATCTCCTTCCAACAACTTCATCCAATTGGCTGGTCAGAAAACGAACCATCCAACAGGAAGATGCCCCAATAAATGGGTAGAAGAGCCCGCCCTGTATCCACGAATTGTTAGCAGCAAGGAGTTGACATCTTTGGTCTCCAATTTTCTTGCATTGTTCGAAATTTTCAAATCTGCTCCAACTAGGATTTTTTTTATTTATTACATAAAGGGTGATACGGTCAAAATTTGGTCAATATCAACTTGACGTATTTCTTTCAATTTTGCATTTAAAAAACCTGAACACCCCTCATTTTGAAGGTGTGTGTGTGTAGAATGTTGCTCCTATTTTGATTTTGGAATTCACTCTTCAGTTGTCAAAATGCCGTCCAAGCAAGAAGAGCAGCGTATCAAAATTTTGCTCGCGCATCGCGAAAATCCGAGCTACTCGCACGCAAAGTTGGCAAAATCGCTAAAAGTTGCCAAATCAACCGTTACAAATGTAATTAAAGTGTTTGGGGAACGTTTGTCGACAGCCAGGAAGTCTGGATCGGGGGGAAATCGAAAACCGGAAGCCGCTGAGACGACAAAGAGAGTTGCCGGTAGTTTCAAGCGAAACCCTAACCTCTCTCTCCGAGATGCCGCAAATAAGCTGGGTGTATCGTCTACAACCGTGCATCGAGCCAAAAAACGAGCCGGACTATCGACTTACAAGAAGGTAGTGACTCCAAATCGCGATGATAAACAAAATACGACGGCCAAAGCGCGATCCCGGAGGCTGTACACGACGATGCTGACGAAGTTTGACTGCGTGGTAAAGGACGATGAAACCTACGTCAAAGCCGACTACAAGCAGCTTCCGGGACAGGAGTTTTATACGGCAAAAGGAAGGGGAAAGGTAGCAGATGTTTTCAAGCACATGAAACTGTCAAAGTTCGCAAAGAAATATCTGGTTTGGCAAGCCATCTGTACCTGTGGCTTGAAAAGCAGCATTTTCATAGCTTCCGGGACTGTCAACCAAGAAATTTACGGTTCCCAAGGACAAGAACCCTCCCAACACGCCAGAGCTCCGCCCAATTGAGAAATACTGGGCTATTGTCAAGCGGAACCTAAAGAAGACCAAAAAAACTGCTAAGGGCGAGCAGCAGTTCAAGGCAAACTGGCTTTCTGCGGCGAAGAAGGTGGACAAGGTGGCTGTACAAAATCTGATGGCAGGGGTCAAGCGTAAGGCCCGGCAATTCGGATTTGGAAAAGCGGAAGCCTAACTGAATATTTTTCCTGAATTTTATACTAATTGAACTTGAAAAAGAAATTTAATTTGATTTTTTAAATAAACGATTTCACCGATTTACACGCGTTTTCCCTTGACCAAATTTTGACCGTATCACCCTTAACCTATTTAGCATTTTTTTTTGCTGCTGTAATGACTGGTTGCAATATGTGGCCAAAACATGAAAGATATATCAGTACAGTCGTATTTGATGATGTATTTTCTTTTCTATTGATAGACGACATAGTCAAAACAACATAAATAACTCAATGAAAGATACCTACCGATGTTGGTTAAACTTGAACTTCGGAAAGCTCCAAATTCACGAACATTATTCATGTTATGATAATTGAAGATCGGTTCCGAAACAGCGAATTCATAAGATGCGATAATATAAAGTGAAGAAGATTCAATGAGACTTCTGGTTGAAAGAGTGTGACATGATCAGGGTTGCCAAGGGATTTTTCAAAAAATCTGGCTGCTGTTGAACGAAAATTCTGGATTTTTTGGATGTTGTTGATAATGACGTTTTTTTTTTCAATATGTGCCAATTTATTTTTCAATGTGCTTGTGTTTGAACATTTATTTTTAACAAAGAAAGGTTTTACGTTTGTTACTTTTAGGCATACTTTTAAATAATATGTAACCAGTTGGTTAAAATCTGTGGATTTTTGTCTGTATGAGTTGTTGTTGTTTGTAAAATTCACGTATTTTAATAACAAAGACAGAAGACAACACACAGCAGTGAGAGGGTTAGTACCGCTGCCAAAACCCTCGAACGATACTAAATGGAGGAACATCCTAGCTTTAAGCTAACAATTGATGAGCTTATGTGGTGAAACGAGAATTGGAAAAATTGAATGATGATAGCCATCTTAGATTTCGAATATTAGGCAGAAGTAAACAGGCGTCCTTGTGACCAAGACCATAGTCTAGTACAGTGAAATTGTTTAATACCCTCTCCCCCCTTTTAGGGGCTCGGGATGGAATTACTGCCTTCGATTAGAAAGATACGATGGCCTCACTCGTAAAAGAGGGTCCCTTCTAGTACTGAAAAATATCGATATCAATACCTACAAAATACTGAATTTCACAAGGTCAGTATCAGTTCACTCGGTTAGAATTTCAATGTCATTCGCCTCAATGTCAATGCGCAAATGCCATTAAAATTGTAAAGGGACCACTGTTGAATAGTTCTATCGAAAATGTGTCTTATGATCGCCAGATACTTGCCCTTTCCTGTACCGATCTTTAGAAAACTCATCAATAATTTTAAAACAATGCAATGGTATACAAAAACAGTTGATTTGTTGAGATAATTGTAAGATTTTCAATGTTTCCCTAGTGATATTCATATGGATAGTAATGTCAAAGTCGTTCCGGCTGACATCATGCTTACAACGAATATCAGTGTCGGAAGTGAAATTCAGGGGTAGACCAATATCTTACGCCAATTGAAAGTGTTGACAGCACGCAGCACTGGTCCCTTCTCGGCTCGACAAAGGTGGCCAAACGAGCCAGCAATGCCTGCTGGGCCCACACGTTACAAGAAAGGGCAAGTAAATGAGTTAGAAAACGTGAATATTCCTGTGTTTTCATATTTTTAAATCGCGTCCCTTGATCACCCGGTAGTAAGCTGACTCTGAGACCCAGTTCAAGCAGTCTCTTGCTAAACTGCTGAGTTGTCGGGTTAACTGTTCGAAAATAGCGAGTTACAAATATATTTAAATTTTATGGCCTAGGAGGAATGCAGCAAACCCCTTAAGTAAAGCACATTGCTTGGTTCATCCAGAAAATAATTCAAAAAGTTAAGATTTATCCGCTGTCTAAATTATTGAACACTGACCTGAATCATTTCCCGGGGAATAGGATTTGAACATTTTTCGTGAGTGGTAAAATCATTTGATGCCTTCTTTCTTAACATTGTGAAGCAAGGCAAATTGAGAACTCGGTACAATCTGGACAAATCACGAAAAGTCTGGTCTAGACCAAGGTTGCAAATGCTCATTTCAGCTAAAACAATGTTTTTATAAATTATGAAATAATTAGATGCCATGATCAAATTTTGAATTGGTAGGATACAAGAAGAGGTTGCAAAGAATGTGTTTGACATATTAAACCTGTTTATTTCACTTCATGAGAGTCACAATCAGCGATTTTTCACAAACTCACTCACTCACTCACTCACTCAGCGATCAGAAAATCGCTGATTGTGACTCATAGAAAGCAAAATTTACAGGTTTTATGTTTCAAACGCATACTTTGTAACCTCTTCTTGTAAGTTACAAGTTAAACATGCCATCATACCATCTTTTGGTTTTATTATTCAGAAAAACATTATTTTAGCTGAAATGAGTATTTGCAAGTTGCAACCATGGTCTAGACAAAAGATTGTTTGATTGTCTTCTTCTTTTTCTTCTTCTTTCTCGCATTTCAATTGCATATCGCATAG
Source organism: Ochlerotatus camptorhynchus (assembly GCF_037179485.1). NCBI lineage: Eukaryota > Metazoa > Arthropoda > Insecta > Diptera > Culicidae > Ochlerotatus > Ochlerotatus camptorhynchus. The sequence goes on from NW_027040522.1 coordinate 370,261, forward strand.
TAGCTTATTGCGTGCCCTCAACTTAGGGTTCTAGGTGCATTTCCACCGTTAATAATTAAGAGCTTTCGATGCCTGTACCATTTGTGCAGTAATATAATTGTGTGGCTAGTACAATCATACTTTATGCCCAGGGAAGTTGATACATTTTCCAATCCGAAAAATTCCTAGACCGGATCGGGAGTCGAACCCAGCCACCTCCAGTACGGTCTTGCCTTTGTAGCTGAGCCTTTACCAATTGAGCTAAGGGAGGTCTGGATGTTCCTTAAAAAGCTGGAAGATGACAGATAAATCTGGAAGGTTGGCAACGCTGAACACGATGCACCTAAGATTCCCGGATATGGAATGACTAAGATAGACTAAGGCATGCGGGATGATTCTTCGTGTTGGGACTGTTCAGCTAGAAGAGTTACGAATGATGCGGAAAACTTTGGGTTCTTTCTAGGAGCGTTACAGTGGAAAATGGTAGCAGGATTGAAACCTCTACCAGTTCACGACAGGTGTCTTTAGTAGAATAACACTATTATAACAAAAAAATCAGTATCCTTGAAACATCCACCAATCAATCAAAATCTTAGGTGACCCTCTTCCATTTGAGTCCGACATCGAGAAATAGTTTTTGAATAACGACACCGGTGGTGTAGTGGTAAGCGTGATTACCTCTCACCCAGCAAGCCTGGGTATAATCCCAGTCGGCGCTGCCGGGATTTTCTGAGGTATAACATCTCTGATCATGCCTTCCTTCGGAAGGGAAGTAAAGCCGTTGGCCCCCGGTTCATGAGTTGATGGGTCGATAGGTAGGGTCCAGGTGTAGGAGCTGCCTCCCTGGCGTCGGTAGCATTGGTGCTCAGCACGGAAAACAAGATCGACGGAAAACAAATAAAAAACAAGTTTTTGGATGTGAATAATGCTTTCGTTTGGTGTTTGTTTTCTTTCAGAGACACCGTGCATTTTTAACTATCATCATCTCAAAGCACATAGTTTCCAGCAGAAGCCATCATAAGAAAAAAAACCCGAATTTATCCACCTATGGTGTGATCAGACCCTTCTTACTTATTCAAGTTTATTTATTTTATTGTCATTATCAGTGACCAAGCCCCCCACCCCCGTGTCATCCAGTGACGCTACGCCACTGCCTGGGGGTACCCGGAATATATCCGGGTGTAGTCTATTTGGTGAGGCTACCAATCACCTTATCATCGTATTTTAATGTGATTTAATGGGTTTTAATTCAATTCATATTCAAGCAACTTCCCCGGGGTACCCGGAACATGTCCAAGTGTGTCCAATGTGGTCTGGAACACTTAACACGACTTGCATTGATCTTATTTTTGAATTCTGTAGTAATTTGATGTGTTTTGATACGTTTTCCGTTAAATCCAGCGTGAAGGCCCATATTCACCGGATCTTATTCCGGCCATATCTCCGGAACCGGTTCACCGATTCCAAAACCGTTCAATGGGACCCCAAGACCTATCATTTGGCGCCGAGTTTGTCCAAATCGGTTGAGCGGTTGCTGAGAAACGTGAGCGCATTCATTTCGTTACATACACACACACATACACACATACACACATACACACATACACACATACACACATACACACATACACACATACACACATACACACATACACACACAGACATGTTCCGATCTCGTCGAGCTGAGTCGAATGGTATATGACACTCGGCCCTCCGGGCCTCGGATCGATAGTCGGTTTTTCAAGTGATATCTATACCCTTCTTTGTAAGAAGGGTAAAAAGATCAAACACAATGTTTAACTTCCAAACCAACTGCGCCTCAGTCACTTCTAGGTTAAAATGCTAATAGGTGATCAGCAGCGCGAAACACAACAGCACAACACGTTTCTCTGAATTCTCAGCTCTGTACCTCCCGGCCACCCTCCACGAGACAGACAAGCTCATATTTTATTCATTTTGCGATAAGCTTCATCTGAACATCGTTCCGAGATTTCGCGACTTGCTAAAAATAATGCCTCCCCCATAGGAGCTTCTGCTTGCTGCTACTTGGGCTTCGGGCTAGGGGGGGGGGGGGGGGACATTTATACTGGAACCGAGCAACATCGTCATTGATCCCTCTAGGGGAAGTGCCAGCTTTCGTTGAGCGAATCCAAGCTTCGCGTTCACACAATTTATGATTGAAATGATAATTATCCGAAGATGATCTCATGTTTTCCTCGTCTGCCCTGTCGTTGTTGTTGGTCTTTTCTATTTAAGCCCATCAGCTAAAAAGTGAGACACATTTTCACGGTGGATGACAAGCGAGAGAGTGATTGCGCTTTTTCGGCTTCACAGCTCGCTACTGTATTCAAGCCGAAGTGAGTCGGAAAGAAGACCACCCAGCACAAAATTTTTGCTTCCTTATAATGTGCGATGAAAGTGATTTTAAATGAAACATGAAATGAGTCATGATACGTCGTCGGGGATGGCTCGGTGAGTTCGGCTTTGAAGAGCAGCGTGTCAACCTGCTTCATTGTTTTCTAATCGGCGAAGGATGCACGGTCGATGAGAGTACATTGAGTGGAATTCGACACCAAAATACCAAATTCGGAGTTACTTAGTGAGGGGGTAAAATTTTCATCGTTTTTACAGGGATAACTTTTTAAATATGATGCAAATAGAGAAATATTTCAGTCAGCCTATTAGTATACTCCAAGACTAAGTAAAATTGGAAAAGCGAGGAAAATTTCACTCACTCACCGAGTAGCTCCATTTATTGAATTCGACTCAGTCATTGAGTTATTATCATTCACCGTATGGCTGAGCATTACGCGGCTTAGCACTCGTTCGAAAATTGATGGACCGAAAATTCATCATCAAATGAGTCATAGGTGACACGGTATGAGAACAATAGGTTTATACTCACACGATAAAGGCGAGAATTTCACATGATGTGGGCAGTTTATTGTCGATAATTGCGATTTATTTTCAGTAGATTCTTACCTGAAAGTAAAGAAAACAATAATATGAGTTGATATTTGACGTGATGAATATATACATTGGATTAAATTAAATGTACGTTTCTAGATTGTCATCGTGCGATTGCAATTAGTTTTAGATACTATTGTACGCTTTAAGTCGTATTTCTACAAAAGAGGATTTTCATTTCACGTCTCTGTCGTTTACGTATCTGACTAACATTTCTATGTTAATTGATCGTCGGTTCCTTTCAGCTTTTGTTATTAACCGTTCGTTACTCGCACTAACTGTTGTTACACGAGTACTCGTGCGTTGTATTTACTTTGTACAACACTATGAGATTTCAATTGCCTTTTTGCTGCCAAGCTACCAATTGATCTGAAATCAACGGGTTTTCCTTAAAAAACTTGTATTGAACTAAGTACTCATCAAAGATCGCGTAAATTTATGAGACATGTCATGAGATATTCCATTAATTGTATGCAACCGTCCATCTTTGTAAGCAACATTTCTTACTAGTTGCTGGTTTACGTGAAAAGGAATTTTACTCACATCACCAGTAAAATTGAAAACTATTCTGTGTATTGTATCTTGAACTTGTACTTGAAATATGAAACAACAAGACATTGAATATTTTGAGATCTTCGACTTACTTAAATTAAGTTAATGTTAAACTTCATAATTTTAATGGGTTTGGCTAAACAAAGCTTAACCTTGATTATAGAAAGCCTAAAAAAAAATGCTGATGGTAGGGAAAATGTAAATAGAAACCGCGTAAACGGTGTCCATACTACGGGATTTGACTTAATTGGTTACAACATGGAATATTTCGAGATCCTGACCAGATAGAAAGTTACTTTCTTCGACAAAGTAGTTTAGGGGGTCTAGACCTTTTAGTTCGTGGACAGTAGTTCAGAAATATCTCACTACGCGTGCAATTCTCGCATATATAATATCTCGCATATATAAAACCAGCCAGAAAGTAACTGTCTTTGGCAAAAAATAAATAGCATTAAACGAAGAAAAAATAATAAACAAGGTACTGGAAAATTAAAAAAAAACATATTTTTAGAAATTCAAAAAATAAGCGAATAGGGATTTTTATTTTTATTTTGAAATTTTCTCTGCCCCTTCAATATTATGAAATTTTTGATGGTGGTGGAGAGGGCGGGGGTACATTAAAATAGAAATTTAATTTGCTTCAGCCTATGTGGGATACGATAAATATATTCTGGATTTCTTTTACAGGTGCGGAAGATTTGTGGATAAATAAATTAGGGAGTGTCGTTCCCCCGATACCCTTGATACATTATGTGTAACATAGTATCTCTAAAAATATCAGTATCGCTGAAACTTCCACCAAATGAAACCACAACGCCACGATGGTGATGATGGATTTTTGATATTTGATTTAATAGTAATAGTAAACAAAATTGTTGAGTAGTCTACAAAGGTTTGAGCCTCGCGCGCGTCTTACGGATATAGAGGTCTGAATTTTAAATTTGATAAAAGAAATGCAATTTTGAAGCTCATTTGGAAGACACCTTGAGTTAGTAGTAAGGTTCTGGCAAATGTTGGGGGTTCGTGAGCATTCCTGACATTGCTGAAAAATATGATAGCATCAGATTGCGGGGTTGCTAGTGTAATAGGATGCTTTGTTGATTGTTCATTAACTCTTGATTGCTTGTAATACTTATGAATATTTTATGGGATTTATTAAAGGGTTTTACGGCTCTTTCATTCTTTTTAGTGCAGCAAAAACGTTATATTTTAGGTGGTTAAAAAGGCGAACTAAGAGGTCGACGTCTGAGCTTTTCCACATTTATATCGTTGTGAAGCAACTGTAAACTCTAGAGGGAATTCATGTCTGTAACTGTAACCAATTCGATTTTGTCTGCAAACCTGGTTAAATTGTCATATTTAATTATCTTAAAGGTAAGTCGTCCAGCTCAAACCTTTGTAGTGGTAGGAGGTGGGACCACCATCATCATCATCATCATCATCATTATCCTCATCAGGGCGTCACAATATCAGCTTCAATCGACCAAATCGATGCGACGAAGAGACTGCTGGTTTTCTTTTTCTATTAAAGTCGAACAGCTTCGCAGCATTCTAGAACCTCAGTCGGCGTGCACAAACAAATGTTCAATCGCTTGTCTCTCTTTCTCCCGTCGCTCCATTGGTCTTCCTTTCAAGCTTCGTCGAAACGGATGAGCGAAAGAGCGCTCGACTTTGATAGTTTTCTCTTTCATGAAACACATCAACAGAGGTTTCATGACGTATATGACGGAAAATGAAATTACATATTTAAAGCATTTCTCACGTGAAAACACTTGAAGATTACACGTAATATGTTTAATTCATCTTCCATCCACATATTTATCTACAAACAATTAACGAAAACGGGACATAAAGCATTTTAAACCAATTGAAAGAGCAGTGATAGAGTGTTCGTGAAAGAGGATTGAAAGCCATAATGATGATGATGATGATGATGATGGTCCCACCTCTTACCCCTACAAAGGTTTGAGCTGGACGAGTTATCTTTAAGATAATTAAATATAAACATTTTAACCAGGTTTGCAAACAAAATCGAGCTGGTTACAATTACAGATATAAATGTCCTGTTAAATATGCTATAGGCATCAACCAAAAACATTCAAAGGTGTAACTAGTTATCAAAAGTCCAAGTATAGTCCTCGACAATACTTCCATTTATACGTGACCTGGGATTTACACGTTTAAGCTTCCGCAGTGCCAGGACTATATCCAAGGAAACGACTTCCAGCCAATCCTTTACTAATTCAAGGCTTTTGCCACAATTTCCACGTATTAGTCATTTATACCTGTCTTCCGCGCGCGAGGCTCAAACCATTGTAGACTACTCAAAGCTATTTTTACTATTACTACTACAAAATCAAAAAACTAAAAATCCATCATCACCATCGAGGCAAACAATGTAGTTTTTTTGTAAATGCTACACAAATTACTAAAATGTCTTTATGACAGTCTCCATACAAAATAATCCGTTAGTGATAACTTTGTCAAGATACATGATTGATCCATTCATAAAAATTTAACTGCTCAATAAACAGCTTTTACATGTGAAATGCAGCGTCTCTTGAATTCTGTAAGTGTAGTTGCACGCTTGATGTGTCTAGGCATCGAATTGAAAACATTTATACCTTTGATAAATAATGAATTTTGTGAAGCATTATTCAAAAGATGTGGTGTTCTTACTTCATCCGCGTTTCTAGTGTTATATCTATGAAAATCAATTCCTCTTTCAATCCGATCACACAAATATCGAGGCAGCAAACCGTTAACTACTTTAAAAATGAACACCATAGTCAAAAACACAATTCTTTGCTTCACTGACAGCCATTATTGCGTCCGCATAAAAGTTGAGGAAGTGAATCTATTACATCTTAAAATCAAACGCATTACTTTATTCTGCAAACGCTGTAATCTCGATATTTGTGTTTCATTGGCCAAAAATAAAATGGAAGGGCAAAAGTCTATATGAGGGGAGATGATTGATTTGTATAACTGTATTTGACTACCAATAGTTATATCGTTTTTCAAGCGACATAGAATTCCATACTTCTTGGAAATTTTCTTGATGACATTGTCAATATGAGAATTGAACTTGAGTTTGTCATCAATAATCACGCCAAGATATTTAGTTTCCTGAACGCGATCAATTGTCTCATCATCAATAACAACAAAGACATCCTCATCTACACGATTCCGCGAAATTACCATGAATTTAGTTTTACTTATATTCAATTTCAATTGTTTATACTTCAACCAGGTTTCGTTTAACTAGAAAATCGACGTTACTTACATTGAAAGCGATGAGCAAAGCAACGACGAGAAGATCCACAGCCAGCGTTTCCTTCTAAGCGTGCTTCTTTTTCATTATCATTTCTTGCTGATAGTCTAGCTAGGCGTTATAGAAATGAAGCGTTGAACACGTTTGTATGAGAGAAACAAAACTCGAGTTCATTTTAGAGCTTCGAAATTGTAGAGCCCTGATCATCATCATCATCATCATCATCATCATCATCATCATCATCATCATCATCATCATCATCATCATCAACTGGACTATTGAGAGAGTGATTCACTTTTACTCAGTTGTATGGAGAAATTCCAAAAAAACATAGGATACTCAGCTTTGAGTGTCCTATGCTTTTGGAAATTTCTTCAGACAAAGCAATCTCACGACTGAGTTAGTTGAATCATGTACATGTACATTAGACCTGTTCATTTTAAACGAAATGTTCCAAATGTAACGGGTCAACCGTGATTACTGTTCGTCATGTTAATTTGTACTTCTGTGTAAATTTTCAGCAAAATCGATGATGATTTAGAGGTGCTTCAAGTTAATTTTATGTTTTTAAGGTAATTTACGGCTTACAATATTTGTATCTCGAGACTGAAACAACGAAAGCTGCTGTAACAACTTTCATAGCAAAGCTTAATGTGTTATCTACCAACTTTGTGGCCAAAGGTTGACTATTCGAAGTGATTTTATTGAATTTTCACTTAGTTTCATGCTCGAAGATATCTTAAAATGTGAAGAATTTTAAAGTATTTGTTCTACGAATTTTCCACCCATATGATATAAAAATGTGTAGTGTACGGCATAATGTTCCTCATATTGTTCTAGAAGTTTCGTTCCAACATAGTTTTCGTGTATATTTCATAGATTGAGAGATAAAAATCAGAAAAGAGGCCGTTTAGCTAAAATTCACAAGACAACAGATCCAATAAAAGTCAATTAGATTGACAGAAAATAGTTGCATTGCTTTTCAATGACGACCGATGACTGTTTCATTGATAGATGATTTTTTCATAAATATGAATCCTCAGTAGACGTGTTTTTTTTTATCAAAGGCAAGTGTCACTCGAGCCATTCAAAATGTTCGTTATTTTATAAATTGCTGTCTTTGGAAAATCGATCTATTTCATTCCGATTTCTGATTTTTCGATTTTCTTTGTCCACGAAAAGATCGAAAAAATCGATCTCTTCTTCCGATCTTTTCGATCTTAACGAGTCAACGAGTTAAGGCCCAAACGCAATGTGGGTGGAAGTGGAACGGAAACGGGAAGTTTGAAAGTTGTCAAAAATGACATCAAGGTGCCTAACCGAAGTCGATTTTGTTCTAACTAGTTTTCAATCCGACAAGTAGGCTTACTCAGATCGGGCTTTTCCGCTGCCGCTGCCGTTCCGCTTCCGCTGTTATTGCGCTTGGATCTTTACTCGAGCCTTTACTCTCACCCCATACTGCGTGGTAAATTAAACGAACACAACATTTGACGATGTTAACTACCTCCCTCCTGTGCTCATTGCTCCTTACCGTCACGACAACATTTAATTGAATATTATAAAGGACATAATTTCTTGGGGTACCAACGTAAACAAGATTATTGATGGTCCGAAAGTGAGGATAACAATAACAAACCAATATGTTTGGGGTCTCCCTTAGCTCAGTCGGCAAAGGCGCAGCTACAAAGCAAGACCATGCTGGAGGTGGCTGAGTTCAATTCCCGGTCCGGTCTAGGAATTTTTCGGGTTGGAAAATTTCTCGACTTCCCTGGGCATAGAAGTATGATTGGACTTGCCACACAATTATACCAATGCAAAAATGGTACAGGCATCGAAAGCTCTCAATTAATAACTGTGGAAGTGCATCTAGAACACTAAGTTGAGAACACGCAATAAGCTAATTTGCGATATGCAATAAGCTTGAAAAGCGAAGAAGAAGAAGAAGATGTTTGGCCAGAGCGAAAGTGAGGATAGCAAACTAAGCACTTGAAAAAAATGGGATTACGAAAGTGTGCGAGTTATAAACGTCAGAAAGGTCACTTAAAATCACTTTTAAACCATAATATCGATCTACCAAAGATCGATTCTTTGGTACCGATTTAATCAGTGGATCGATTCTAGAGCCAAATATAAGATCGATCCGTCAAGATCGATCTTTCTCTGAAGATCGCCCAATCCTAGAATGAGCACCGTTCAGTGGGACCGCATCGAATTCGATTTTTAAGTCTGTGTTAGGGAATGCGCTGTTTTCAGACATTCGGTGATAATTTTGATCACCATTGCAACAGTTGGACATTTGATATTTTTCAATAGTGACTAAGTGTTCATTTTAGCAGATTGGTAGATAAATTTCCAATCGTTTGGCTTGTTTAGAATTAAAATCTATCTGCTATTGGTCGAAACCTGACCTCTTTTCGTAATGCGGTGCATTATGGTTTTTTGAAATTGCGTGAATTCTATAGATCCTGTGGAGATCTATCTAGCCCTGATGTATGTGTTGGTAGAGGGAAAAATGTAAAATTTGCGCGAGACGATGTCTTAACACTCGAAAGCAATTTTGTGAAATATGTAGCAAAACAAATCCTAGCTAGTTCTGCATGATGATTTTATTTGATTTTATTTATTTGTAAAGTTGCCGGGAAATACCAGCTGGCTATTTGTTTTTTTATGATAACTCCTTACTTGAAAACAGGCAAAAACTCACAAACAGGTTGCTTTTTCATGGTATACAGTGTGATAATTCAATAATCAATAAATTATCTCAACATTTAGTGGCAAACCATTCATAAATTTTGGTAAATTACAAAAAATTCTATAATCCACATTCAATTTCATATGTAAGCGCCGATTGAAACAATCTTTTTGACGTCACTACAAGGGCGATTGATTAAACGAAAGAAACGAATCGTGCGGAATGAAAGCCGAGGAAAAAGGCCTACAATTCCACACCTTCTATAGACAGGTTGAGCCTTGATAGCTAGCTGCTTGCGGGAACTGATGACCTTGATCAATGTCCAAATAATACTCTTTAACAAATTTTTGGTGGCCCTGAAAAGGACCGTTTTGTAGTGATGGTTGAGTAATTCTGAGCTGGGTGTTCAACACGGATGAGGCTGTTGAGCTGTATGCCGTTTGGAGAGAGGGTGACACGCTTGGCATAGATGACCGACCCGCAGCGACTCACGAAGAGCTACTGATTCCGATCCATAGCATAGCGGTGCAGCTTCTTCCTCCTTTGATGGTTGCTTATGTGGGCTCTGCAGATCGCTGCTTGCAGGCAGTCTTTCATTGTTACTGGAGAACAATTTTCAACGCCACACGCCGAAAGCACTGCTACTGCTACTACTAATTTCGACGACCGAACACCACCACACAGTGGTGTGGTCGTTGGGAGCGTGTGGTTCTGAGTATGGCGATGAGTGTGCAAAATATTACGCAATTCCATCCTACCTATTCGCACGCGCCCGAGGATCGGATGCGAATGCCACTTCGACTTGTTTCGTCTACTTACTACTCTCTGACGACTGTGCTGGGGAAGCAGCATATGCATGTAGGTAATTGGTGGATTTGTTAGTTAATTCGTTTATTATTAATCAGTTTTTTTAATATTTTTTTGTTGAAAATCAACATTCGGTATCGTTATCGATGCGTAGCCATTTTTCTGATCGATTGGTGATAAAATTATTGAAATTAGACCAGGGGCAGCTGAGTTATTAACGTTCAAAATCTTTCTTAATTTGTTACATGTTCCATTTTCGGTTTTCACAAAGTGTACCCCCATATAGAAATCAAAGACGTAGTCCTACGTCAATATCATAACTATTAAAACAACTGGAACGATTGGTAATAAAAAATGCTTTTTAGGAAAAATTTAATAATTTTAAAGAATTGGGATTGTGTTTTGAAAACAATTGACTCTATTTGTTTTTTTGTGGATTCTATTCCAGAAGGCGCAATATGTTTTTATATTTTTACTTGAAAATTTAGGCTTTTTACACAACATATAAAAAATCAGCAACGTATTTTTTTTTTTCGTTTTCGAGTAATATTTTTTTGAAGTTATTCCTCCGCCGCCCTTAGTTTTGTCGGTAAAGGCGCAGCTACAAATAAAGACCATGTTGAAGGTGGCTCATTTCAATTCCCGGCCCGGTCTTGACTTCCTTGGGCATAATATATGATTGTACTTGACACACAATTATACTAATGCAAAAATGTTACAGGCATCGAAAACTCTCAATTAATACTGTGGAAGTGCATCTAGAACACTAAATTGAGGGCACGCAGTAAGCTACAATGCGATCAGTAATAAGCTTCATATGCGAAGAAGAAAGAGAAGAACATTTTGGCCGAACTCAGTAGATTTTAATCGTTTCTGGATAGATTTAGGATAAGGTGTATCTAACCATAAATTCGACGTTACACTTCTAGCAGCGTACGAATAGTGGCATATTTCTTATTTTTTCACGATTGCTTCTAAGAATGTGCTTTTTGCAGGGGTCATATTTTAGTCTCTTTTTGGCCTGCATCGCCACGAAAAACAGCCACCTTACTTCTGTGAGCAATATATGTACCATTACTATTATAATATAATTTGTCTACGAAATAACCGAATCGCTCGGGACATAAATACCGAATTGCTCGGTAGTTTTGACAGTTCATCGAAAAATCGGTTTACCGAACCTCACAGTTCGAAAAAGTAGTGTAAATGGAGCGTCACATATCATAAAATTTTACACTATATATCATGTAAAGTTATGAGACATTTCATGCAATGTGGCAAATATTGTATACAAAATCCCATTGTTGTAAACAACATTCTTTACAAGTTGCTCGGTTGCGTGAAATGAAATACAAGTTTACGTGAATTTATGTTAACATCACTATTAAAATTCAGAATTTATATCTGTGTACTGTTCACCAACGAAAAGATCTTGACTTACTGAACAACTTGTTCGAAAACATATACTTTATATCTCGTCATGATCTTGAGATATTTTATGTGCAAACATTTCACACGTATACTAGCGCCACGAAGTGAGAAAACTCCAAACTACTGTCCACCAGCTAAAAGGCCTTATTTGAACAGGATGTCTTTCACTACGTTGTGTATTTGTATAATCGTAATTTCACCATTTTAATTCTGTTTATTGCCTCCGAGAGGCATCCTGCCTCCTCGGAGGTAGTACGAATACTTAACTTATTACATTTTTATACTGTCTTCTCTTAGATACTGCGGCTCAAAGCAATTCAATATCGATCATATATCATATATTCTACTTTTCAAAACGTAAACAAAATATTGAGAACATACAAAAACATCTACAGATGGAATGACGGATAAACCTATACTACTGAAGAATAGATCGTTACCATCGTATCGGGGGGATTTGTTGCTGCCACTATAAATTTTCAAATGTGGCATATATAGCCCGACGCCGATGGTGTGATCGAACATACTGCCCACCAAAAAACGGATGTTTTTTAATAAATTTTAAAAGAAACGAAATCATTGCCATGCTGAATTTACTATATAACGCTGCGGTCCGATTGACTAATGTTTGTCGACGCTGTGGTCCAAGAGCGCAGTTCGACTGTAAACAGTCCGATAATGGACGCAAGGGTCCGGTGGGTGGACGCAAGGGTCCGATGGGTGGACGCAACGGTCCGGTGAATGGAAGTTGCGGTTCATCAATGATGCTACGCAGGGTTGCTTCCACTCACTTGCTATAAATTTTTTTTTTTCGGAATTATACAAACATTAGATGTTTTAATGATATGTTGTACTTGTAAGTAACAAGAAGAGGGTGTAAAGTATGTGTTTGATTTTTAAAACCTGTCAATTTCGCTGATTGTGACAGCGATCTTATGATTCGTGAGCGTTCACTCAGAGTGAGCGCTCACGAGTCGTAAAATTGCTGATTGTGACGCACTGAAAGCAATATTGACAGATTTTATGTGTCAAACATATACTTCATGACCTCTTCTTGTAACTTACAAGTACTAATTAGCATTATACTATTTCATGATTTCATAATTCTGAAAAACATTTTTTTATAGCAAGTGAGTGGAAGTAACCCTGAATTGCTACGTTGCGACGATGAGAGCACTGCGGTACTAAAATGGTTGCAGGGATCCCGCGGTGGAAACAGGAGTCCAGCAGTGGAAAAAGGGGTCCAGCAGTGGACGCAGGGGTCCTGTAGCGGACACTGGGGTCCGGCAGTGGACGCAGGGGTCCGGCAGTGAACGCAGGGGTCCGGCTGTGGACGCAGAGGTCTGGCAGTGGACGCAGAGGTCCGGCAGTGGACGCAGAGGTCCGGCAGTGGACGTAAGTGTCTGACGGGAACGATAGCTATTCAAAAGAGACACTGTACAATCCGACTAACACGCAGAAGTCCAACAAAGGAACTGGGTTTCGCTAAGTATAATCCATAATCCAACAAGCACATCCACGATCTGGTAAAGCAATACTATGGTCTGAATATGATCTAGCACTACATCTTCTCAGTAGATGATGATTGAAGTGAGTTCGAACAACAATGGCGAAATGTTCCATTTTGCACTAGATGCAGTGATGAAACAATGGCGAAAATTATCCAACTTCCAATGGCGATGACGATAAACTTCCTTCAAGTACAATCCTAGGTAGTATGAACACTTAACTTATTACATTGTTATATTGTCTTCTCTTAGATACTGCGGCTCAAAGCAATTCAATATCGATCATATATCATATATTCTACTAATCAAAACATAAACGAAATATTTAAAACATACAAAAACATCTTCAGATCGCTACCATCGATTGCTGCCGCTATAAATTTTCAAATGTGGCAGAGCCCGACGCCGATGGTGTGATCGAACAGGCCTTGACCTGCTGAAATACTTTGCCAAGACAGTAACTTTCTATCTGGTCAGGATCTCGAGACATATCACATGCGAGAATTTCACATGTATGCTACCGCTACGTAGTGGAAAAATTCTGAACTATTGTCCACCAGCAAAAAGTTTATGATCTCTTCAACAACTTTTCCGGCAATATTATCTTTTTATCTGATCAGGATCTCGAGATATTCCATTTTGCAACCAAGTATGTCAAAGTAAAGTTTAAATTCAGATATTTTTCTGCGCCCACAAATTGTATGTTATGGAATATCGCACTGAAATAGCATTTTCTAAAATAAATGCATCCTTAGATGGTTTGATCAGAAGAGCTGGGATAGACACGAGTGGCACGATCTTCAGGAAGTTCATCCAGTTTCTTCGATTTGTCGATAACATCGACATCATGACACGGAACTTTGAGACGATGGCGGAAACGTACATCAGATTGAAGCCAGGCGGATTGGACTTGCCATCAACGCATCGAAGACGAAATACATGAGAGGAAGAGGTTCTAGGGAAGACAATATTAAGCTGCCACCCAGAGTTCAGATTGACGGTGATAAAATCGAGATGGTCTACGAGTTCGTGTATTTCAATGACATTTACATAAGGTCTGGGCCATCAGGCAGCATGCTGGTGTTAGAAGCAAAAATGTTGTTAACATTTCTGAACATCTGCGAACAGATAGAAATACGTCACTGCCAACAGCTGTTTCGTGTAAAAAGATAAACATTGCAATAAAAAACGAACACCACTAAACATTTGCACATTTCACTAACACCAATAAGCCCTTTGGCCCACACTGTCGAAAATGATAGCAGCAGAGAAATTCAAAGTCGCATTATGGCAGACAATCTTGCCCACTTAGGACTTCGGAGGACGCTGCGGTCGAATAAAATTCGCCGCCGCACGAAGTTGACTATCTACAAGTCGCTGATTATACCAGTGGTCCTCTACGAAACCTAGGGCCTTATTGCACAAGTCAAAACAAAGATTTTTTGTATGAACAGTTGTTTAGACAAATTTTGTTAATTCGCACTACGAGGCTGGCAACGTGTGGCCATCGATCGAGTAGAGTGGAGACGACTTCTTCGGACAGCAGAGGACATCAAGGCCTTAGCCTGATTGGCATGGTATGTTTGATTACTGTAACGAATGCGAAAGAAGAAAAGTTGAGAAGTATAAATTTGGTGAATGCTCTTTCGTCCTCTTCCACCCTAAATACTGTACTCGAAAAAAAAAGCAACAGACAAAAATGATCACCAAAAATTCATTTTAAGTTGGATATTTTTGAAACTCTCAGGGAATAAATAAACACACATTAGCTATGTTTTTGCACAGTTGGTCCATTCAACCTCCTCTTCTAGGCTTAATGCCCGCACCTTGGACTTAACGCTACCCATCAAATCCTGTACAACACTTGCGCTATCTTTCTTACACACTTTCATCCACTCTTTCTTCAAATCCTTGTCGTTTTTGAAGACCCTCCCTGTTTTCCGGAGCTAGCCCTTCATAATCGCCCAGAATTTTTCTATTGGGTGAAGTTCTGGCGAGTTTGGTGTTCGCATGAAGCCGCATCGTGTTTGGTCCTAAAATTTGATACAATGCACTTAAGTATAATGAGTTTTGTATAAAATCAGGCTAAAATTTTCCGAGGCATCCAATTCCGTGGTCAGAGTTCATATATAAACCAGATTAAAAAGTTTAGTATAAGCATTTATGGAAAATGAGAGGCACATTAAAAATGAATTACAGATTCGCATGTGGTACATCACATTGCCATGGAAATCCAGCAAAACGCGGGTTTACCGGGAGAGTTGAGGTTCGTTCAAAATCCTTGAAGGTACGCTATAGTACGCTATTGGTACATTCCAACGTATCATCTTTGAAATTCATTCAGTTTGTCCCGCTGGATAGATTGACGTCTATAAACTAAAATTGTAAATAAGGATTTAGGAAAAACTGTTTGAGCACAGTTAAAATAGCGTGGAATGCAATGTTCCAAACCAGTAATAAATATGAAACCTGATTGGTTAATCAAGTTTTGGAAAACAGTTTTCAGCTATACGAATTACAAGCAGTTCTGTTTTCTTATATAAGTATTTTCAAAATTCTGTTAAAGGAAATATTAGAAAATTTTGCATAGCTTTTGCAAAAATAAATCATAAGTTCAGTTGGGTTCTTTGCGAGTATTGAGTTTATTGCATGTTCATAAACTGCTTTTGAATTGGGTTCAAAATCCACATTGCGCTCAGAAAAAAACAACTCTTTAAGATACATTTTCAAAATAAATGAACTGAAATTTATGAACCTTAAATTTTAAAAATTAGCGTGTTGTAAAAGTATCAAAATGTAATCAGATAATTGAATAAAATATTTACCAAAAAATACCAATGTCACCCGTTTTTGCTTAGATAAAACCTTGCCAAGCACAAAGGTTTCAGCTGTCTCTTTCTTCAGAAATTAATTACGCCACTGCACACTGGGCCAGGAACCGAAATTAGCAAGACAAAACCTCTAGCGCATTGGGTTTCCATTATATTGAATTGGTGTCTTTGGCAAAGTTTCTCGGTTTAATATGCACGTTCATCTGGTCATGGAAATTAGTTCCAATTGTCTCCGCATAGATGATGCTGCGATACTAACTTTCTTATTTCACATGATAGAGGTTTGCTGTCTTGGGAAAAGTTGTAGAACATAAAATAATATATTCAAATGCCGAAGAATTTAAAGTTCTAGGTCTTCAAATATCAAAGATACAGTGAATATTGTAAAATTTAACTGAAATTTACGTTTTTTGTACTATTTTCCATACAAAAGAGAAATCCTTCATTTTTAACACCGTATATCTTTTAAGTCCAATAATTTGCAAGTTTTGAGGAAGAGTTCCCAATATTTTGGGTCGATACAAGAGAGATATTAGCCAAAATAGTGAAAATTACCATGATTTTCATAATCCGGTTTCTCGAAAAGTAGCAAGTATTAGCAAAAAGTTGTTTACCTTCTGGAATGTACCATTTATCATCAATCAAAGGTGAAAGTTTGCCGGACATATAATTGTATATATTTGAGATATCTGAATTCATATACTACAATGTTTATTCAATTAGCGTTCGCCAATGCACGGCTTGCTGGCTGCGTGCAATGGAAACGATGGAATATGTCTCTTATGCTTCCCAAATTGCACGTTGGCGAACGCTGTACTAATGTATGCACAAAGCTTCTTCATGTATATTCTCGAACATGTGTGCGCGTGACAAATGTTGATGAGATATCTAGATTCATAGTAATTTTTTTTTTCAATTCTTACAACTACCTGTTATCTTACAATGTCGATTATTGCAATTGATTGTCAATGGAATACGTCCTCGATGTTTGCAAGACGACTGAATTGTCGAGAATGGTGCTTCTGATATTTTCTGATGGATTTGTTCCGCCGCTCTTGCGCCTCTTCAGATCATAAACCAATCGGAATATCACAATGGCTTATGATTGTCGGTCCATGTACCAAGATCATGTGTACCGTAGGTGACAAAGGGTAAAACTATAATAATGGACAACAAACCTTCTAGTCTCTTCTGCGTCGGTTTCGAATGCCTTTACGTCGATATCAAGCTTGCTAGATAGCGCACACAGAATTGTAACGAATCGACGAAGGATATCCTCCTCAATTCCTGTAATTGTTGCCGTTATTTCTGGATTCTGAAAAAAATCTTCTGGCGGTGTTGCCATCATTACTATTACCTGACGAAATGAAAATGTTTTCGAATGGGTATCCTAACAAGACGATAAAATGATAATCAGTCGTCTTGCAAACATCGAAGACGCAGAAACAGTTTCTTCAAATCGATAAAGAGCAATTTCCAGGACCCGTGAAAATACTGTTGCAATTTCCAGAACCCGTGAAAATACTGTTGCAATAATCGACATTGTAAGATAACAGGTAATTGTAAGAATTAAAACAAAAATAATTTCTATGAACAACTATACATGAAGTAGCTTTGTGAATACATTACTAGAGCGTCAACCAACGTGCAGCTAGCGAAGCATAAGAGACATATTCCATCGTTTCCATCGCACGCAGCCAGCAAGCCGTGCATTGGCGAACGCTTATTGAATAAACATTGTAGTCTATGAATTCAGATATCTCAAATATATAAAAGTATATGTCCGGTAAAATTTCACCTTTGATTGATGATAACTGGTACATTTCAGAAAGTAAACGACTTTTTGCTAATACTTGCTACTTTTCGAGAAACCGGACTATGAAAATCATGGTAATTTTCACTATTTTGGCTAATATTTCGCTTGTATCGACCCAAAATATTGGGAACTCTTCCTCAAAACTTGCAAATTATTCGAGTTAAAAGATACACGGCGTTAAAAATGAAGGATTTCTCGTTTGTATGGAAAATAGTACGAAAAACGTAAATTTCAGTTAAATTTTACAATATTCACTGTATCTTTGTTATTTGAAGACCTAGAACTTTAAATTTTTCGGCATTTTAATACATTATTTTATGTTCTAAAACTTTGCCGAAGACAGCAAACCTCTATCATGCGAAATAAGAAAGTTAGTATCGCAGCACCATCTATACGGAGAAAATTGGAACTTATTTCCATGACCAGATGAACATGCATGTTAAACCGAGAAACTTTGCCAAAGACACCAATTCAATATAATGCAAACCCAATGCGCTAGAGGTTTTGTCTTGCTAATTTCGGTTCCTGGCCCAGTGTGCACTGGTTCTACTTTGTTCAAGCGCAAAACCATTATTAAGAACTTGTGCTTAACGGTTTCTGATATTTTAGGAAAATGTATAGACCCTGAGGTTTCACATAACTTGAAAGTTCCCGTATTTAGAAACATTTTTTTTTTTGCGTAGGACTACGTCTGTGATTTCTATATGGGGGTACACTTTGTGAAAACCAAAAATGGAACATATAACGAAATTATGAAAGATTTTGAACGTTAATAACTCAGCTGCCCCTGGACCAATTTCAATTATTTTATCACCAATCGTTCAGAAATATTTCTACGCATTGTTCAAAACACTTTTGAAAAAGTGGTAAATGTCAAGCATTGTCCAAAAGCGTCAAAATAACTAACAAATCCACCAATTACGTACACGCATATGCTGCTTCCCCAACACTGTCACGAGAGAGTCGTTAGTTGACGAAACAAGTCGAAGTGGCAATCGCCTCCTATTTTCGAGCATGTGCGAACATGGAGGATGCAATTGCGGAACATTTTGCACACTCATCACCATATTCAGCACCACACGCCCCCAACGGCCATACAAAATGCTGTCCAGAGTTGTAATTTTGTTTCCAAACTTGGAAGCGGGGGTGCAAGTGATTTTGATCGATTCTCTACATCGACTTTCTGTTTCGAGTTATTACGACAGTAAACATATTCATTGATACGTTTGTTGTTCTGGATGATAGAAGAGCATGGCAGAAATAGGTTAGTGAAGCCATGGTCATCAAAAGAGGAAATCGATGAAGAAAATTGGCTTTCACCCCTCTGATTCTAAGCCCCATAATTCAGTCGTCGTTATAGCAATGAAAACAATCCCAGTCAGCGCCGCCGGGATGTTCTGAGGCATAGCATCTCTGATCACGCCTTCCTTCGGAAGGGAAGTAAAGCCGTTGGTCCCCGGTTCATGAGTTGATGGGTCGATAGGAAGGGTCCAGGTGTGGGAGCTACCTCCCTGGCGTCGGTAGCTTTGGTGCTCAGCACGGAAAACAAGACCAGAGATGTTATGCCTCAGAAAATCCCGGGGGTGCCGACTGAGATTGAAGCCAGGCCTTTTGGGGTGAGAGGCAATCACGCTTACCACTACACCACCGGTGCCGCTCATACTTAGAAACATGTTTAAGAATCGTAGAATTTAATAATATTTCAAAACTAGAATTTAATAGTTTCGGAAATCTAGTATTTTATGCCTCATCTAATTTTCAAGATAGTCATGGTGCTTGCTGAATAAACAAAAGTTAAACAATCCCACAGAGTGACTTCATTCATCTACTCGCCAAACATCGCACGGTTCGCATAGTCAATGTTTTTTTTTTTCGGTTATGTATTACCACACCGATGCTTCATTACATGTTATTCCCCCCCCGGTTTCTACCAACTCCCCCATCCGAGCTTTGATTATCATTTCACCGCTCTGGTTTTTTTTTTGTTTATCAAGTTTGTGTCTTGCACTGAACATCAACATCAACCGCAGTCAAAGCGAGGCAGAAAGAAAGATCATGGGAAAAAGTTTTCCCACTACACTCCGGAGTGCTTGCTGTTTTGGTTCGCCCAAAGCAGTTTGCTCTTTCTCCAAAAAAAAAAAAAAAAGTCCAACTAACTAAAACAGTAACACCATCAGCTTCCCCTGGTCATAGCCGCTGGGGCACCGGAGGCGCTGCTTTTGGGAAGAAAAAGTCAACCCGACAACGACGACGATGCTGTTTTGTTAATCGTGATGTAATAAAGAGAAAGGCTCTTGTCAGGTTTGAAGCCGGTTCGGGTCACTGCTGCTGCTGCTGCTGCATGCTGTCCGATGTTGGTGGTGGTTCGAGTGGGAGGAAAGTGTCGCTCCCCTTCGTCGACACCTCGCGGTTGTGAGAGAATTTGGGTTCGTCGCTTCATCTAAATAGCTGCAGTCAAGTCTTTTCCCACCCCGCATGAGAGATTTGTGATGATGTGGATTTTTTTCGCGCCCGTTTACGATGTTTGAAATTTATCATAGCTGTTGATGGCGTATATTTACACTTCTGATTGACCGTATGCTTGTCGTTATCGTTCAAATTGGGGAGGTGAACTTTGGACGTAAAGAGCGCGTTGGTTCCGGTGAAAGATTTGACTTCTTGAAAGGGTAATTTAAGCTGTGTAACATGACGTTTTTCTAATGAGCCCTTTGGGTTGCGCAACTTATTCCTACTTGGAGAACAATTATAAATGAATGGATGTGACGAAATTTGCATAGCACCGTTTTCCTTGGTTTCCGCAAATTGTGCAGTCAGCATGCTATCTTTAATTACACTGTCACTTTGCACCTCTTCTGTGACGCGAATG
This sequence comes from Ochlerotatus camptorhynchus, assembly GCF_037179485.1. NCBI lineage: Eukaryota > Metazoa > Arthropoda > Insecta > Diptera > Culicidae > Ochlerotatus > Ochlerotatus camptorhynchus. The sequence continues at coordinate 390,984 of NW_027040522.1, forward strand.
CAAAACGGTTTCTATTTATGGAAGATTAAAGGGTGATACGGTCAAAATTTGGTCAATATCAACTTGACGTATTTCTTTCAATTTTGCATTTAAAAAACCTGAACACCCCTCATTTTGAAGGTGTGTGTGTGTAGAATGTTGCTCCTATTTTGATTTTGGAATTCACTCTTCAGTTGTCAAAATGCCGTCCAAGCAAGAAGAGCAGCGTATCAAAATTTTGCTCGCGCATCGCGAAAATCCGATCTACTCGCACGCAAAGTTGGCAAAATCGCTAAAAGTTGCCAAATCAACCGTTACAAATGTAATTAAAGTGTTTTGGGAACGTTTGTCGACAGCCAGGAAGTCTGGATCGGGGGAAAATCGAAAACCGGAAGCCGCTGAGACGACAAAGAGAGTTGCCGGTAGTTTCAAGCGAAACCCTAACCTCTCTCTCCGAGATGCCGCAAATAAGCTGGGTGTATCGTCTACAACCGTGCATCGAGCCAAAAAACGAGCCGGACTATCGACTTACAAGAAGGTAGTGACTCCAAATCGCGATGATAAACAAAATACGACGGCCAAAGCGCGATCCCGGAGGCTGTACACGACGATGCTGACGAAGTTTGACTGCGTGGTAATGGACGACGAAACCTACGTCAAAGCCGACTACAAGCAGCTTCCGGGACAGGAGTTTTATACGGCAAAAGGAAGGGGAAAGGTAGCAGATGTTTTCAAGCACATGAAACTGTCAAAGTTCGCAAAGAAATATCTGGTTTGGCAAGCCATCTGTACCTGTGGCTTGAAAAGCAGCATTTTCATAGCTTCCGGGACTGTCAACCAAGAAATTTACGTGAAAGAGTGTTTGAATAAACGTCTGCTGCCTTTCCTGAAGAAACACGGTTGTTCCGTACTGTTTTGGCCGGATTTGGCATCTTGCCATTATGGTAAAAAGGCCATGGAGTGGTACGCCACCAACAACGTGCAGGTGGTTCCCAAGGACAAGAACCCTCCCAACACGCCAGAGCTCCGCCCAATTGAGAAATACTGGGCTATTGTCAAGCGGAACCTAAAGAAGACCAAAAAAACTGCTAAGGGCGAGCAGCAGTTCAAGGCAAACTGGCTTTCTGCGGCGAAGAAGGTGGACAAGGTGGCTGTACAAAATCTGATGGCAGGGGTCAAGCGTTAGGCCCGGCAATTCGGATTTGGAAAAGCGGAAGCCTAACTGAATATTTTTTCTGAATTTTATACTAATTGAACTTGAAAAAGAAATTTAATTTGATTTTTTAAATAAACGATTTCACCGATTTACACGCGTTTTCCCTTGACCAAATTTTGACCGTATCACCCTTTATCGTACCACGTGACAGGAACTTGTAATCGTATGGGTGGTGTATTGAATTTCTCTTTCTAAAATTTTGTAAACAACCTGAGCTCATCCGAACAGTTGGAAGTATCATCACTTATCACCAGCTCTTTGCTGGTGAAAATCAGATCACTCCTTCCGAAGCTGATAACCACGGTCGCAGTTATTGTAGGGCAATTAGCACCAATGTGTGAGCAATGAATCGCTTGACAAGCTTTTAAAACGATTCGAATATTCGGAGATTTACTTCACAAAAAAATATGTGTTAAATATAGTGCCTGTTTGCCTGCAAACCAAGAAGGCAGCAGCAGCTTCGAATCGAGTGCACCTACATTTGAGAGACTTTTCCTCTCCACTTGTTGGCTACGGTCGTGATGCACTGGCAAGCTTCCGAATTCCACTTTCCATTGATGTAGGATACAGCTACACCTGATCTGCTATCATCATGCTACTGCCTGCTGCGGCTGATGATTATGCGTGCATGTGCGGGTGAGGAAAAGTGCACACGCCCTGCTGTTTGTTGCGTGGTGGTGCAGGGCTTGATAATTTCGCTGAAATTTTGCAGCCAGCAGCAAACTTTACACGTGATGGGGTGGTCTTATATGCAGTGGAAAAATAGATTTTGTGCTTACAGTGAATCACATCTGGAGAAATGTGTATGTGACCCATTCCATGAAGTTCTTCACCGCGACTTTTCAACTACATTTCTTTTGTTATGCGTTGTCATTACTTTGTCTTTAATTTAAGGATAGACAATACTTTGAAAACATGATTGGAATTATCTTAGTAATATCAAAACACTTTTATTTCCCTGAATTTTTTTTTGTTAAAACAGAGTTAAATTCGAATTTTTTTTGTTTTTGGTCGCGTTGTTCGTGACGCTCTGTTTTATTGAAAGTAGCATTTATCCGTGACTATATTCATAACAATTGATTGGAAAACATAGTTAATCATATCTACATTGCCGTAGTATGAAGTTTATTATAAGTTTGAAACGAAAAGAGCAATCATGGGCCGAAAATAAGTGTATCTCGTCACCTGGGATGGGTCATGTAATATTTGCGTGTTTTGCTGAAGATACCCTCTAGCAGGGTGAATGTTCAGATTAGAGTTGAAAACATGATTTTTATAGGATGAGGTTCTTACACCATTTTTGGGTTTTATTGGGATGAGTTGATGAAGAAAATTATTTCAAATTATTTTCCTGGAATATCGATCTACCATAATTGAAAAACGCGACTTTCTTCGAAAGCTAGTTCGGTGGTCATCAGGTTTAAGTCTCAGCTTTTGGGTAAAATTTGGACAAAAGTTCACATTGAAGCTCCTGTTACGGTTGCTGAACTGTTGTTTAGCGCATTTTTTTTAGAGATCAAATATTAAAAATAGAATGATTTATCATTGAAGCAAAAGCATCTTTATCAGGTCAACACTTATCGTGGTTGAAAGAAATCCGTAAATCTAAGGAATGAATCGAAATTTCGAACCCCCACGGTATTTATTTACCTGTTGTTCAGGTAAAATTTAAACAGTCAGTGACCAGTCCACGATAACTTGCAGCTACGTGACCATTGAGACTCTTCTGTACTCTGAAGGCAAATGAGGTGCTCTGCACTTTTGTATCCGCATGTAATCGTGGACTGGTCGAAATACTGATAAAAGTTGATTATCAAGGCCAAATATGATCAAAATGTCACGTTAATTTTATGGTAATTCTATATTTAGTGTCGTCCATCCCTAGCAACACACTTGTCATTGAACAGTTGCGGTTATCTTTGCCATCAAAAAAGTGCTCCAATGTTCCTTGAACATCTACAAAGTTCCCTTATCCTTGCTTCTTAACATCTACAAAGTTCCATTAACTTCTTTTAAGGTCCAAGGTATTTTGTCCATGTTCTGTAATTCGAACAAGATCTCAGCACATCCATAACCTTATACAAACTTCAGGAAAGACTTTGAACATATTCTACGATATTTTTTTTAAGTAGATTGGTGTAACAAAGTTCTCAAAACTTCCAATAAGTTCCCAAATTAATCCATGAAGTTTTAAGATGAATTTTGAACTTTTACAATGAGCTTCTACGAAATATCAGGAATTCCTCGAACTTTAATGGAGAGACTCTGTAAAAAAAATCGCTAATTTTTAATAATAGAGCACGCCTTTTTTTCTAGAGTTGACCAATCTAGCATCTCGGTTGGGCTCTCCATGCGATACACAATACTAACAGATGACTCGAGCTATGGTGCTCACTAGGTCACTGCAGCTTTTAGGCTCGTATTGTGATCAACTGTGTGTATTAGATTACGACCATAAATCCGGAGAACCCCGAGATCTGGGCGCAATCGCTCCTGCAAACAAACACGCCAACAACCGGTCTCCCGCGAACAAAAGAACAATCCTGCAAACAAACTATACCAAATCATAGAGAATACTCTACCTGTTTGTGCTATTAGTTTTTTCCAGACTGAGCCCCAATTCGCGAGAAACCAGTAAATGACGTGCCTATTTACAAAAGCAACTACGCTCCAACCTCGAAGCTCTCCGGAAATATGTGATAAATCATGTAAATGTAAGTGGAATACAGTAATGTCCCGATTTTGTCAGCCCCCTTTTTTGAAAATGTTTTCCAATGTTCTACAAAACCCATGCCCTTTTTCAGTAATCTTCTTGAACCTATTGCACCAAAATATACTTTAAATATACCACTTAACGATGAATGAGAAAAATTTAGATTTATGGGTATGTGAAATTATTGAAAGAAAAAAGTTTGAAGCGCGGAGGGGCTAACAAAATCGGGTCATTACTGTATTTTAAATAAATAAATTCATTCTTACCTTTTTATGGTTGTTTGATTATTAATTGCTATTATTACCTGCTTAGAGTTGGCTCCTTTAAAATAATGTGTAGCATTTACCTCATTATTCTTCAGCTCCATCGATTTCCGTTCCTGCGTGGTGGTGATATAACCACGCTCGGCATATTATCCTGTAGTACGACTTGGGCGTACACCATGCAAGTTACTCATCTCTCGTCAAGATGATGGGATGTGGGGTGATGGTGAAGGGATATAGAAAACGAATAAAAGAACAGAGGGAAAGGTATTGGTATTGGCTACATTAACCCCCCCCTACACACACACATACACGTGCGCATATACACACACACACACACACACACACACACACACACACACACACACACACACACACACACACACACACACACACACACACACACACACACACACACACACACACAACGAAAAAGAAACATAGATGCACAGCCAAACAGAAATAACATATTTAATATTTCTCTCCACAAAACATACTCACTAAAACACTAGCGCCATCTGTTGAGTATCATGTGATGGATAGTACGCTGCACAGATGGCGCTAGTGTGCAGACGTCAACCGCAAGGGAACCGACTATGCGCGCCACAGGTGGCAGCACCACCAACCAAAAACACTCAAATTGACCGTCAAATGCGTGTTTGATGAACTAAATGCGAGTGTTATGTCTGTTTGTCTGTGATAGATGGGTTATTAGGAAAGTACAACTACATTATAACTATTAGTGCAATGGATCAACGTTAGTTTCGGGGTCATGTTAGTGTTAGAGTTTTCTTAGTATTGACCCGTATTCAGCCCTGTCGGCCCCTCGAACACTAGTTGCAGGCAGTTTTTGTTAGGACATGCGACACTGTTACTGCTACTATGTTAGAGGTATGACTCGTCAAGTTTCGAAGTGAAAAAAAAAAACTGTTAGAGCTTCCTTATAAATTAACTTTACACTCAAAGCAAACTATTTACCTTAGTATTACAAAAGCGAATTTAAAATTACTATTTTATTTTATGCTAATATTAAAATTATGATAAAACTAAAATTTACGGCTCCGTGAAATTAACTCGCTTGAACCGTTCAAATCAATGAACTGAAGAAAAACTAAAATTTTAACAAATTGCAAAAAAAAAATAATCATACGACACTTGACAAATCATCATCAAGCCCCTCATCCTTGGACAGAGAATTTTTAATAATAGAGAACTTCCGCGCCAAATGACGAATCGTAAAAAACTCAAACTTCTCCGATTTGCATGATACTTTGCATAATTATTTATTATGGACAATCATTCACATAGCATAGAATGTAAAGGAAGGTGCCGTGAAATCTAAAGCAACTCAATCGTTAGCTTAATCTGATGCTTTTCATCCACATCGAAATCTTTCCAAGTCCAAGTAGACTTTTTGAAGTGTATAATTTATCAGTAATATAATCCTTTGTATTTACAAGTGTTTTTATGATGTAGTGGATTCAGTTCTTGTTTCTGGATACAAAGGTAGAGGTATGGAGACCTCAATCAAATCCCTGTTCAAAAGTTTCCTTGATTTCGTTAAACTTCGATGAAATTCTTCAAACTTTCCTTATGTTCTTAGAAGTTCTTTGAAATGCACAGTGCACGTCTCTGAGTTTGACAATTTTTTCCGGAAATTCTCAGATATTTCTTAAAGTTCACAGTGTTTTCCTATTGTTACTAAATTTTCCCTGTGAATCACAGTCCATTATAAAGTTTGGAAAAATTTCCTGCCGTTTAAAGAACTTTTTGCAGAGCATAATTGAAATGCATTTATTATTGCTACCTGATACACAGACCTCTCTTGAAGTTCGTAGAACTTACCAGGAGGATATTGAACTCCCCTGAAGCTCACAAAACGTCCCTGAAGTTGAATTTTTTTTTTCCTGATGTTTATAGAACTTCCCTGAAGTTCTATGAACTTCTCTGAAAGTTGTTGACTTTCTCTGCTTCTTTGGAGGAACTTCTTTAAACATTGCAGAACTTTCCAAAAATTCACTACAGTTCCTTAAAGTTCGCAGAATTCCCTAGAAAGTTGCTGAACCTTCCTGAAATATTCCATAGACAAAATATGGAAACAGCAATGAAGCTCAAGCAATTCTGTAGTAATTCAAGGTGAGAGCTACCTTAACTCACAGGGCAAGAGTAGCTAACCTCATGTGAGTTTCATTCCTGTTTTATCGGCATTATAGGTCAAACGATTTTCAAACAAATTCGTCATGGTTGCCAGAATTTATTTTCGATTTCGCCGTTTATTACGTATGATTACGTGGCTGTTTCGGACTGTCCTGATACGGATGTTACTTGAGAGTCAAAGAGAACTTCTTTAATCCCATTTGAATTAATTCAATCAACTTTCGAGCCTCATTTAACTGCATTTGTTAAATTCGTTATAGTTTCGTATGGTCAATAGTCCATATACGCCTTCATAATCTGCTTTGTAAAAATCAAAACACCTTTTCTAAAAAAAACTCAAGATGAAATATTTTAAATCCATCACAGAATTGATGTTAAGAATCAGTACTAATATCATGTGAAGAAAAAACTGAGGTTCATGAATGTTGCAAAAAAAAAAGTGCCTTCAGACATAGCGTGTAAAAGATCGCAACGAATTTTTAAAGAAGTTAAAAATCAGACATAACGCAGTGTCAAATACCGTCACTGAAACACTGCCGCCATCTGTTGATTACATTGCACTAGAAATATCCATCATAAAGAAAAAAAATTGTTTCAGAAGCTGAATTAAGGAATAAATTAATAAGATTTTTTTTCTTAATCATTCGTTTAAGGTAATTTTTTTAAATTTATTTTAGCCAACATTCTTATATTCAAGACGTGATGGTTGTCCTTACGCTGAGTTATATTATATTATATAATATTAACTTTTTAGTAATTCGAGTCAGACCATTATACTGGACAAAGTTGTTGAACAAGATATTTCAAACAACTTTGCCAAAGAAAGCAATTTTGATCTCTATTGGCTTACAATTTATATTGATGTCAAAAAATTAACTTAGGGTGGCCCCTCACAAATCAGATTTTCTGCAGTCAGTTGAATGAACTCAACACAGTCATTACCTCAGCACATGAAGAATACAATCGTAAAGTCGAAACTGAAATCAAATCATGTCCCAAGAACTTCTGCAATTCCGTGAACACGAAATTGAAGAGTAGCATCTTTCCATCACGAATTCACTTTGGCAGATATGTAGGAAATAACTCTTTGGAAATCTGCAATCTCTTTGCATATTTCTTCCAGGAAGTATACACTGCATTCTCCAAAGAGGACCGCAACCGCGACTATTTTGCATTTATCCCTAAATTTTCAAATGACATGTCTGTCAACCAACTATCGCAACAAGAAATTCACAACTGAAAAACTTGAACACATCTAAAGAACCAAAATCTGATGGGATAGCACCTGTATTCATGAAGAATCTTTCAGAAGAACTCTGCCTTCCTTTAGAACGCCTTTTTAACATGTCTTTGGAAAATTCAATATTTCCTGAAATTTGAAAAACCTTTCTTTTGGTGCCTATTTTCAAATCTGTCTCGAAATCTGAAATCCGAAATTACCGTGGGATTGCCAATATTTCTTGCATTCCAAAACTTTTTGAATCTATCATAAACGACAAGATCAACAAGTAAAAAACGCAAATAACAAATCAACAGCACGGCCTCTTCAAGGGCTGCTCCACTGCTTCTAATCTTCTGGAGTTTGTCTCTTTTACACTGAATGCCATGGATAATGGTAACCACGTAGAAGCTCTTTACACTGACTTCAGTAAAGCATTTGACAGAAAAGTAGAAATGGAAGCTGGACTTTTGAACTGGCTCCAGTCCTACTTAACACACCGTAAGCAAATTATACGCTCTCAAAATAAACATTCAGAACCAATTCTAGTCACCCTAGGGATCTCATTTAGGGCCACCACTTTTTATTTTGTACGTAAGCGACATTCCCTTCATACTTAAGAACATTAAAGTACTTGTGTATGCAGACGACATGAAGCTCTTCATTGAAATAAGAAATGCCTCCGACGCAGAAATACTCCAGACCGAAATAAATCTATTCTACACCTAGTGTTGCAAAAGTCTACTCCAACTCAAGCTTAAAAAAATGTAACGCAATAACATTTAGTAGAAAAATTGGAGCCCCTTGCATAAACAAACATTTAGGAAACGAAATAGTAGACAAATGTTACACTGTAAGGGACTTAGTCGTAATACTGGACATTTATACACAGTTCGAAAAAGTAGTGTAAATTTCTGTTCAATATGATGCACATAAATGGAGCGTCACATATTATATACGTTTACATTATATATCATGTAAAGTTCTGACACTTTTTATGCAATGTAGCAAATATTGTATACAAAAGCCCATCTTTGTAAACAAAATTGTTTGCAAGTTGCTCGGTTGCGTGGAATGAAATACAAGTCTACGTGAATGAATGTTTACATCACAATTAAAATTCAGAGTTTTTATCTTTTATCATAACACTATGATCGCGCATGGGCAGAACTTCCCTACGATGTGTGAATAGATGGTGAAAATAAAACACGGTCGTTTATCGGGCCATCCTGCCATGGCAGAGGCATGCGAACTATTGAATTTATTTGTAATCTTTACAATAGAACGGTAGGCATGATAACACTACGCTTGCGGCACTTGTGTATTGATATGAGTATTTGGGTAGGGTAGTTGCACACGTTTTGTACAAACACACTATCATAAGCAAATCAAATAGCATACTGGGCTTCATTAAGAAGTTCAGTTACGATTTTCAGGACCCATACCCTATACAATTACTATACACTACATAGGGTTAACTACCCCATTTCCGGCCTGTTAAGCACAACCCGCACTTAGTCTTTCCTAATCTAACGCAGCTTAGCACCACACGGAATGTTATTATTACTGATGGCTTCCAAATTTATTTACCTTTCCGTACGTACCGTAATATTTGATAAAGATCAACCAATCGTTGAGATATTGTCAAAAGTCCAACACTGCTTCTTGAAGCAAAACTCGGCCTACGGATTCTAAACTCAACCTAACGCATTGAAACGCCAATGAATTCACTTGGGCCTATCGGATGATGATAAAAAATGATTCGGTCGGAGCGCTTCTTTTGTTTTTGGGAATAATGGGTGCAAACCTTCATATCACGCGTTCTCATTGACTTCGTTCCGTAGCGTATTAACTAAAGTACCGTACCAGCCGCATAATAGACTTGTTAACTCTGAAATCATGGATTTATTTGAAGTTTTCTGCTTGATAGGCCCAAAATGGGCGATTAGGCCGAAGTAGTTCTCTACCCTATGTAAAATCTTTTCTGGAATACTCCCACATAGTATGGAGCCCATACACTGCCATATACGAAGAACGCATTGAATCTGTCCAAAGGAAATTTCTTTTGTCTGCTCTTCGACGACTAAATTAGACTGCATTTCCTCTACCATCCTATGAAACACGCTGCATGCTCATCAATCTACAAACACTAAAAGAACGGCGTGAATTTGCAATGCTTTTCTTTATCAATTACATTATTTCTCATCGAATAGAATCGGCAGCAATACTCTCACAACTAAATTTTTAGGCGCCCTTTTGAGCTCTTTGGAATCGAAAATTATTCTTTGAAAACACATGCCGAACAAAGTACGCAACTGTCCCATCAATCGAATGATGCATCTGTATAACATAAATTCCGAAGAAATTGACATCACTATGTCCAAAAACCAAATAAAAACACGACTAAAAGCAAATAGAAATAATGCATAGCGTGTAAGCGAAGACAACATATCAAGCAGACTGGCAACTTTGCCTGCATCCAAGCGACAGACACAATAGCGCTGCGCATGAGCGAAGGTGGAAGCAACGCATAGAAAAATGAGCAAATACTCAAACCTTTCTTCTGAGGATGGAACCTTTGCTATCCAATTCTATAGGAGCACCTTTGAGCGGCAGATGACGCGAGTGTACCTGTCTCATACCGGTTGTATAGGAAAATGGAAGAGATGCCAGTCTTCTTCATATGTCGTCTTTGATGTAAGTAAAACATTGTTAACATTTTATGTAGTCTTCTTTGCTTGACGAAATAAATTGCATCACATCAAATCAAATTGCACCACATCAAATTGCATCACAGAAAAAACGGAGGGGGGGAGGGGGTGCGACTCTATCTACGATGCATGAATGATTGTGTTTTGCTGTGACTAGCTGCACGACGCTGAGCAGATAGAAAGAAGATTGATGACGATTCTAGAGATTTACTGCAAAAAGATGATGCGCGATGCAAGTAGATGCAAGAAATGAAAGAAGATTTGTCGAAGATTGATTCGTCGTGTAACATTTTCTGAGCATCTAGATGCGTCACTCTCCTCGGAAAAAAACGCTGTAGAAAATTACCCATTGGGTATTTTCTCTAGAAAATTTGGGTAGAAGTAGTTTAGAGTGTATTGTTTATACTGTATTCTTCTCGCTGTCAGTTTTTCGAACGTTGAAAAAAGTCGTCACCCGAAAATCAACGTCGCGAATTCATTTGGTGCAAGCACCTGGAAAATCCTCAACTCTCTCATCGGGACATCGGAAAACAACTCGGAATAATGCAATCAACGGTTCCCCCGTAACGTGGGTAGATCACCTTTTCGTGGTACGTTACGGGATGTAAGATCTACCACCGATTCCTAGTCTTGACTACTTCAAACTAGGGGAACAGGATTTTACAGTAATCAAAGGAACACATCTTAGTCCTTGTTACTTTTTATGCCTTGTTGATAGTGATAAGTCCTCGGGTTGCGTGGACCGAGGATGATCTTGAAACAAGGAAAAAATGAGTTAGTTAGTCTTCACCTATGTGATTCCTAATCTTCTATTCGTTGTTTCCTAGTTTGAAGTGGTTAAGACTAGGGTTCTGATGCATGGTCATTATCGGTGTCATGTCTTGTTTTTTTTGCTAAGGAATCCAATTTTGACTGACAAAGGGGCGCGCCTTTGGAGGGTGTTTCAACACTCCGAAGGGTATAAATAGCGGGACCTTTCAATTAGAATCGATTCCTTGCGATAAAGGCAAGAATGACAACTGTATCAAAACCGAATACTTCATCATTTCTCAATAGTGATGGAGTAATACGACATGCACTAAACTAAGGACACGGGATATACTACAATAGATCAAATTACTGGTCGCAGTGGTTTTATGTCCCGAACAGAGGAAAAAAAAAAAAAAAAAAAAAAAAAAAAAAATCAACGGTGAGTCGTGTGATTTAGCGTTACTACGAAACTCTGAGCATCGAACGGAAGGAGATATGCCGTCAGAATGGATGATCTATTAGTGATCAGGATCACAAGCGTGTCGTGAAAGCGTTTTAGCGGAATCCCAATGCTTCGGTCATCCGGACCGGTAGGGATTGCATACGTACAAAGTGCAGAAGGCTCCAAATCGTGACGAACGGCAAAATACGGTGGGAAAGTCACGGGCCCGGAAACTGTACACCCAGATGCTGACGAAGCCCCATTGTCTCATCATGGATGATAAGACTTACGTCAAGGCGGACTTCCGGCAGCTTCCGGGGCTACTGTTCTTCAACTCGGAATAATGCAATCAACGGTTCCCCCGTAACGTGGGTAGATCACCTTTTCGTGGTACGTTACGGGATGTAAGATCTACCACCGATTCCTAGTCTTGACTACTTCAAACTAGGGGAACAGGATTTTACAGTAATCAAAGGAACACATCTTAGTCCTTGTTACTTTTTATGCCTTGTTGATAGTGATAAGTCCTCGGGTTGCGTGGACCGAGGATGATCTTGAAACAAGGAAAAAATGAGTTAGTTAGTCTTCACCTATGTGATTCCTAATCTTCTATTCGTTGTTTCCTAGTTTGAAGTGGTTAAGACTAGAGTTCTGATGCATGGTCATTATCGGTGTCATGTCTTGTTTTTTTTGCTAAGGAATCCAATTTTGACTGACAAAGGGGCGCGCCTTTGGAGGGTGTTTCAACACTCCGAAGGGTATAAATAGCGGGACCTTTCAATTAGAATCGATTCCTTGCGATAAAGGCAAGAATGACAACTGTATCAAAACCGAATACTTCATCATTTCTCAATAGTGATGGAGTAATACGACATGCACTAAACTAAGGACACGGGATATACTACAATAGATCAAATTACTGGTCGCAGTGGTTTTATGTCCCGAACAGAGGAAAAAAAAAAAAAAAAAAAAAAAAAAAAAAAAATCAACGGTGAGTCGTGTGATTTAGCGTTACTACGAAACTCTGAGCATCGAACGGAAGGAGATATGCCGTCAGAATGGATGATCTATTAGTGATCAGGATCACAAGCGTGTCGTGAAAGCGTTTTAGCGGAATCCCAATGCTTCGGTCATCCGGACCGGTAGGGATTGCATACGTACAAAGTGCAGAAGGCTCCAAATCGTGACGAACGGCAAAATACGGTGGGAAAGTCACGGGCCCGGAAACTGTACACCCAGATGCTGACGAAGCCCCATTGTCTCATCATGGATGATAAGACTTACGTCAAGGCGGACTTCCGGCAGCTTCCGGGGCTACTGTTCTTCACCGCCCAGCACGGGTTTGATGTTCCGGAGGAAGTAAGGAAGCAGAAACTTTCAAAGTTTGCCAAGAAATACATGCCCTAGTAGCACGCTTGTCACAAATCAATTGTAGAAACTTATATACGACTTATTTCAGTCATAAACAAGTTGCTGTAACTTATTGTGATGAAAGTGTGCTACTCGGGTGATTTGGCAAGCGATCTGCTCATGTGGCAAACGGAGAGCGCCATTCGTTACTACCGGGACTGTAAACGGGGAGATCTACCTCAAGGAGTGCATCGACGCACCGGAACTAAGGCCCATCGAAAAATACTGGGCTATTATGAAGCAGGCACTACGGAAGCATAGCAAGGAGGTCAAATCTGAGGAAGACATGAAGAAAAAGTGGGTTTCCGTACAGAAGAAGCTGCAGCCAGATGTTGTACAGAACTTAATGAGTGGAGTTAAGCGTAAGGTGCGAGCGTACGGTTATGGTATTGAAGTTGAATGAAAAAAATATGCCAAAAGCTTACTAATGGGTTATATTTTATTGTCTGAAAGTTTGAAAAGGATTGGTCTACTAGGTAATTTTTTACAGCGTCTTTTCCGTGATGCAATTTGATGTGGGACACCCTTTAGATCAAAACTACCAAATTTCACGTAATTCTGAGAACCACTATATCGTTTTGCTATGGAATGGCTGATAGAATAAATAAAGTGTCCGGATTCTAAGTAGACCAGACTTCATGGCAACAACTAACTTTGTTTTTACTCAGTCCCATAAATGTTTAGATGTTTTTTTACATTTTACCTCTTACAGCAATGATCCTAATAGCAAGTTCTGATTTTCTGTTCCCTAATTTTAATAGTAAAACTTGCTATTGATTTGATATTCTCGTCTACTCGGATACCTAGTAACCTGTGGCAAACAAAATCAATGTTCTCAGCCATTTAATAAAATGAACTATGTTCAAAATCATCTAGCCCCCTAATAATTTCATTAAGCTGGCACTTCTACCAACAAGTCAAAAGTATGTTTTTTTTTTTATTTATATGAATATATGGCTAATATCGATCACTATCAGTTCAATCCCAACTAGAGTTGTTGAAAAAAGTTCTACTAAATCGTTCTTTGATACAAACTGGATGTGATTTGGCAAACTTGACAGTTGACAGTGACAGTACTGTACTGTATTTTCATAGAGACTACCGTATGCGTGATAATGTTTGCACCATCGTAAAAATAAGGTTCCCGTTTCACCTGTGCATACAATGCCATGGTTTTTCTTTGCATGTACGTAACCTATAGCTTATAGCGTAACAGGCTATGTATAAAGGAAAATGATTTACTTAGTTTGACAGTTGCACCTTGATGAAGTGGCAGCGTATTCGTGAGTTGTCCCACGCGCAAATGTCGCAAAAAGACATTTCAATCGCCGTGGGAGTGTCCCGGTGGACCTTCAAAAGGGTTTTAGACCGAGAAAAGAAAGGACAACTATCCGCAAAGGTGGCCACAGGTCGTCCAAGATCAGCTCGGGTTCCGAGGGTTATCGCTGCTATCAAAAGGAAGATTCAGGTGAATCCAGTGCGTTCAATAAGGAAAATGGCAAAGGAACACGGGATCAGTGACTTTATGGCAAGGAAGATCGTAAAGGAAGATTGCGGGGCGAAGTCGAGGACACGGAAAAAAACTCACATGATTACATCCGGGAGCTACGAGTTGAACGATGCAAGAAAATCTTGAACTTCCTTAAGCGAAAAAATCCGGTAATCCTGTTCACCGACGAGAGCATGTTTACCGTCGATCCCGTATCAAAATCCAGAACCGACCGGTAAAAGACGTGGCCGACGAGCACAAGAACGTGTATCTGACCAAGCATCCTGCTAGCGTAATGGTGTTTGGATTGGTGGCTTCCGATGGCAAAAAAATGGACCCGGTGTTCATTCCAGAAGGCCAAAAGGTCAACACGGAGGTCTACATCGGGATTTTAAGTAAGTATGTTTTTCCGTAGATCAAAGAACAGTACGGTCCGAAGCCAAATGTTGTATTTCAACAAGATGGGGCTTCGTGCCACAACTCGAACCGCACTCAGAAGTGGTTGCAGGAACATCTTCCGTTCTGGACGAACGATATGTGGCCGCCTTCCTGCTCAGATCTTAATCCGCTGGAGTACTCAATATGGCGCGTTATGAAGGCCGAGGCCTGTTCTAAACGCCACCTGAGTACAGCAAGCCTCAGACAAACATTGACTCGTACCTGGAGAGAAACGGATCCAGACTACATTATTAGAACCTGCCGCGCAATCCGGAAGCGTGTGGAGGCCGTAATTGCAGCAAGTGGAAACTCGATCGATGATTAACATAGTTTAAGACTCTGAGAAACATCCTCCTTTGAATAAATAAAGAGAACTCGAAAACAAAATTTTGAGATTTTTTTAAATTTTGACATGGTACAAACATTATCACGCATACGGTAAATGATATTGACCCAACAAAATTAAACCTCTCGTGGCCAATATGTGAACCATCCAAATCAGCCAGATTTCAAAAGGTCAAAGTCTTCAAAGCCTTCAGTATGCATTTCGAAATTCTTCTGCCGTGTCTAACCGCAGTATTCTTAACCGAAAGTGAAATCATGCTGGAAAATAAATTGTAAGTGAAAATTTCTCACATACAACAAAGATAAGTTTAATGGAAATGATGTTCGATAAGCTTCATGGTTCCATTTACTTTTACTCAAGTCGTTAGAATCTGCATTTCATGGTACCTTGCTGCATCTCACTTTAGTTCAAAATCCTACATAAACTGTTAAATTTAGTCATAAAGATAAAACATCAACCCTAGCGTCAGCCACAACACAAAATGCACCGTGAGAGAAACGAGTACGCGTGATTTATCTATTTTCCCCGCTATCAAAGCCCGCTCGTCTGGTGCTCGCTCATCATCACGACGAGGGGCTGAAGAATTGAGGTGAGAGTTACACTTTTCTCGTTTTAATCACTATTATTTAATGCGTTCGTTTCGTTTTCAATGCAATGAAGGGAAAATTTTCCTCCGTTGTTGGTTGAGTTTATGAGCTGAAATCCGAAGCGAAGGAAAACAGAGGAAAATTTGTTTTAATGAAACAATATCTACACGCCGCAGTTAGGGCGTAGGCAGTTACTCGCAGTAGATACTATGTTTACTTGAAGGGATCAGCCCATAAGTGCGGTATAACAACGAAGGTTTATTTGGGTTGATTGGCTCTGGCGAGTTCAACATACAGGTGATTTCACTTTTACCGAAGGTTCATTCTGATTTGAGGTTTGCTGTCCAATTTGTGCATGATGAAAGAAAACAATGATTCCGAGATTTCGTTCAACCCCGCCAGGCAATGACGACTTCCTATAGAGGTACTCAGTTTCACTTTTCAAGACTGTATTCGTCCGTTTCCGCGATGAACCGATCCAGTGATTGGACACACAGCTTCAAGGCGTTAAGGAGGTAGGAATTTGCGGCATTTTATTTTCGGAGACGATAGCAGCACCCAGCACGAGACTCACGAGACCTGTTTCAGTAAAAGACGAAAGCACGCGTCGAGACCTTAGTGACCCGCAAAAATGCCACGCCGGGCGGATGATGAGCATTTTTTGCGTACCTACCTAAATATCATCAGAAAAACCGGTCCCCGCTGATGAAGACGATGCTTTGAAGCCGATTGCTAAAGAGGAAGACTTCTTCTGGTAATAAAATTGATTGCCGAGATGTCGCCAACAAAATGCAAATTTCCACTGCTAGAGAAACGGTTTATGCAGCCTTGCCATTAAAAGGCGACTAGGTTTTGGAGTTTAATCAATAAAATTAGCACAAGCTGGGTGCTAAGTAGCGATTAATCACATCCATGAAAGGGGGTCAACCGATGGATTTGATTTGGATCGAGAAACATCGAAAATTGAAGGAACCTACAGGAACTTTTTGGCACCATGCATGGAATTTACTCGAACCTGGTAGGGATCATATAATGCTGGCCTGAGGAAATGGCAGAGCAAAACATCAACTACGCGAAACGAACGAGATGGCAAAGATCGTTAATAAAACTTTTACTTTCAACCGGAGCGGGTGCATGTTTTTGTTTTATTCGTGTGGTAATCGTGCGGCGCTTTGAATGCAGGTTTTAGTTGGAATTATTTTTTTTATGATTTTTTGTAAATATAAGCAACTAAATTCGATAAACCAGAGTGGGAGTGAAAACAAGTTTTTTATGATGATGACTTATATCCCCCATCCCAAGTAGGAATTCCGGTTTTATCATGGTTTTAAGAGGTTTGTACGGCTTAGAATGGACTTGTTGTCCATAATAAAGCTGGAAATGTTGTTTGGGTCGTTGGATTAACGTGATGAACCATGGCCCACTTGTGGACGATTTTCGGAAGCTTTTGACGTATATTTGTTGATAACAACAATGTCAATAACAGTGTATTTTTTGTTTTGGAAAAAGTCACCGCGCACGGTCACTGGTGTGCGCCGCTTGAAGAGTCGTATTAGGGGAAAAGTTGATATCATGATATTAAATGTAATAATCTGAATGTTTTAAAATCCATTGGTTGATTTCGAGATTCAAAATTAGTTTTCATCAATTCTAAAATAAAATAACCCAATATTTCAATCAGTTCTCAACATTATGCGGTTGAAATAATATCACAGTAATAATATCACAATTTGTTTTCCATTTGATATTCGAAAAACAGGACGAAATCAATGTTACATCGAGTTGTATGTTCAATTCACATGCAGATTAAAATCAATAAATGTTGTAACATATAACTGTAAACATCAAAATTGTCTATGTGATGTCCATAAAGAAAACAGAAAGCATTCTGGTTGACTCGTAGGACAAAAAATGTAGATCAGTGATAAATGTGCTGCTCTTGTGATGCTCTATTTTTTAGAAATAGCAAAAATAATATGAATTCAATCGAAATAAAAAATAGCATATCAAAATGACTCAACATGATTTCAAAAACATAATTTGATATAATTTTGATAGTATTTTGATATCCGACTTTGTTTGGGTAGTGAAATACTAGCTAAGGGGCTGTCCATAAACTACGTAGACAGTTTAGGTGGGGGGGGGGGGGAGTTGACAACTATCCACGGCCCATACAAATTTAAAAAAAAATTGTACGGACAATTGTCTACGCAGGGGGAGGGGAGTCAAGAATCCCAAAACAAATGTCTACGTAGTTTATGAACAGCCCCTAATATTGTTGTTGTTCATCAGCTGTTCTGGTCATGCACATACACATACAATGCTCATTTTATTGGGAATAGCAACCTGCGCTGCCGTCGATGCTGTCATTTTTTGGTGCTCCATAGAGCTTTTTGACGTTAAACTGACGCACACTACTGCACCATTTAAATCGAACGAGAGCGAGCAAGAGGGAACAGATTTGTGGGAAAACAAACCGTCCATTCATCCATGTGTGATGAAAAGAGAAAGACAAACGTCAAAAAGGTCTATTATTGCATTCGATTGATCGTTAGGTAATTTTCAATCAATGGTTTATTGATCAGGACTAAGCCCTGTACTCGAAAAAAATGCACCACACTAAAGTGTTCGCCAAAAAATTATTTTAAGTCGGATTTTCTTGAAACTTTCAGGGAATGAACTAATACATATGGATTATGTTTCGGCATAATCTCTTTATTCAATTTCCTTTTCATCGCTGAAAACCCGCACCTTTCCCTTAAGACCCCTCATTACATTATGTGCAATGGTGGAGCCGACCTTTTTGGTCACTTTCATCCATTCTTTCTTCAACTCCAGCTCATTCTTAAACACCTTGGACGATTTTCGAACTTTGGCCTTCATTATGGCCCAAAATCTTTCCACCGGACGAATCTTTGGTGAATTTGGAGGGTTGGCGATTTTTGGAACAAAGACAACGTTTTTGTCTCTGTGCCAATCCAACGTCGATCGCGCGTAATGGCATGATGCCAGGTCCGGCCAAAATAATGTCTCGCCTCCGTGGGACCGCAGGAAGGGCAACAGACGCTTCTGGAGGCACTCGGTGCGGTAAATTTCGCTGTTGATGGTACCCATTGTGATGTACGGTTTACTCAGTTTACCGCATTGGCATATGACCTGCCAGAGCAAGTATTTTTTGGCGAATTTGTCCACTTTCTTCTTCCTTAGGTCTTCCGGAACATCAAACCGTGATTTGGCAACGTAGAACTCTAGCCCCGGTATCTGCTTTGCGTCTACCTTGTTGTAGGTTTCGTCATCCATAACCACACACATCGGTTTTGTTAACCACTCTTGAAACAGCTTCCTTGCGCGGGATTTGGCCGCCGTGTTTTGTTGATCACGCCAGTTCGGTGCCTTCCGGACCTTGAATACACGAAGCCCAGCTCGTTTCATGGTTTGCTGAACGAACCAGGCGGAACTTTTTGCCTCCAAAGCCACGTCGCGAATCGAAAGGTTCGGATTACGCTTGAAATAATCCAACACCTTCCGGGCCTTCACAGGGTCAGCTGTCTTCGATTTTCTTCCACTTCCAGCCCGCCTCTCGGTCGTCTAGGACTCCTTAAACGATTTTACCACCCGAGATACAGTTGTATGGGTGATTCCCAGTTGTCTTCCGATCCATCTCATGGTCGCAGTCGGATGTTTGATGACGGCACGCAAAATTCTCCAACAATTTGGATAAAAAATGGTGCATATTTCTCGAGTCCAAGCCTTACTCAAAATGTAGTTTCCTGAATTAACTTAATTTTACCAACCGGTGGAAACTAACGATTTTAAATTGGCTTACACTGGACTAGCCTAACGGTCCCAAGTACATCGATTAACGTACCCCATTCTAGTCGAAATTCTAATACCACACTATGTTTGTTTTGATTCTCTATGAAGGTTTGACAGATAAAATAAGGGGTTCGTGGATTTTCCCATGTTTTAAGGGGTGCATCGATTAGCTTGGGACCGAAGAGAGTACCAGAGCTGAGCCAAAAAGTTGAGCACGTTTTATCGGGTCCTTCTGTCCTTCTGTCCTAGTAGCACGCTTGTCACAAATCAATTGTAGAAACTTATATACGACTTATTTCAGTCATAAACAAGTTGCTGTAACTTAATGTGATGAAAGTGTGCTACTTGGGTAGAGTTCGTCTTCTTATTATTCGCATTTGCAAGCTTTTTGCTTAGCGCATATTAGCTTTTTGCTTGCTCTCAACTTAGTTTCGGCGATATTAAACGATTTTTACTAGTTTGAGGTCTTGACTTCTGTTAAGATGGTTGATTCGAATCAGTTCATTGGGTTACACATATATATCGCCCACAAAACGCACGAAGATTGTGATTCAATCGTTTTTCGGAGGTATGACCAAAATAGAAAACTATGGCCAATACTGATGCACTTACCCTTGTAGTGTTTTTTCTCATTTTCGAAAAAAATAAAAACTATCCGCAGTGTCATGTTTTGATTTTTTTTTTTCAGTTCTAAAGCAGGTAAGGAAGATATTCTAAGTTCCAGATTTAGACTTTCTGTAATCCTAGGGGTTCAAAACTACCATTAGATCCTGCTTTAACCGATTTTCAGGGCTGGTAGCGATCACTGCTATCAAAAATAGTGATTTTAGTGACCATGTTGAAGAAATGATAGACTAAATAGTGACCTTGAATTGAATTAAAAGTGAATTTCAATGAAAACTCTTAGGAATTTCTGAGGAGCACAACCCCTGTGAACTTCAAAGGAAAATTTAAAGGGCATTCTGAGGATAATTTCATAACGTTTGTGAGAGAAAACAAATTCGGAGCATAAATCCTTTTTTTTTCGAAATACTAAAATGAGGACTACAATTTAATCGAAGTTTGGAAAATATATTCAGTAGAGTTTTCCAAACAAATTATGAGAAGAAATGCCAATGAATTCTTAGGAGACTCTCAATGTGAGTAGAATTCCAAGGGAAGGAGTGAGATTCAAAAGAAAATCTGAAATTAAATCAATGAATATTCTGATAATCTTTCCAAAGGGTGTCTTATTGTGGAGAATTTCAAGGTAATTCCAAAATAAAATTGAACTCGAAGGATAGCTTCATCGAAACGTCCATTAAATATGGAATGGGCTATTCTGAGGTCTTCAGAACTTCCCAAATTTTTCCTGAAGTTAATAAAACTGTCTTGGAGTTCTGTTTTAGTTTGAGAAACTAGCCTGATGCTCATAATACTACTCATCAAAATTTTAAACTTCCCTGATCTTAATAGGACTTCCTAAAGATTGCATAATTTTTCTACCGATTATGAATCTCTTCTAAAGGTTTAACAATTCGCTGAAGTTCTCTAAACTTCTTTAAACTTTATGTGACTTCTCTAATGTTAACGGAACTGCTCTGAGGTACTGTCCTTCTGTGAAGTTTTCGAAGTTTTGCAAAATTTCCGGAACTTTTGTGCTCCCGTAATTTTCATGGAATTAGAACGAAATAATTAATATAGTTTTGTGATTTTTCTGAAGTTCATGAAACTTCTAGACTTTCCTGGTGTTAAAACTACATTAACGATTATTGAATTTCTTTAAAGTTCTCTGGACAGCCCTGAATTGATCAGTATATTTTAAGAACTCGCAACTTTACTGAAATTAATTGATTTGCCTTTAAGTATCGACAATTTTCCTTAAGTATTCTAACCATTATAAACGCTCACTTATAATCCGGAAAATTTTCTGATGTATTTATTCAAAATTCCCTGGCGTTTTTGAATCAATCATAGAATTCTTGGAATACCCCATTATTCCAAGAATTTCCTGTAAATTGCTGCAAATTTGCTTAAGTTAATGGGATTATTCGAAAGCTATTTGATCGTCCTCGAAGTACTCGGAACTTCGTTGAATATCATGAAACTATCTAAATTCTAAGTTCTCTGGAATTTCTTGAAGATATTTAAAAGTTCTCGCATTTTTTTACATTAATGAATATTTTTTAAGTCAACCTTGCTAAATTTTCGCATTTTTTAAAGTTTTTGAAATCTCCATGATATAACATCCTTAAAATACTCTCACGTTTTCCGGATGTTCAAATATTTTTTTATCACGTTCAAGAAATTCTATTGGAGCTTTGCTGAAGTTTCCGGAACTTCTTTAAGGTTGCTACAATGTCCTTGAAATTATTTGAACTGACCTTGAGTTCTCGAAGCTTCCCTAAAGCTTTCCATTCTATTGAAGTTAAATTTCCCTGAAATTCTTTGGACTTCTGTGAAGTTCCTGTAATATGTCTGAAGTTTTCATAAATTCTTTGATGGTCTCCGTACTTCCCTAAGATTCTCGAAACATCTGAAGGGTTCTCAATTTTTCTAAATTTACGATTATAGATATTGAAACTGCTCCAAAAAGTCTGAACTAAAGTCATGGGAACTGCTCTTAAGATCTGAAATTCCCCAACGATCTCTAGATCTAGCTTTTCTGAGGTACTTAAAACTTCTTAAAAATTTGCACAATACCCCTCAAGGTGATGTGCTCTGAAATTCTAGGAATTCATAAAAGTTCTGAAAATTTTCGGATCTCAAAATAACCGATTTTAGGACCTTAAAGCTTCCAAATAAGTTTATGGAGCACTGCAAATCTCAGCATTACCTTTCATTCCTCAGAACTTCTTCAAAGTTCCTACAATTGTTGTGAAGTTAATGGGACTGCAATAAAGATCTCTCTCTCTCTCTCTCTTTCATAAAGTTAATTACGAGCTTGAAATAAATCATTTAATGTTTTCCTTAATTCAGGCACTTCGAAAATGTTCAATATCTTGAATTTGTACATGGAATACCAAACTACAAAACATTGAATATTTTTAGATCTTGGACTTACTTAAACTAAGTACGTTTTTTAAACTTCAATAAAGGGAGAAATTAAGTAAGTGCTAAACTTAATCATTCAATGGATTTAATTATAAAATTGTTCCCTTAAAACTGATTGCCATGTCTTAAAAATGTTTGGATTAATTACTGTTGGTTTTGATCTTCAATTTTAAAATAGCTTTCTTATTATAAGCCTGGAATTTATCCGTTAAAGTTCTGGAAAAACCTGGAAAACTCAGCAAATTTTGTTAAAAAAAATGAGTAGACACCCTGCAGATAGAGTAAGACGATTAAACGGCACAAAGCAAAGAATGATCAATCTTGAAATAAATTCTCGCTTAAACAGTTTAAAATAGTGACTGATTACAAGAAAAAGTGACTTTAGTGGCCAAGTCACTCGCTACCAGCCCTGGATTGTCGATGTGCTGTAAATTATCGAGCCCCAATTTTGCCAAATGTCAACTCGATTAAAAGTCCCTTCGATCAAAATTCGTCGATAAATGTTCTGATGGCCAAATGTCAGTTCCAAATTGGCCAAATTCCATTCACCAAAATGAGTGTCACCACAAAGCTCGTTAGGAGAGGGTGTTGATCTTAAAAATATAACTTCTTGTCTCAATGCCGTTCTTTGCAAATAATCCCTCCCATGCTCACACCGTCGTCCGTCACCTGCAAATTTGTAGACACCTCAGCACTCCTGAGACTGAGTAGAGTTTCACGGTTGTTTAGCCTGTCAAACATCATCGCCGTACCGCGGTCAGGTTGGAGCGCGATTCACCGCGCGGCTGTCTGCAGGCCGGGTCCGATCTCTGTGTGGCTAATGGCTAAACGTTGCAATTATTCGCAAGCTTGTTTTGCGCGCTCACCAGTCGCAGTCAGACGGTTTAACATAAGTTTTCTCACAGGAATGTGCTGCGGCGTGGAAGCCCAGGAAGAGATTCAAGCAATGAGATGAGATTGCTGACGACTACGACGACGACGACGGTGAGTGAGTGAGTACGCGTAACTAGTCTCTGACTGCTGATGAGGGGATGCCTTTGTGAAATGAGGAAGTGGTGTTGGTTCAGGAAATGGCGCAAGTGTTGAGCTGTGGAGATGTTGCAACTCGGGTGCTAATGCTTGCAGCTAGTGATAATACGCTTTTAATCGTGTACTTCCGGGCGAGGTTCGCTGAGGGTTTCTCGAAGCTGTGTAGAGCGGGGTCTCAGTACAAATTGCTTTGAGGGATTTGCTAAAATTGGCTGCTCCGAGGGGACTGTTCAAGGGTTTGCACATTTTGAATTGGTTTCCAATTAACACCTGTTGGAAGGGCAGTCAAGGTGGTTTCCTCATTCCAGAGGGAACAAAATCAGCACGCGCCCAGAGTTGATTTCCACACAGAGGAATGCGATCAATTAGCTTTTTACAGTGTTGGTAGATTGTTCTATCTTGTTCGTTCCCAAACCGTAAATTAAACCATTTATAAAGCCACCAGCTCACAAGGTCATTACTTACGTTCATTCTCGACGACAACAAAGAACACTCTAGCCAGGGTGTTCAAATTTGACCTTAACTACCATCAAAATTAGGCCACCATAAAACTCAACAACAGTCAAGCATGGCTTCCGACAGATCGTTTCATGGTCCCGAAACAAAACTGCATCCAACTAGTGAACCCGGCTGCTTCAGTTTTCATCAAGATAATTTCCCCGCTCACTTGAACTGCTGTTTTATTGCCGCTCAAACAGTGTGGTTTTGAAAATTTGGACTCGAGCTCTAGCAGTGAATGCCAAGCAGTTTAGAGGGTAGGGTGCTCGCCGCCGTGCCACAGATCAGCTCTCTTAGTGCATGAAGTGAGAGGCGTACCGATTACATCTAATTGGACGAATTGTAATTAATTTTGCACTATAATAGCATTATAGTTGAACCCAATTGGGGGTGGCACGCCATCCCCAGGTTGTGGCTAATTGGAACCATTTTCGAATTGACCTCTTTTTCTGGTGGTGATGATCGTAAAATTTGAGTGAGGTACTACTGTTGACTGACCTCAACCAAATCCTACGTTTCAGAAAATATTTATGCAGGTAAAAATTGATAGTTCTGGACGAATCATTAAATCTTCAAATAACAACAAAATCCCAGCATAACCGCAAGCCCCCGAATCATCGGGCTGCATCTAACACGTAACCCAGTTTCGTTTTGGCGAGTGAGTGCAAGTTCTTGACACGCAAACAAAACTATTTTAATTAGCCTTTCCCTGTGGTCCGTTCGGGGTGGTTTCTCCTTGCAACCATCGGCACCAGCACGAGGTTTTTTGTTGTTGTCTGCGCCAGGGAAGACATACCATCTCTCTGTAGATGGTGGCAGTAACCACCTGGCACTAGGCATGTAAGGTTGCAGCCGAGAAAAAAAAAACGTAGAACGAGGTCAGTGATCAACGGGTTGCACCCGGAGATTCGATCAGTGCTCCGGTTTGATGTTGGTAAACGTTGTAATGATGTATTGAACGCTGGATATTTTGCTACATTTTTACTAAATTTTCTTAGGATACTAGTTTTCTTGAATTGATTATATACTGATTGAAATATATTTAATTTTTACTTTCACGTGCAACTTTGAGCATGGCTTAGTTTGATATATACGTATCAATTGATAATCTTGCATGTAATTTATCAAATAATTGTGTCTGCAATTATGGAACAGCATTTTTACCTTTTCCGGGATTTTTCTGATTCGATTATAAACCTTTAAAACTAATGAGAAAAACTAGACCTTTGCACGATTTGCATGAAATTTTGAATAAATGTGTCTATTGAGTAATTATCAATTTTTTTTCTTCTAAAATTCGATTATTATAGATCGTGTAAAATTTTCAAAATCACGCTTTTGAGATTTAAAAAAAAAAAAAAATAAGCACGGAAACAGCACTTTTGATCGAAATAACTTCTAAGAGCAAGCTGTAGAGTTGTGGACTATACTGGGGTGCCAATCAAAAAATATGTGTGGTGAAATAGTGTTAGGTTTTGAACGCTCGTAACTTTGTCATTTATAGATGAAATTAAAATCCAAATACGCCAATCGATAGGATATTACTTAATAAATCTGCTGAAGTAAATACTTTTCCAATTTTTAATCAATAAACTTTTGAAAAATGTGCAAGTTATAATTTTATCACCGTTTTTCTGAAATAAACGTGTTCTCCAAACCCAGCCATCATAAACGAGTACCACTTGGTTGCACATCATTCTGCTTGAACCTAAAAAGATCTAAAACAGCACTGCTTTCCTGCCTCTGTCCACCAGCTGACTCGAGTGACAAACATTCTCAGACGGAACAAGTCTGTTTCGAAAACATCTGCCATGGCGTTGTTGGACGTTGAAAAAGCGATGATGGCTTGGTGTTCAAATTGCAGCACTACGCTCTTCCAATCTTCCTAGTGAAAATAATCAACAACTACCTTTCGAACAGGACGTTCCGAGTCTCTCTGAATGGCATCACATCGGATGCTTTCAACATCGGTGCTGGGGTTCCACAAGGAAGCATCCTTGGCCCCATTCTATTCAACCTGTTCACCTTCGATATGCCGGCTCTCCCTGATGGTGGATTGTTGTCTCTGTTCGCAGATGACACATCCATCGTCTACAAGGGTAGGGTCATCGGAGCTCTGACTGCCAAACTTCAGAGAGGCCTGCACGTCCTGGCTGAATATTTCAACAGCTGGAAGATCCGTATCAACGCGGCAAAGACCCAGGTCATCATTTTTCCACATTCTTAATCTCCCAGACTTGTTCTGTCAGTGAAAAATAAGGTAGTCTACCTCGACTTAACACTAGACAGCAATCTGTTTTTTAGGAAGCACGTTGACAAAACAAAAACTAAGGGCAACATCTTGATAAGATTGTTGTATCCACTTATCAACAGGAAGTCAACCCTGTCCCTGAAAAATAAGCTTGCTGTCTACAAACAAATCATCCTTCCTGTAATCGAGTACGGTATGCCAATCTGGGAGAGTTGCGCCAAATGCCATCACCTTAAACTCCAAAGGATCCAGAACAAAATTGATGGATGGTCCTAAACAGTCCTCCGCGGACTAGAAACTCTGAGATCCACCTCCTGGCTGGAATTCAGACATTAGATGAACGGAGAGTATTCATACTGGAAAGGTTCAGAGCCACTTGTCTGAGATCAAATCATCAGATCATACGTGATCTAGCACGTTAGGTTAAGTTATACTCGTAGTTACGTAGGTTTTCACATTTTTCAATTCAAACAAAACACATCCTCAAAGGGTAAACTAGTTGAAAAACGCAAACATTGAATTAGAATATCAAATTAAACAAAGATGAAGAGCCAGGTAGACTAATCAATTTAAATGTTAAATCAATGTACTATCATAATCAACAGAAATAAACATAATTTTACTACTTTACTACTACTGCCTGTGCTCATTACCGCTTCGGACGGCGTGGCACTAGGTCCTGCAGCAAGCAGGACCATGTCAGCGGTTCACATAAATGCGGATAGTGTACTAGCACTGTGCGTAGCCAGCCATGTAATGTAAGCAGGTCATCAGCGTCTACCAGTATGTGATAGTTGGCTAGTTCACTAGCGCTAGCTAATCCACAAATATTTAAAGATTCCCTAGAGGCTGTTGGCAACTATCACATACCACTTTAATTTTTTTTTGTATTGTCTACGCAGGGGATCGATCACCTTGACAACCAACGATGTCGAAGGAGAGACGGTAACTAGTATGAACGACGGAAATTATGTACACAAAACAACCCCCCTCCCCCCCTCCTCTCCCCATGATGACAACCTGAAAAAGACGTGCACTTTGACGATCACCTTTTTTTCGATTAATCAACTAACAATAAAATTAAATTACCACCCACTTGCCCAGAAAAAAAAATGTTCACCCACGTCATTTTGATGATATTCTGTTTGCGATTTATCAACAACTGACTAAAACAGTAGTAGTAAAATTTACGTTTATTTTTTGGGTTTTAGTGTTTCAACATTTGGTTTAACATTTCAATTGGTTTGCCTTTGGCTCTTCATCTTTGTTCTAGTTAATTGGTTATTCTAATATGATGATTGCGTTTAGCGCTAATTTACAGGATACCCTTTGTGGGATTGTTTTGGTTTGAATTTAAAAATTTGATAACCTACCTACTTGAGCAACTAACAACGTAAACTAGGTTGCCAAATCACGAATGACCTGGTGGTTTGATCGCAGACAGGTGACTCTGAACCTTTCCAGCGTGGAAGTCTTTCGCTTCTCGAGTGTTTGAAGACCGGCCAGGTGGTGAATCTCAGAATTATGAGTTCGCAGTGGGCTGTTAAGGATCATTCTGAGGATCTTGTTTTGGATCCTCTGAAGCTTTAAGTGGTGGCACTTAGCACAACACTCCCAGATTGGCATACCATACTCAATTGCCGGCAGAATGATTTGCTTGTGGACAGCAAGCTTGTTTTTGTGGGACAAGGTGGACTTCCTGTTTATCAGAGGGTAGAGCGACCTGATCAAGATGTTACACTTGGTAGATGTCTTGTCCACATGGGATCGGAATAGCAATTTGCTATCGAGGGTGAGACCAAGGTAGACTACTTCACTCGACCATTCAATAGGAGTGCTATCAACATGGACCTTGACGTTAGCAGGCGGAACAAGCCGAGATAAATTCGAGTGTGGAAACAGAATGGTTTGTGTTTAACCTGCATTGATACAAATCTTCCAGCTCTTGAAATAGTCGGACAAAACATCCAGGCCTGATTGTAGTTTACTCGCCAGAGCACGAATCACTCGACCCTTATAGATGATGGAGGTGTCATCTGCGAACATAGACAGGATACCACCACACGGCAGGGGAGGAACGTCTGACGTGAAAATGTTGAATAGAATAGGCCCAAGCAGGCTACCCTGAGGGACTCCTGCATCAACGTTGAACGTATCAGAGGGGACATTGTTCAAGTAGACTCGACAAGTAGTTTTTGATGATCTTCACGAGGTAGATCGGAAAGTTGTATCGATGCAGCTTGTACACTAGACCATCATGCCAGACATTGCCGAACGCTCTCTCGACGTCCAACAATGCCATGGCAGATGTATTGGAAACGGACTTATTCCGCTTGATGATGTAAGTAACCCGTGCGAGTAGGTGGATGGTAGAGTGGCCTTTCCTAAACCCGAATTGATCTTTGATCTTTGGTTCGGCTGTCAAGGTTCAGAGTATGACTCACCTGTCTGGATGCTGGTACGTGTTGCTCCCTGGCACGGGATATCGCCTCTTCGATGGCTTGCAGACACTGATCGACTTCTTCGTACGACTCCGGTAGGACGTCGTAATCGATTGCTGTATCAGCGGATAATGCTGCCAGTTGACACGATGGTAATTACGCCGGGAAACTTGAAACCTATTGGCCGAGGAACCTACTTCGGCCACCACCGGATAGTGGTCCGAGCTCAGTTAGGCGATAGGTTGGGAGATGTTATCGCCAATGTTGCTGGTGAAGATGTCGATGGTGGCATGAGCTCCGGATCGATTCAACCGGGTGGGAGTGTCCGAACACAGAATGTTGTAGTGGGCTTGCTGCAGATCGTTGTATAATATTGTGCTGTTCTGATTTCACCGACTATTGCCCCAGGCTTGATGCTTGGCGTTCAGGTCGCCAGCGATGACGAAATTGTGCCGCCGTCGTGTTAGCTTGATGTTTGTTGAGTGGAAGCGGGGCTAGGTGCGGAACATGTCGACGGGGCTGGAGTGCTGGGTACTGGACTTCCGTGAGTACAGGAGGCGAACGATGATTACGGAGGCGACCAACCTGGTTGTTTATTGCAGCCTTCCGACGGATTTTAATGAACTCCACTCGCTTGGGACATCACGATTGGAGGCTTGGTAGTTTTCACCGTAGTTTTTTTTTTTTTTTTTTTTAAATGCGTTTATTTTTCCAGGCTTATTTGCCGTAGCTTTGCGGAGCCGATATTCATTGTTTGGATGACAAAATTTCTTAAAACTAACGTTAGTAATGCGGGGGCCGATTACTCGCGGCTATCTCGAGGTTAGGGGTAACAAATTGTAACAAATGGATGGCAGGGTAGGGATTGAGAACACAAGGTTTGGAGAGCAATGTGCTTTTTATCTCGAACTAAGCGACCAACTGACGAAAAAGACAAACATGGGGGTACACCGATGGGCAGCTAACAACTTGGGGGAACACAAGATGACACTAAATACTAAATCCTCAGATCGATCCGTTTTAAAAACACATAAATTAAATTAAAATATTCGAGATCTCGGCTCGCCAAGATGTCTCTAACGGGCCGCATAGGTTGTTTTCCTCGGGCCCTGAGGGATAAGGATAACTCGGATCTAGCAACACAATGTAGGGTGCATGACCAAAGCACGTGGTCGATATCGTGATAGCCACTACCACAAGCGCACAAATTGCTGCCTGCGAGCCCGATTCGGAAGAAATGCGAGTCTAACGAGTAGTGATTGGACATGAGCCTTGATATGACACGTATAAAGTCACGGCTCATGTCCAATCCTTTGAACCATGGCTTGTTCGACACCTGTGGGAGAATAGAATGTAACCATCTTCCCAGATCACTCTCATTCCATTTTTGTTGCCAGTTGGTGAGGACGTGCTGACGGGTAATTGAGCAAAGGCGATTTGTCGATCAAAAATATCGCCTTCCATAGCGCCCACCTTAGCTAGCGAGTCCGCTTTCTCATTACCCGGAATTGAGCAATGAGATGGGACCCAAGCTAAGGTGATAGTATAGGAGCAGTTAGATAAAGTACTCAATTTTGCTCGGATTTCGGTCAGGAAATACGAGGAGTGCTTCATCGGCCTCATTGATCGAATAGCCTCCAACGAGCTAAGGCTATCAGTAAAAATAAAATAGTGATCAGATGGTAGTGAGGCAATTTGCTCTACTGCGTAAAATATGGCTGCTAGTTCCGCAACGTATACGGAACAGGGTTTTTGCAGTTGATATGAGGCGCTATGAAATTCGTTGAATACTCCAAATCCAGTGGAAGCGTTTATAGTTGACCCATCTGTGAAAAAACTCTTATTGTTACTAACATGGTGGTACTTGTTTGCAAAAATTAAGGGAACAACCATCGATCGATGGTGATCTGGTATTCCACGGATTTCTTGCAACATGGTCAGATCAAAATTTACAGAGGAACTATAAAAGTCTTGGAGGCAAACACGAGAGGAATTGAATGAAGAAGGGCCAATCTCCAGCGTCATGTACTCGTAATAGAGACTCATGAATCTTGTTTGAGGATTTCTGTCGAGCAGCTTCTCAAAGTTTTCTATTACTAATGGGTTCATTACTTCACAACGGATAAGAAACCGGAAGGACAGTTCCGCGAAACGATCTGTCAGTGGGAGAACACCCGCGAGTACTTCGAGGCTCATCGTATGCGTCGAGTGCATACAGCCAAGCGCGATTCGGAGGCAACGGTATTGAACCCGTTGCAGCTTCAGGATATGTGTTTTCGCCGCGGATTGAAAGCAGAAGCTTCCGTACTCTAGAACCGACAAGATGGTTGTTCGGTACAACCTGATCAGATCTTCCGGGTGTGCTCCCCACCAAGTTCCAGTGATTGTACGAAGAAAATTGATTCTTTGTTGGCATTTTTGTTTCACATACGCAATATGTTTTCCCCATGTGCTTTTGGAATCGAACCAGACACCTAAATACTTGAAAGATATACTTTGAGTGATTGTTCTACCCTTTAGTTGAAGCTGTAACTGTGCAGGATGATGCTTCCTAGAAAAAACAACCAACTCAGTTTTCTCCGGAGAGAATTCGATACCCAGCTTCATAGCCCAAGTAGACAAATTGTCTAAGGTATCTTGCAATGGTCCTTGCAGGTCCGGTGCACTTGGCCCTATAACGGATACAACGCCGTCATCTGCAAGCTGCCTTAGCGAGCAATTTTCATCAAGACAACCATCAATGTCTTTTACATAAAAATTATAAAGAAGGGGGCTTAAACATGAACCCTGGGGGAGACCCATGTAACTAATTCGTGAAGTTGTCGAGTTTCCATGAGAAAAGCTCATATATTTCTCAGACAACAAGTTGCTCAAATAGTTGTTCATAATTGGTGAAAGCCCACTATCGTGGAGTTTATCCGAAAGGACATCGATACAAACAGAATCAAAAGCCCCCTTAATGTCCAAGAAAACTGAACCCATTTGCTGTTTTTGCGCATAGGCCAGTTGAATTTCAGTTGAAAGCAACGCAAGACAGTCGCTCGTTCCTTTGCCTCTCCGAAATCCAAATTGCGTATCTGAAAGTAAACCATTCGACTCGACCCATTTGTCTAGACGAAAAAGAATCATTTTCTCCAACATTTTCCGTATACAGGACAGCATCGCGATGGGACGGTACGAGTTATAATCCGACGCGGGTTTACCGGGTTTTCGAATGGCGATAACTCTTACTTGCCTCCAGTCATCCGGAACAATGTTGTGCTCCAGAAATTGATTGAATAAGTTCAACAAGCGTCTCTTCGCGATATCTGGGAGATTTTTAAGCAAGTTGAACTTGATTCTATCCATTCCTGGAGCTGAATTGTTACATGAAAGGAGAGCAAGTGAGAATTCCACCATCGAAAACGGGGAATCTATTTCGTTATTACCCGACGGACGATCACGAACGTTGGTTTGAACCGACACCGAATCCGGGCAAACTTTCCGCGCGAAGCTGAATATCCAACTGTCCGAGTACTCCTTGTCTTCGTTAATCGGTGATGACGCGTTTCGCATTCTCCTGCCGACATTCCAGAGTGTTCTCATGGAAGTCTCTCGCGACAAACCATCGACGAACCGACGCCAGTAACCGCGTTTTTTTGCTTTAATTAAGTCCTTAAAAGTTTTCTCGAGGTCGGTGTACCGCTCGAAATCCCCGACCTTGCCGTGTTTGCGGAACCGTTTAAACGCGGCGGACTTCTCGCTGTTCGCGTCGGTGCAATCCTTATCCCACCACGGGGTGGGAGGTCGCTTGCGGACGGAAATACCCGGAACACGTTTCGTCTGTGCTCGCAGCGCAGAATCGATGATAAGATGCGCGAGAAAGGAGTACTCGTCCAGCGGAGGAAGTACGTCAACCGATTGGCTGGCATCAAGAACCGCGGTCGCGAATTTTCGCCAGTCAATGTTTTTTGTAAGATCGTACGCGATGTCGACCGAACGAGTAGAAGATGAACCATTGGTAATAGAAATTTTGATTGGCAAATGGTCACTACCGTAGGGATCTTGAATTACTTTCCACGAGCAATCCAACGATAGTGAACTCGAACAAAGTGAGAGGTCTAATCTGCTTATTTTTGCTGGAGGTTTGGCTACTCGTGTTGCTTCCCCGGTGTTCAGAATTGTCATTTTGAAGAAGTCGCACATGTCGTATATCAAGGTTGAGCGGTTGTCGTCGTACAGTTCCCCCCAGCCTGTACCGTGAGAGTTAAAATCTCCCAAGATCAACCGTGGCTCCGGCATAGCCGTGCAGATATCCGAGAAACTTTGACGAGAAATCGCAGTTCGCGGTGGAAGATATACTGAGGCAATACTGAGGCATTTACCTCGAATATTAACCTGACATGCAACAACTTCAATGCCTGTCACCGAAGGCAGATCGATTCTGTAGAAGGAATGGAGCTTGTTGATCCCCAGAAGCACCCCTCCATACGAATCTGCGCGGTCAAGGCGAATAATGTTGAAATCGTGGAAAGCAAGATCGTTGTCTGAAGAGAGCCATGTTTCACAAAGGGCAAATGCATCAGAAAGTGAGTTGTTAACTAAAAATTTAAATGTGTCAAGTTTTGGCATAAGACTTCTACAGTTCCACTGAAGAACAGAGATCATATCCCCGACCTCATTCGGAGAATTATCCATCGAAAGATATGATCGATGCAAGGAAGGACCACCTAGAAGCTAGTTGCTTCAAAAGAGTTTTCACCATTGGCAGCACTAAATTAATAATGCTCCTCGTTGAGTCAGAGACATTGAATATACTGAAGAAGCTATCCACAATACCAGAAAACGTGAACATGGGGGCATGTTCTTGCTGATTATTCAGCTGCTTTTCTGGCCGAAAAACTGGGACATCTGGGGTTTTAGATGATCCTGGAAGTGACGGAAAGTTCTTGTCATAATTACAAGGTTTAAAACCCGGTGGAATGGGTTTCGGTGTATTTCCGTTACCTCTTGAATTTTCCAAGGTGGAAGGGTGGTCCGTACGAGTGGCCTTACAAGGCTTTTCGGTGGTGTGTTGTTTTGCTCGTTTTCTCGTATTGCCTTTAAAGACAAACGGACTACCCTCACCGCCCTCTGAGTCAGAGTCTAGATCATCAACTGGCAAAATGGAGAACGTGTTACTGTTTTTTGGTGTGGTCTGAGAAGATGAAGCGGTATTCTTCAAGAGTTCTGCTAGTGTTCTCTTGGAGCGAGCTTGCAGAGACCGCTTAAGTTTTTCTCCCTGCTGTTTATACCTCGGGCAGTTAGTCAGGGTATGCAGGCTCTCCTTGCAGTACACACATTTTGGTGGAGCACCGCAAGGGCCCTCTTGATGTTGCTCGCCACACTGATCGCAGCGTGGTTTGTTCGAGCAGTAGTCCGATGTATGACCAAGTTGTTTACATTTCGAGCAGTTCATTACCCGAGGTACAAACAGGCGTACAGGCAGCCGAACTTTGCCAATAGCGACGTAGTGAGGTAACGCTGAACCCGAAAACGTCACACGAAACGAGTTTGACAAGGAATAAGTTTTTTTGGAGCCTACTACGGATACTGACTGCATTTGAAGGCAGTCCAATATCTTCACCTTCGGCAGAGCACGGTTTTTAAAGATTCCGAAGGAATCGGGACCCAAGAAATCATCACTAGTCAAACTCGCTTCGGTGACCACTCCTTCAATTTCTACCTCACTACTGGGTATGTAGACTCGGTATTCCAATGAAAAAAGCTCGCACGCAACAATTTGGTTAGCCTGCTTCCGGTCATCAACGGTAACGCGCAGTTTTATTGGTGTTACCTTGAAAATATCGGTAACGGCCGAAAAATGTGTTGTTAGATCCTTAGAGATCCTCGGAATGTTCAAAGGTTTTTGTTTGGGCCGGAAAAAAACAACCCATGGGCCTTTCGAGGCTTCTGGGTAAGCCTTTAGGCGGGGGAGCGCAGAGGTTTTTGGGGGCAATGGTGTGGGGGGTGCAGGTGGACGAGGAGGAGATGGTGGGGGAGAGGGTTGTGGGCGATACCTTTTCTTGGGATATGCTCCAGTATTTTTGCTGGAGAGCGAGTCAACTGGAACGTCAAGGGTTTCCATTTCCACAACTTCCTCGAGACTTTCGTGTGAGGTGGAATTAAGAGTTTCGTCGTCTGAGATGGAAAGCGACCATCCCCCGCCTTTATCATTTTCATCCATTGCGGTTAAATATCGCCGCAATGGTGTTTTTTGTAAAAAAATTTACAAATAATTGCAGTAATTTCAAATAATATCAAAAAAAAATATATATATATATAGTTTCACTCTACTAACGAGTAATACATCCAAAGAGAAAAAAATCAAAAAAAAAAAAAATCAAAAAAAAAAATCAAAAAAAAAAAAATAATGATTATATACTATTTACAGAGTTTTGGATCACCCTAAGTAATACAAAAATAATAATAAAAAAAAATCAAGAAAAAAAAAATCAAGAAAAAAAAAATCAAGCGAAAAAAAAAAAATTGGATTTTTGGATCACCCTAATTAAACACCAATCTAATATTGGACCAGGGAAACAAGGAAGATGCTATACTGGCGAGAACAATACAAACGACACGATTTATACCTAACGCACTGAGGCGGCAGCAGACTGGAGAGATATAATTGTTTGATCCAACGGCTGCAGAGTCAATAACCTCGATGCTGGTGTGCCTCGGTCGACTCGGTAGGCAATATGACGCTCTTTCGTTGTTGCTATCGATGGGGTGATGTACCGATAGTGGTGATGATTTTGCTGATGATGTTGCGATGATGCTGGGTTAAAGCTGGACCGTAATGAAAGCACTCGGCATATCATTAACGGCTTCCTCACTCGCGCACTAGTCGTCTAAACACTATGCCAATTAACTTTGGCGAGAAAAAACCCTCGCGTGGGGAAAAACTCAAAACTAAATGATAGTGTCGTACAACGAGACCGATGCGACTTGATCGGCTCAGCGTGCGAGACGGAATGGTCACCGTAGTTGACACAAGTTGCCTCTATGTCACCAACTTGCTCACTGGACGCATTTGAGGGAGTTCCAGCACACTTGCCGCTGTTTGTCTTGAAATGGCAGTTTTTGGTGCCATGGCCATAGGAGAGGCAGTTCATACACTGCGTAACATCACGATGTTGGGATTTGTAATGCTCCCAACTGATGATGACCTGAAACAGGTCCCGGATTTTGGATCTCAGAGCCGCAAGACTGGTGGATCCCTTCGTGAAGTGCATCAGGAACAACTGGTCACGGAAGCTGGTATTGTTGATGGAACGCCGGTTCATCTGGAACACGGCCTCAGGTTGGAACCCAAGCCGCTTCAGCTCGGACTTCACCGCAGCCGCCTCGAGCGACGGTAATCCACGCAAAACCGCCTTCAGTGGCTTGCTCGATGGCAGATCATGCGTGAAGAAGTCCACGTTGTTTTCCTTCAGGAAACATCCTAGCAGCTTGTGTTTAGCCAGTTCGGCACCTAGCTTGGCAACATCCTTCACCGGCGTGACAAGCGGGGGAATTCGCTCTTTTCTTGCATTTTCTTCCGGGAGTACTGCATACTGGTTGGCTTGCAGTACCCGTTTTTCGGCGTCATCCTGCGACGCATTGGGCTTGATTAGCACCTTCTTTGAAGGGCCCGCTGCTGACTCATTGGCACGTTTACGCACCATTTGTTTCGTGTTTACAAGTTCAAGTAAACTTGCCAGAACGCGAGAAGGTGGCGACACTTCCACGGCAAAAAGCGACAGGACAAAACGAAACAAAATTGAATCGAGAACTCGAGCGGTTGCACATCGTTGAATATGAAAAGATATAAAACAGCGCTGCTGTCGTGCCTCTGCTCATGATTTTGTAACACTCTGGCTGATGTAACAAACTGGTTGTCTACAAACAAATCATAGCACCTGCGATCCTCTTCGCAGCTCCAGTGTGGGAATCATGAGCACAGACTCACAGGAACAAAATTCAGGTCGCTCAGAACAGAGTGCTGAGGATGGTTCTTGATCGTCCTTTCGACACTAGAATAACAAATTTACACGAAGAGGCAGGCATTGCCAATAGATTCCAAAATTAACGAAATTAACACTAATTTTGCACAAAAATGTATTTTATCAGAACATGCTTTGATAAGCAATTTGTATATAGTAGATTATGTGTGTATAGTAGTTGTAGGTTAGTTGTAGTTGTAAATAGTAGTTATAAGTAGTTTCCTTTTTCAATTTAATACAAACCAATCCCACCAAGGTGGTCATTTTCTAAAACAGGCCTTATAGGACTAGGAACTGTAATTAATAATAATTGAAATTTAAAAGAACTTAAGTTGAAAAGACGCATCTGTGTCACTTGAAAATTCATACATGTAAACCACACAAATTCAAGAAATATAGATCATTTAAAGTCAAGTGCCTCTGCTCATAACCGCTTCGGACGGCGTGGTACTTGGTCCTGCAAAAAGCAGGTGCCATTTAGCGTATAAAGGAGAATCACGCCGTGATCTCCTTGACAACCTTGAGGTGGGATGAGACTTGGGTCCCGTATGACTAACCGAAACTGGTAAAAGTTATATATGAAAAACACCAGATCTTGTACCTCTATATATGAAATTAGATTAACATCCGAAGACTATCCTTTTATACATATTCTGCAAAAAAGATACATTCTGCCTCGCGCCATTCATGAAAAACGGCGGGAAATCCTGTCAGATGCGTTGCTTAGAATGTATTTTTGTGTGCATAATATGTGAAAAAAGGAGGGACTTCGGATTTTTTTTTTTGTGCAGAATATGTAAAGAAGGAGGGACGTCGGATGTTAACCTAAATGCATAAACCGCATACCTAAATGCATAGAGAAAGAAGTGCGCGAGGAACTTGAAACGGTAGATGCATCTGTTAGCGGAAGTGAATAATCACTGAGATTATTTCTAATATAGTAGTTTGCGGTAGTATACAATGCCTCTCAAAAATAATTACAGTGAATGTTCATTTCCACTAAGAGATACACGTACCATTTACTTTAACTATGATGTTTACCATCAAAACATTTAACAGGTGTTGTACAAAGCACCTACTTATTGGAAACCAATCTTTTGATTTGAGAAAAGTCACAGTATTCTATTTTGCATCATTTTACGAACACGCTGTAAAGTACATAATGATGATGCATGATAATTTTATGTTAACCCCGTATGATCGTTATACCCCTTCCTCCCCTAGTTCACTTACATATGAACCAACATTTTGTTCAATATTGAAAGTACCGTCTTCTGATAGGGAAAACAACTGCCTGTTGCTTAATCATTAAATGCAACCTTCACTCTCTTCTCTGTTTCAGAGACCTAATTCAAAACTAATGATGGAGTTACAAAATAGTGTCAATTCCTATTGTAGTCGATGTCGAATTAAGTGCACATTGATCGCAGCGAAATAGATCAACATTGATAAACCATATGTAGTTATGTAGGGAAAATTCTGTCAATTCTTAACCATTACAGTAAATTTAACCCTTATGTGATCGACAGGGTACCCGGGTACCTTTTCAGATTTCAAGTTAATAAATTACGAAGTTATTTTCACGACAGGAAACCAGAATTCAGTGACATCTTATAACTCATGGAGTGACAACTTTTCGTGAAGAAAGATTTCTAATTGCAGCAAGGGGCTTCGAAAGGGGGGGTCGTGAAATTTTTTACCCTTAAACAGCTCGACAAGGGTACCCGGGTACCAACAAAATTGAACTGCTTGCTACTGCGGCCAATTTTAACCGATTCTGAATCTTTTGGCACCAATGGATTCAGAAACTTATCTTCTTTCTGGACATTGCTAACAATGTCCATCCAGAATAGTCTGGTTCCCGGAAATCCGGATTTTCTGTATAATGTTCCAGAACTAAGCATTTTCTTGGCACTTTCGCTAGAATTTTGAAGGAATCGATATCAAAGTATCATCATTTCCTTCAAAAACAATTTCAGCTTACTTGAGGACCAGTTTAAGGTTTCTCCCCGGAACGGCCGTTCTGGCGCAGGTTCCCGTAGGGCCACTAGTGGCCATAGAAGTGTTTGGGAAGAAACCCCTGCAATATGGGTATCAAAATTCAAGAATTTACAGCAGGAGACTGTTTATCATAATTTTGAGGTCATCCGATGGATTGTCCCCGGGACAGCCATTCCGGCACAGGTTCCCGTAGGGCCTCTAGTGGCCATAAAAGTGTTTTTGAAGAAACCCCTGCAATATGGGTATCCAAATACATGAATTTACAGCAGGAGACTGTTTATCATAATTTTGTGATCATCCGATGGATTTTCCCCAGGACGGCCATTCCGGAGTAGGTTTCCGTAGGGCCTCTAGTGGCCATAGAAGTGTTTGAGAAGAAACCCCTGCAATATGGGTATCAAAATTTATGAATTTAAAGCAGGAGACTGTTTATCATAATTTTGTGATCTTCTGATGGATTGTCCCCGGGACGGCCATTCCGGAGTAGGTTCCCGTAGGGCCTCTAGTGGCCATAGAAGTGTTTGGGAAGAAACCCCTGCAATATGGGTATCAAAATTCAAGAATTTACAGCAGGAGACTGTTTATCATAATTTTGTGATCATCCGATGGATTGTCCCCGGGACGGCCATTCCGGAGTAGGTTCTTGTAGGGCCTCTAGTGGCCATAGAAGTGTTTGGGAAGAAACCACTGCAATATGGATATCAAAATTCATGAATTTACAGCAGGAGACTGTTTATCATAATTTTGTGATCATCCGATGGATTTTCCCCAGGACGGCCATTCCGGAGTAGGTTCCCGTAGGGCCTCTAGTGGCCATAGAAGTGTTTGGGAAGAAACCCCTGCAATATGGGTATCAAAATTCAAGAATTTACAGCAGGAGACTGTTTATCATAATTTTGTGATCATCCGATGGATTGTCCCCGGGACGGCCATTCTGGCGCAGGTTCCCGTAGGGCCTCTAGTGGCCATAGAAGTGTTTGGGAAGAAACCCCTGCAATATGGGTATCAACATTCAAGAATTTACAGCAGGAGACTGTTTATCATAATTTTGTGGTCATCCGATGGATTGTCCCCGGGACGGCCATTCCGGAGTAGGTTCTTGTAGGACCTCTAGTGGCCATAGAAGTGTTTGGGAAGAAACCCTTGCAATATGGGTATCAAAATTCATGAATTTACAGCAGGAGACTGTTTATCATAATTTTGTGGTCATCCGATGGATTGTCCCCGGGACGGCCATTCTGGAGTAGATTCCCGTAGGGCCTCTAGTGGACATAGAAGTGTTTAGGAAGAAACCCCTGCAATATGGGTATCAATATTCAAGAATTCACAGCTGGAGACTGTTTATCATAATTTTGTGGTCATCCGATGGATTGTCCCCGGGACGGCCATTCCGGAGTAGGTTCTTGTAGGACCTATAGTGGCCATAGAAGTGTTTGGGAAGAGACCCCTGCAATATGGGTATCAAAATTCATGAATTTATATTAGAAGACTATTTATCTAATTTTGTGATCATCCGATGAATTGGCCTCAGAACGGCCATTCCTGAGTAGGTTCTCGTTGGGCCTCTAGTGACCATAGAAGTGTGTTTATGCAATGTCATCGATATGTACAACTACCCTACCCACGGTACCATTAAAATATACAAAACAAAACAACAATAAATTAGTAGCGAAGCAATCGGTGCTTTTCATTACTATTCGTCTCGATCGGAATCAACAATTGAAAGATAAACAAATAAACACATCGTAGGGATCTCTCCCGTGCGCGATCAAAGTGTTTGGGACAAGGTTGCAAAGACTCATTTCAGCTAAAATAATGTTTTTCGGAATAATAAAACCAAAAGATGGTATGATGGCATGTTTTACTTATAACTTACAAGAAGAGGTTACAAAGTATGCGTTGGAAACATAAAACCTGTAAATTTTGCTTTCTATGAGTCACAATCAGCGATTTGCTGATCGCTGAGTGAGTGAGTGAGTGAGTGAGTGAGTTTGTGAAAAATCGCTGATTGTGACTCTCATGAAGTGAAATAAACAGGTTTAATATGTCAAACACATTCTTTGCAACCTCTTCTTGTATCCTACCAATTCAAAATTTGATCATGGCATCTAATTATTTCATAATTTAGAAAAACATTGTTTTAGCTGAAATGAGTCTTTGCAACCTTGGTTTGGGAAGAAGCCCCTATAATATGGGTATCATAATTAATTAATTTACAGAAGGAAACTTTGCTCCATGGTATTATTTCGTCATCTGAATATCAGGGGAAGCTTCCTATAGATATTAGTGACGTTTAAAGTACGCACACTAACAGACACAATCACCGTGTGAAGTTGCTCAATGTTTTCCTATAACTAACCTCAACATGTATGGATTCCTCCTGCTAAAATGAGTCTGACAGCAGTTTGCTATTATTTTCCACGGATTTTCAATAATACTTTCTCACAAAGCGCTCTAAAATTGGTGTATACGTATACGCGTACGCACACTAGTGCAATAAGCGTCATAAATCTCAATGGCATGTGAAGGTTTGTAGGCCCTTTTCTTGTGTTACTCTTCAAATTTGTTCTATTTTTCACCTTTAGCCCGCGTGACGGAATCCACACAGCTAAAAAAAGTAGTGTAAATTTCCGTTACTATGATGCACATAAATGGAGCGTCATATATCATACAATTTTAGATTATAGATAGTGTAAATTTATGAGACATGTAATGCAATATCCCATATATTGTATACAAATGTCCACTTTTGTTCGCAACATTTCTTGCAAGTTGCTAGT
Source organism: Ochlerotatus camptorhynchus (assembly GCF_037179485.1). Lineage (NCBI taxonomy): Eukaryota > Metazoa > Arthropoda > Insecta > Diptera > Culicidae > Ochlerotatus > Ochlerotatus camptorhynchus. Next base: position 432,559 of record NW_027040522.1, read on the forward strand.
TTACGTGAAAAGGAAGTTTACATGTATGAATATTTGCATGCATGGATGTTTACATCGCCAGTAAAATTCAGAATTTTTTGGTGTGCAGCTTTGACATAATCCTTTAAGACGTAAACAAATATTTCATGTAAAATTGAGTGCTTCCAGACTGAAAAGTTCGTTACTCGACGAAAAGTCGACTGAATTCTATGTCAAAATTGACGCTCATATATGTCAGTCTCAGAGCACTTAAATTTATATGATTTTTATCGAAGTGTGCAGGTTGTTCTACTCCAGTTGAACGAGATCCGTCCGGACGGGAGCCTCAAGTTGGCATCTGTCATATCTGCAAAAGTGAAGACATCAAGTGTAGGAAGACCAGGAAGATGTGAAGTCATGCTCAAGACCTATGCACAATCAGCACTGCCAAGAAATTTGCAATAACTGCTAATTTTTTTTTCGTTTGCTTTTTATGTGCTTGTAATTTTTTAACAATTTTTTATGAGGATCAAGGAATCAAAAATATCTCCAAATGAAAAAATGACAAGCGATCAACGAACCGAATAATAACGCTATGTCAGAAGTTGAAAGCAATAATGATATAATCTTCTTTGTACTTTTTCATGACAAGCAGCCCGTGCGACACAACTCATTCGGGGCGGTAGAAGGAAACGAGCAAATTGTTGGCAAGCTGCTTCACGAAGTAAAACCGAAGATGATACACGTGTATTAATGGGATTTTTTTTGTTATGTCTTTTCCCGATTCATATCAAGCTATGTCCTCATCCGTGTATATTGCAACAAAGCAGGCAAGCAATATATCATTATCCTTCTACCACTCGGATCGAGCTTTGTTACAGAGCGAGTTTGTCATGGTAGTCGTAGCAACCGTTTTGTCTGTATCGTTGGTTGCTTTATGTGTTTGGATTCGCTGATGAGGATTAAAAGTCCATAGAAATGTCAGTTTATTTCTAGCACAGCAGAGACTGCAAAAACTCCATACAACATTAATCCACAACGTTTATACCCCTAGATAGATTGAACCCCAGGAAATACACCAAATCCAGTGGAAGCAAATAATGAGAAAAGTTTCTTTTTTTAAATTTCAAAAAATAAAGAGCATTCTATCCAAGCCCATTCCGGGGACAATCTGTCAGATAGCCACGAAAATATGATGAATAGTCTACTGCTGAAAATTCATGAATTTTGATACCCATATTGTAGGAACATCCTTCCAAACAACTTCTATGGCCACTAGAGGCCCTACGGGAACCTGCTCCGGAATGGCCGTTCTGGGGACAATCCATCGGATGATCACAACATTATGATAAACAGTCTCCTGCTGTAAATTCATGAATTTTGATACCCATATTGCAGGGGTTTCTTCCCAAACACTTCTATGGCCACTAGAGGTCCTACGGGAACCTGCGCCAGAACGGCCGTCCCGGGGACAATCCATCGGATGACCACAAAATTATGATAAACAGTCTCCTGCTGTAAATTCATGAATTTTGATACCCATATTGCAGGGGTTTCTTCCCAAACACTGCTATGGCCACTAGAGGTCCTACGGGAACCTGCGCCAGAACGGCCGTCCCGGGGACAATCCATCGGATGACCACAAAATTATGATAAACAGTCTCCTGCTGTAAATTCATGAATTTTGATACCCATATTGCAGGGGTTTCTTCCCAAACACTTCTATGGCCACTAGAGGCCCTACAGGAACCTGCTCCGGAATGGCCGTTCTGGGGACAATCCATCGAATGATCACAAAATTATGATAAACAGTCTCCTGCTGTAAATTCATGAATTTTGATACCCATATTGCAGGGTGTTTTTCCCAAACACTTCTATTGTCACAAGAGGCTCTACGGGAACCTACGCCGGAATGGCCGTTCCGAGGACAATCCATCGGATGACCACAAAATTATGGTAAATAGTCTCCTGCTGTAAATTCATGTATTTGGATACCCATATTGCAGGGTTTTCTTCAAAAACACTTTTATGGCCACTAGAGGCCCTACGGGAACCTGTGCCGCAATGGCTGTCCCGGGGACAATCCATCGGATGACCTCAAAATTATGATAAACAGTCTCCTGCTGTAAATTCATGAATTTTGATATCCATATTGCAGGGGTTTCTTCCCAAACACTTCTATGGCCACTAGAGGCCCTACGGGAACCTGCGCCGGAATGGCCGTTCCGGGGAGAAACTTTTAACTGGTCCTCATGAAAGCTGAAATTGTTTTTGAAGGAATTTCTGATACTTTGATATCGATTCCTTCAAAATTCTAGCGAAAGTGCCAAGAAAATGCTTAATTCTGGAACATTAAACAGGAAATCCGGATTTCCGGGAACCAGACTATTCCGGATGGACATTGTTGGCAATTTCCAGAAAGAAGATAAGTTTCTGAATCCATTGGTGCCAAAAGATTCAGAATCGGTAACAATAGGCCACAGTAGCAAGTATTTCAATTTGTGGGTACCCGGGTACCCTTGTCGAGCTGTTTAAGGTGTTTTTTTTGTCGATCACATAACGGTTAAATACATTATCTCATGCGTAGATGAACGGTGGTCGATTATGCTGACATGCATTGTCGCGAGTTTTGAACCATAACGGAAACATTGAAATACTTGAAAAATTTTAGATAAAGTATAATAGTCGAAAATGCATGACATACATCAATTTGGCGTAGTTCTACGTCATACTGCAGTCGTGTCGAGAACACAACCCTTTATTTTTTTTTTGTCATGACAGAACATGACAGTTTTCGACAGGATAAGCTGATTATGAGTCTTAGAAAATTGGATCATTTGTCAGAAAATTATAATAGAATTTAAAATGTCTGCAAAATGATAATATGTCTTCAAATCTGACATACCTGCATATGTCGTTCCAAAAGTGTATACTATTTTTTTTCTGAAATTCTGATTTCTACAACTGGTACTGACATTATTAATTACTTTTGGATCAACATATTTTACTGCTGCTTTGTGTTAAGGAATCCAGATGTTTGACATACCTGTAAAGAAACAATAAATAAAAGGTTTTATTAGTGTCGTTTATTGATTGTCTCAACTCAACTTTTGTTAACGCAAATGCAATTCATTTACATTTTTAGTATGTTTTCCAATCATAGCTAGATCTGTTAATTTCTCTTCATAAATATATGATTGTGGGTATGCAAATATACCAATAGTCAAAACAGCCTAACAATGTCTTCATAATGTTTGTCATAAATGGTTTAAAAATGTTCAACAATCAAACATGACACTGATTACATATAATATTTGGAATCTCGACCTACACCGAAGATATGTTTTGCTGATCGATCCCGTTGGAACGCAGTCCGAACAAACCAAATGTTATCTCACTTCTTCCTATGCAAAAACTACCTTTACGTAACCATTCCGCAAAATCATTGTTTGGGACTGACAGCTATGCATCAATCCACAATACAAATCCGACAAGACTCACACACACACGCCTTCAATCACTCGCCCACAGTTAGTGCCACAAAAGCCCGCACCGGGTGGTCCAGCTATGAATGAACTCTGCGCAACCCCTAAATAGATTGAGACTTTCTTCTTCGTCGCACGCGCGGTGTCCCAATACGACTCTCTTCAAGAGCCCATTCGCAGTGCCAAATTAGAGGTGTGAGTGAGTGCCGCACCATTATCGTCATCAGCAAACTGTCATTAGGGGCAGACCGCAGCAGTAGTGTGATGTGGGGGAAATGGTCCATACTTGATCAATTGTTGGATATCACTTTCAATGCTCTCTCTCTCTCTACTATTTTTTCTTCTTCAATGTTGCATGGATAATGGAGTTCCTTTCACGACTGACTCGAAAATTGGCCTACCAACACACACACAAGCATTTGGTACTGCACCAGCGAGGGTAGACGAGGCCTTCAATGTAATTAGGGACTTTTGAAGATGATCCGTTTAGGGGCAATCCGGCAAAAATAAAAGAAAGAAAAACATAAACAGCTCAGCTCCGGTGGATGAACTGGGTGCCTCCCTGGTCAATCCAGGGCATTGAACTCTCCCTACGTTATGCTCTTCGACTGCTGACTGACGAACGAGGGTGGAAAAGGTTTAGCAGGCAAATTGGGTGCTGCTGGTTTCAGTGGTTATGTAAATGTTCCACTCGGTTGCAATTCTGGTTGTTGCTGCAACGGATTCGGGTCAGGAGTGTTTTGACTTAAAGATATGTGACCAGATAGACCGTAGATAATTGATGTGACTGGTCGATTCGGAAAGTCGGTTGAATTTTAGTACACGGCCGAGTGCATTTCCTCCCATTATTAGTCGATTGGTTGTGGGCGTTCAAATGTGCGCGTTTCCAATCGAAAGTGGAACCGACACTTGACCAAATTTCCCGAATATCTGCATTCACCTGGAAAGGGGGCGGGGGAGATGCCGCCGATGCCGCCTTATGGTGGGTGCTAATTATAGTGATGAATGAAAAGCAGTACAGCAGTAGAGAAGGTACCACCAGCAGCAGCAGGTGGGTGCGTCGAAACAAAAGTGAAAAGCTAATTCGATTCGATGGGAAAACAATGCCGCACTCGTGCGCTACGGTTGCTCGGCAGCAAATGAGAGGAAAATGGTGTCAAACGAAAGTGTGTGATGCCTCTCGGAGCTAGAGGAACCGATTACGATGTGCTGGTGTCTGTTGAGGATGGATTGATTAAGGAAAGGATTGTGAGACTGATGTTCAGTGTGTAGTTATTTAAATTTGCTAATGTGGTACTGAGTGAATTTGGGTAAAAAGAAACCTATTTACGTGTTTTGGACGAGCTTAAACAATTATTCAAAAAAAAAATGTGATTGTTTTTTAATGACAAAATCTAACAGTCACAGTATGTGATAAGCTGCGATTTTCAATTAATCAAAAGCAGAATACAATTTTTTTTTTAAGAATTGCAAGACTCCAACTATGCTAAATAGCTATGAATGAAATGAAACGGGTTCATTCAAAGTAATCATAAGACTCTTCCGAAAATAAACACATCCGACTACCAATGGATTCACCTAACCAAAAGGAACCACGAACATTCAAAATTTTCCAACAGAACCGGCTGATCCCAGCCACAACCTGCAAGGTGAATGGCAACATTTTCCAATTGCTTACCAACTTGACACCTCCCCTGAAGCTCTATGTGAACCCAATTGCAACAGCAGCAGCAGCAGCACCCAAGTTGGCTAACCAATGCAGCACGTAGGGGACCGGTTCTCGGCCATAGCAAAAGTGCCGACCGATCAACCCCTTGCGAGCGTCCGTCACAGCAGGTTGAATCTGCAAATTGGAATTCAAAATAAAAAGCACTCTGACCGCTACTTTATAGCCCCAGCGTCGTAGCCTGCGCCAATTGCGTATCTACAGACTCCACCAACTTTACACATATGTACATATGTCACACACGAAGATGACCAATATTGACGCTGGCTGCTGTTTCGCTGTGGCAGCGGCTAGCGAGTGAATGCCAATGGTGTTTTTTATGCAAAAAAAAACTCCTCAAAAAAATATCACGAATATGGACCACTGCCAGAGGTGGCACGGGAGGGGTGCTCAAGACGCTGGCTGGTGTCATCATCGTAATCCACCGATGGTGGCGGCTAATATTTCTCCTTCGGTGTCTAGCTGACCAGTCGAGCGTAAAGCGTCCTCTTCGAGCGAGCTTGCTTTGAATACAAATGTCACAGCTTTCGGACGTTCCGTGTGAATGGAGGCCCATCACCACCGTCCCGAAAATTATAAAGACTTCGATTCAGATTTATGCTGATTTTATTCAACGGCGACGTTTGCGGAAAGTTTGAAAGTCCCATGTGTGCATTCGGCCGGTGACAACGACGGCGAGTGGCACAATGTACAACTCAGGAATAGGAATAGAAGCCTGTTGGTTGGTTGGTTGGTTGGTTTGAAAGGCCTTGAGAATGTGATAATACCATTCGACGGCAGATCCTAAGTGGTTATGGTCCGTTATGGACGAGATTGCGTGGAACGGATGTTTTCCAGAGCTGCTGCCGTAATCGAGCTTAGGTGTTTAATTTACTTAACCATTTACGGGGTAATGTCAGTATCAATTTGGCAGACAAAAGAGTATTAAATTTGAAGGTGATGGGATGATTCAATCATTTCACATTGAAGTGGTAAATTCGGAGCGCAGGTTATGGTTTGATTTACAAGAGATGGATCTTTGAGACTATGGTGATTATGTCAGCCTGGTACTTTTCAAATATTTGCCCAGAAATGGTTGAACAGCGATGAGATGATATTGGTTTGGCTGGGTGTATTGGAATCATTCTATTGATGTAGGTTGTTGGTGATGCCATCCAAGAATTTGTTCTTGCTAACGTTTATGGTGAGACCCACCCCAGAGGATCGTTCGGCTGACTTAGCCTAGTTGAGCTTATTCTGCATATCAGGGTGTTATTGAGATAATGGAGCCTACCTCACGAAGTCGTTGAGGTGCTCCATAGTGATAGGCATCAAGAAGCCCTCGGTTTGGTACACGGTCATTTATTCCTACCAAGATCTCTTTGATTACAGTGAGGAACATTAGCTTGTTTCACACGAGCATTGATCCGGATTGGACAAGGCTCTATTACGCAGCACACTGAACGTGTCTTGTATGACGCTTCGATTAGCTTGACAATTTAGTTCGAGACCTACTTGCACCTCATGGTGTCCCACAGATTCTCGAGATTGATTCGGTCGAAATCTTTTTCGTAGTCAATGAACACCAAATACAGAGACTCTTGAAATTCTTTAACCTACTCACTTTTCTAAAAATTACTCCATAATATAAAGGAGCCTGCGATTTAACCCACGATCTTCTGCTCAGTAGGCAGAAACGGTCAACACTTGGCCACCGAGCTCCTTATATAACAACAATCCATTACCAACAAAGACTGCTCAAGCCCAGCAACATGAAGCTATTTAGATGAAATCAATTTAATTCTTCCGATATCTTTAGCGACAGTCAGGCTTGGTTCTCTCCTCGGTGTGAGTGAAGAGAAAAGTGTATTAGCTACGTGCACCGCATCCAACAAAATGGTGCGCGCACCGTAGGTCGGCTTACTCTACACCAGACGCTCAAGCGCACCGATTGTACGTGAGTGCGAGAGTGCAATACATCGCATACACTTCGGCAAATGAGAAATCCCGAAGTTTTGCACTTGGCCACACTCGGCTTTTTTACCAGAGCAAGAGCACGTTCGCTGAAGCGATTCCGTTGCGCATTTTCCTTACCTCATAACAGCTGGCGCATTCCCTGTGCTTTGTGCACTATCCAGACGAGATTTGCATGAGAAAATTGAATCAGAAACCACAGGTGTAGAGTGAAAACGACTTTGGTTATTCCGTCATTATTTGAGAAATCAGCTTATAATGTAAGGCACTGAGAGAGCGGCATGCAGTTGCCGAGAGCAAAGGCCACGTGATAAATTGTGAAAATACGTTAATATTTTCTTTTATTCCTTATTTTCCAGAATTTCCACGTATGGGGTAGAAAGGGAAATTAGACTGATGCCTAGAAAGACGAGCTCGAAAAATAGTGTGTACATTAAGTAAAGTGACCGGCCTTTGGATTATCTTACCTATCAGGCATTATTAGGCGTTCCGCATTCAAAACGTGGCACTACTAGTACATTAAAAATATTTTTTGTTTAGTCCAACATTGTCCAAGAAGATAGCGAGTCACTTTATATCAAAGGAATGTTTTTATAAGGTAGATATATGATATTTTTTAGTTTGATCATATGCACCAAATTCTAACAAACTCAATACTTAGTGAAGGTGAGGTATTAAAAAAAGGTAAAATTTGTAGAATTGTATAGAGGAAAGAAAGTGGTCGAAACAGTTTGCCACACAATAAAGGGTGTCCACGATGAAATTGCCACACTATGAAATTGCTCTAACTTTTTAACCGTTGGGTAGAATTTAATGAAAATTTGGGTGGATTTAGTTCATAGTACATTATTTACATCCTGAAAGTTTTAAAGTCCTGTGATCAAAACTCGCGGAAATGGAGTCGAAAGAACAGCTCGTGCGTGATAAAATCTTGCGCATTCATCACGAGAACAAGGATCTCTTGCATCGTTCCATCGCTAAAACGTTGGGAATCGCGAATTCCACGGTGTCGCGAGTGATTAAGCGGTTCGAGGAACGGTTGACCATCGATCGGAAGCCCAGAAGTGAAGGAAAAAGTATTCCATACAACACCAAAAATCACAACCGCGTAGTTGGGGCCTTCAACCGAAATCCGAACGCCTCCGTTAGGGATGTGGCTAAGAAGCTGCACCTAAGCCGAAGTTTTGTCCAGAAGGCCAAAACTAAGGCTGGGCTTCGAACGTTCAAGGTACAAAAGGCCCCTAATCGCGACGAGAAGCAGAACAAGTCCGCCAAAACCCGTGCCAGGAAGTAGTACCTCAACATGCTGACGAAAGTTGAATGCTGCATCATGAACGACGAAACATACGTGAAGGCCGACTTCAAACAGATCCCCGGCAACCTGTTTTTCACGGCCAAGGATAAGTTCAGCGTTCCGGAGCATGTCCGCACTCAGAAGATGTCCAAATTTGCGAAGAAATTCCTGGTTTGGCAAGCCATCTGCACGTGCGGGAAGCGGAGTGCACCTTTCGTGACCCAGGACACGATGAACGGACAGGTGTACATAAAATAGTGCCTCCAGAAGCGGCCTCTTTCCTCTCCTGAAGGCCCACAACGTCCCAACAATCTTCTGGTCGGATTTGGCCTCATGCCACTACTCCAAGGACGTGCTGAAGTGGTATGCGGACAATAAGGTCAATTTCGTGCCGAAAATGTTCAACCCTCCCAACACTCCGGAGCTCCGCCCCATCGAGAAGTACTGGGCGATTATGAAGCAGCACCTTCTTAAACGACCTAAGGTAGTGAAGACAGTCGAGGAACTGAAGAAAGTATGGGTTTACATGCAAAAAACGGTTGATTCACAGGTTGTGCAGAATCTTATGGCCGGGGTTAAGGCCAAGGTGCGGGCATTTGCGTATGGTAAAATGAAGTTTAATAGTTATTTCTCAATCCCTGAAAATTTGATGGCAATCGGATGAAAACTCGAATTTTGCGAATCAATTTTGTGTGTGGCAATTTCATCGTGGACACCCTTTAGTCACGGAATTTGATGTAGGCTTTATTTCGCACAGAAAAAAAAATATATTAAACTAAAATATAAATCCTCTTTATTCAAAACATTTAGTAATCATAGTAAAAAACAATCAAGGTTGTGTTTCCTTCATGAATGATTGACTAAAGTTTTATTGGGGTAAGATAACGTACCTTAAAAACAGCTAGAAAGTTTATGGCAACGATAAAAACGATAAACATATTGTTGCTCTTTTATTAGTCAAATATGTGGAAATGTAAGAAGAATAATATAAAAAAAAACAATTTTACTGAACTTACGTAGAGCAGTCAACATACCTTAAACCTTATAGTTAAAGTAAATATTATCAATAATATTACCATTTGCTCTAACAAATATATCTTTTCAAACGTAGCCGATCCCAATTTAGTTCGATGTTTGGTCATTATTTGACCAAGGCTGGTAAAAGCGCGTTCAACAGACACTTGCGTGCAAGGCATCTGCATCACTGTCTCTGCAAGCATAGCTATTTCAGGATCGATCCTTCGGTTCTTGTTCCACCATGCAACCACATCTTCGTCCAGGGGCAATGATGGTTCCAACCACTGCTTACGGATACGATTTTCGAAACCGCCCATTTCCTACGATTGCATCTGCTGATTTGTTGTCAACAACTGGCCAACGCGAGACAGGTTTCCTAAGCCAAATGAAGACGGCACTGGGACATTAGGTACGTTGGTTGTCTCTCCATGCAATTTTTGAGACTCTTCCAAGTTATAAGCAGGTGTTTCTGAAAATCAAATGTTTAAACTCTGTGTTATTTTTTAACAGAAATCGAAAACACTTACAATAGCTTTTTCTTGTTGCTCATAAGACAGCACGGCCAGATTAAAAGCATACAGTCGTAGCATACCCCGAATCGTACTGCCCGGATCGTACACTGTAGTGAAGGACTAAATGGAAGGAATGACGACACTCTACATGAGGTAGACCCTGCTAATGTAAGTAATACTGACCCTCCAAAAATCTCTTCACTTCCTCAACAGAATGCGACTGAAATTTAGGTGTATTGCCAAAATTTCAATCGCATGAAAAGCCCAGCTAAAATGAAAGAAATCCACCAGAACATTCTATCTTCTTCTTTTCAAATAATTCTTGGAACTGAAACAAGCTGGGACGAAAGCGTCAGAAGCGAAGAAATTTTTGGAAACAATTTTAATGTATTCTGGCACGACAGGAATTTTCAACTCTGTAATAAAAAGTCTGGTGGTGGAGTGCTCATTGCCATCAATGCTGACTTTACTTCTGAAGAAATCATAACAAATCAGCACAAGGAATTCGAAAATGTCTGGGTCAAAGCACTTATTGCCGGTGAAATACACATTTTTTCTTCTGTGTATTTTCCACCTAAACATGCCCACAAGCAGTCTTTTGAACTATTTTTTCAAATTGTTGAAACTATAATGTCAAATATGGAACCAGAAGTAAAACTGCATATTTATGGCGACTTCAATCAACGAAACGCAGACTTTATTGCAGACATTGAAAATGAATCATTTTTACTCCTGGTCGTAGGTGAAGACGAAACATTACAATTATTATTCGACAAAATATCTTGTTTTGGTCTTAATCAAATAAACCATGTAAAAAATCAACAAAACTCATATTTAGACCTTTTATTTACAAATTGTACTGAAGACTTCTGTGTGGATACATCATTAGCACCTTTATGGAAAAATAAAGTGTTTCACACAGCAATTGAATACTCAATCTTCGTACAAAATTCTTCTTCCTCCAGCGACTGGGAATACGAGGAAGTGCCGGAATACCATAAAGTAAATTACGAAGAAGCCAAACGTAGACTATGTACAATAAATTGGCAAAATTTAATAAGTATTGAAGGAAATGTCGATACTGAAGTAGAAAAATTTCACTCAATTCTTCAAAGCCTAATTTTAGAAACTGTACCATCAAAAAAAAAGAAGACGAACACAAAACAATAAACTACCCGCATGGTTCAATCCACAACTGAAAAATTTAAAGAATAAAAAACAGAAAGCTCATAAACTATACAAAAAAGAAAAACTGAAACCAATTTGTGAAACTATCACAACTTATGCAACCAATTAAATACAGCCATCAACTCTGCATATGAGGACTATAACCGCAAAGTCGAAAATGAAGTCAAATCATGTCCTAAGAACTTTTTTAATTATGTAAACACGAAATTAAATAGCAGCAATTTTCCTTCGCGAATGAATTTGGATGCAAATGTAGGTGAGAATTCTTCTGAAATTTGCAATCTCTTTGCAAATTTCTTCCAAGAAGTATACACCACATTTTCCGAAGAAGATCGTGACCGCGATTTCTTTGCATTCATTCCTGAAATTTCTAAAAACATCTCTGTCAACCAACTTTCTCAACATGAAGTCCTCAATGCACTAAAAAACTTAAACGCGTCGAAATGGTCTGGACCTGACGGCATCGCACCCATATTTTTGAAAAACCTTTCTGAAGAACTCGCATTTCCTCTAGAGCGTCTTTTCAACATGTCTCTGAAAAATGGAAAATTCCCTGAAATTTGGAAATCATCTTATTTGGTACCTATTTTCAAATCAGGTGCAAAATCAGACATTCGAAATTATCGTGGAATTGCTATTATTTCTTGCATTCCAAATCTTTTTGAATCAATCGTAAACGGAAATATTTTTCAGCAGGTGAAAAATCTAATTACAAGTAAACAGCACGGCTTTTTTTAAGGTCGCTCAACTACCTCTAATCTTCTAGAATATGTATCTTTCATTATTAAAGCGTTGGACAGTGGCAAGCACGTTGAAGCGCTATACACCGACTTCAGTAAAGCATTTGACCGCATCGACATACCATTATTAATCCTCAAATTGCAGAAAATAGGAATGGAGCCTGGACTTTTGAATTGGCTTCAATCATACCTAACACATCGTAAACAAATAGTCCGCTTTCAAAATAAACTTTCAGAACCAATTTCAGTCACCTCTGGGGTACCCCAGGGTTCTCATTTAGGCCCACTTCTTTTTATTTTGTACATAAACGACATTTCCTACATACTTAAAAAAATAAAATTGCTTGTATATGCAGACGACATGAAGCTCTTTATGGAAATAAGTAATTCTAGCGATGCAGAAGAATTCCAGAATGAAATCAATATATTCCACACAGTAAAAGTCTACTTCAACTGAACGTAAAAAATGTACTGCAATAGCATTTAGCAGAAAAATTGAAACACCACATATTGAAATATCATTAGGCAACCAAATAGTAGAAAAAAGCAAAATTGTAAGAGATCTAGGTGTAATCCTAGACTCCAAACTAACTTTTATAGAACATTATAATACTCATGCTACATTAACTACGCTGCATGCTCATCAATATACAAACACTTAAGGAGCGCCGCCAATTTGCAATGCTTTTCTTCATCAACGACATTATTTCAATGCGCATAGATTCGGCAGAAATTCTCGCACAATTAAACTTTTACACACCTTGTCGATATCTTAGAACACGGAATTTATTTTCAGAAAAATCGTACAGAACAAACTATGCACAAAATAGCCCAATCAATCGAATGATGCGCCTATATAATTTGCATTGCGGAACTATTGACATCACTATGTCCAAGCAGCAAATAAAAACTAAGCTAAAACAGAATAGAATTAATGCATAGTATGTAAGTAAACATTGTAATAATCATTGTATGTAGTCTACACTGGCTTGACGAAATGGAAATAAATATAAAATCCGTCGAAATAAAATAGGAAATCTCGGAATGAATTTTAAAGTACTGAATTATTGCAGACAAACTTCAGAAAGTACTGAATCACTTCAGATAGTACAGACATTGGACTAGCATGCATCTGCAATGTGTAAAAACTGGTGATCTCATACTTTATGAAAATAAGGTTTCTTGTACGAGAGCCACATAGGATATGCCATTTGGCATTATTCTACATATATTTTTATGGCTGCTGTTCTTTTATGCTGGTGATTGATTTATGCCATCTTAACAGCAGTCATAATTTATAACTACCTAAGATATCACAAATCCACCACCTCCAGCATAAATTGAACAGCAACGTAGAAACCAAATAGGTAATGATTTATAAAACGCCAGAGGTATTCTGAGGAAAACGCATAAAGCGAATCCATATTTTTGTATCTTTATTTTTTTTATATCATTATATCCATAATCCCTCCCCTTGGCTAGTTTTTGCACCTTGCTGTTAGTGGGCGGGCTTAATTTCATGCTTTATAGTGGAGTGTTGGAGACGGTAGGTTTATGGTCGGCGTTGCTGGCTCATGTCGCGATAGAATGGCGTCATGGGCAGGCAATGGGGATTACTAAGCTTCCCCTCTCTGATAAACCACTGCATGAGAGAACCAAAGATCTAGTCTAGCAGTGATAGTATCACACTTGTTACTCCTTTAATTGAGAGCCACGTCGTAGTACGCTTACGTATAGGTACTGACGTTGGGTTTGATACTGGCGGGTTTTGCTGCAAATCACTCTTATTTTATTTATTTTTACGCAGATAGATTTATTTGGGTTTGCAAGGGAATTATACTATTGAAATATTTCAGAAAGTGCCCAACGGTGCTCCTTCTATTTGCGTGACAAGCTTTCATTGTTGTTTTCATTGAAGTATTACTCAGGAAACAATGTTAAACATCAGTTTTGTACATGGTATTGTAACTAATCTTATATGTGCTTCATTTTGATTTGGAATAAGTATTTGAACTATGGCTCGGGATTTCCACTGTGGTGTGCTTTTATTGTGACATACCCATATGTATTTTTGTGGTGCGACATAGTGGAAACGTGAGAGCATAATTGGAACATATACCCTATATAATTTAAAAATCAGCTAGGAAACTAACTTCAAAATGAAGCATTTTAGTCTCATGAAGGTGTTACCTGGGTCGAACAAGATATAATAAATAGGTATAGGCTTAAATCAAAAGTACTTGAAACACGTTTAATTTTAGATTACAAGCACAAGTGCAGGTACTTAATAAAGCATGGGTTATGAATGATTAGGTGAATTAGAGCTTTTAATAATTTATTAAATTAGACTAATGAGATATCATTATCATCAATTGAACTGAAATAAGAAACTTCAGAAAGTCTAATGACATTAAGTAGATTAACAAAAGAATTAGGATGCGGGGGGTCCGCTTAGGGAGGCAACTAACCTTTAAAGTTGTAGAATAAATCTTCGTATTTAGTCTTGAACTTTAAAAAGAAAACGCAGGCAGACTAATAGCATTAAGCAGATTAACAAGGAGAGGAATAGTTTAGAAAAAAGTAAAAGTAGAGGTATGTGACAATTAATAGCTTTTATTCCCCTGAGTTTGTTGTACTCGATTACTATATTATTCTCTCCATACGCAAAATCTCTTATATATGCGGTTAAAGCATTTGAGTTAACTTATTTCTTAGTGTTCAAGTACGTACATTTGTAAACAGCAGTCAATGTTAATCCATGGTTTAGCCATACGTAAAATCAATCTTTCCTTATGTGGTATTGATGCATGTTTAACTTTTCGCGGCTGTCGGAATCAACTTACATAATTTAGATATTTCGTTTGAAACGGATTTACTTATTCAATCGGTTGTATCTACGCGCACACGTCACAGCATTTTTTCTATAACTATCTTGAAACAATACATACGGAATCCAGTGTTCAAGCGGCCAACATAGGCTAGTCCTTCTGCTGTATTGTCAAAGATAGAAGCAAAATTTATTCAAATTGGTCAAGTTTTGAAAACTAAGCTATCACGCAGCTCTAGCTTGATACAAAAAAAAAAAAAAAAAATCATATCTATAATCTTTCCCTTATTTAGCCTAGTACTTGTGACTTAAGAAGGGGGCCTCAAAGAAACACAAGTCCGTTGCGCCATTGCTTCGGTTAGCGCAGTAAGGGCTTCATACTGCGGAGGTTTTGATTTGATAACATACTGGTAGTTTCAGGAACTTTGTTTTGCCCACGAATGTTCAGGAAAATTCTAGAAATTGTTCGAGGTTGTTCCTGAAATTAGGAGAAAATCAAGAATGATATGACATAAATAAGGAAACACAAATGATGGTGGCATGGTGGCGTGGCAGAAAGTATTTTTTGAGTAGAATATGTAAAAAAGGATTTCAAATGTTAAACTAAATGCATATATAGAGGTACCAGACATGTTTTATAGTGACAGGTACTCTATTTTATAATCTGTGAAAGGGAAATCACAAATCGAGTGCCATCAAAATACATGGTATGTTGGGAGATTGAGCTCGTGAGAGAGAATTTACTTTCTCAAATTTGAATTTTTTGGCTCTCTGGGGATTGGTGGTAAAGATGGTAAATCTGTATGGGAAAAAATAATTTTTATTTAATTGTAGCTTATTTAATTTCCAGGAAAAACTGAACGACAAAGTCCCTGTCTAATTTCTTTAGGTCGTCGTTCACTTTTTTTGACCTGAATATGCACCAAAAGCGAAATATTCCCAATACTCTCAATTTATATAGGAGGATTTTTATCACTTCCTACCAGCGAAACAGCGCCATCTCTATACAAAATGGCCGGAAGATATGATTAATAGATTATAGGCACCAATCTTTAAACCAGTGAGTATGTCGCATGTTACCCCACCTGTGGGATAACTTGCAACAAGCATGTTTTTCGTCCCTCCTGATTAAGGAAAACCATGTTTAAAAACAAAATGAGTACCATTTTGTATTCTACCAACTGCTAATAGCATACAAGTTTATTTACATTTGTACTTAAGTTGTTAAGCTTTGAAGATGAAAAGTGTTGCAAGATACCCTAATTGCCGGTAGTAATTTTACTAAATTTTGGGTCCCTGAATCCGAATATGGAATCATATGTTGTAAAAATGAACGATTTTTTATCATAAAAATGATTTTATTTGAAAAACTGGTGCTAATTGTCAAGATTTCGGCATAGTTTACCCTATTTAGCCACAAAATATGCAGTTTTCTCGTAAACCACAACTTTTTTTTTTTTAATTTTAACACCATATTATTTTTCAACTAACACAAATCAAG
Organism: Ochlerotatus camptorhynchus; assembly: GCF_037179485.1. Taxonomy (NCBI): domain Eukaryota; kingdom Metazoa; phylum Arthropoda; class Insecta; order Diptera; family Culicidae; genus Ochlerotatus; species Ochlerotatus camptorhynchus. The sequence continues at coordinate 448,760 of NW_027040522.1, forward strand.
TAAAAATGCTAACGTCTGAATCTTGTATTGCATAAAAGCCTGTCATTTTAAATTCATTCGTTAGAAGCGCATTTGCTAGTACTTTTGAGAGGTGTTTGTTTGTGTACCAAACATACGGTACTGATTATGACCCACACAGAAAAAAATTGTGAATTTTAACTATCGCTTAAAATCTCCCTTCGTTTAATCTTGAGCTATACTTGGCATAAACAGCGAAATCGTTTACAAGCTTGCATACAACATTGCTAATTTATGCGATATTGCGCTTAAATTTACACGAAATATCGCGTAAATTTATGGCAAATCTAGCGTTAATTTTATGTGCGCTATATCTCGCAGAAATTTACGTGAATTTTTCAAACGGTGCAGAAAAAAAACTTTTTCGACAAAGCTATATTTTTGAAGCGCAGAACAAAGATCCAAAAATGCTAGCTTAGATGTCAACCATACAGCGGAACAGTGACAGTTTTGATATCACGCCACAAACCATGGCCTCATTCGTTTTGTATCTCCAAGCTTTCGAAGTTCGTTTTGATATTTGGAAATAAACTAGCTAAAAACTTCCCATCTTGCAATCTTCCAACAATGCATCAGCACCGAATAACCTCCTAAATGAACATTTTTACATAACTCGATCTCCATGCTCCACGTGCTGCTCGGAATCAATCAACACATCCCCATCACACGGCTATTTCGAGATAACTATGGCTGCGGGGAGTTCCACAACACAATCAGTTTAATTTTCGCAAGCCCCGCCACGCTCTTCTTGGGCCAATGCGTGTTTGGCGGCGCGTCTACAATTCACTCTCGATTCGACGCAGTAGAAACCCAAACAATTACCGGCGCCGCCGCCGTCGTCGTCGTCGTCGTCGTCGTCGTCGTCTTCGTGAAACGAGCCAATCTAGAGTCGTCAGATGATGATAATTGCCCCCAGTTCGAAATGGTGCTGCCCGAGCTGCTCGATTTGATTAGTGAAAATTGCCCTGCAACAGTGTGCAATTTAAGGCCATTTAAGGGAGATTAGTGCCGAACTAGGACAAAATGTAACAAAGACGTGATTGCTGAAAAAATGACAAGGAAAAGGTAAACATTCCTCAAGGTAACGGTTCATTTTATCGAGTCGTTCAATCGTAGACTTGTCAAGCTTCCATAACTAGTCGCTACGCACGTGTTCTTAAATGCGTAATACAATTTTTAAACAATGCCGAAAAATTCTGTTTCAACTCGATCAGTCAAACGGAAGATCTTATCCCAGGGAGCAAAAATCTTGATCGCACGACAAAACGACGGCGCTGATAGTAAAGTAGAAAACTGCTGATCCGGGCGTGTCTCGCAGGCTTGTCACGAAATTAAGGTTATTACCATTTCCCCGCAGTGGAAGCGGAATGCTAAACATCAAGGTTGGTGAGGATCATCAGTATGCAAAACATTGCCTATCGGAGGAATCTGCAAAGTGGGTAGGTACCACTTGCTTGTAGAGCGGTGTAGAAAGGCAAAACGTAAACAGAAAACGAACGAAAAAAAGTATCAACGGCTCCTGCGAAATACACACAAACACATCACTTCTCGATCCGGGGAGTTCGGTGATCGATGGCGACCGAAATACGTGAGCGATTTGTTCAATCCTATCCGTTTGGAAGGGGGGTGATGATCGGGGTTCGAACGGTTCAATGGTGAAATTATGGTTTTGAATGTCGCGAGTCGTTTTGGTTTCCTTTATTTGATATTTACAATTCATTGACCTCGGATTGGGGAATGTTGTCTTAGGGTTAATCCCGTCCCAGCCGCGTCCTAGTTGTATTCATAGCATTTCCTTGTTTGATTGTCCTCAATAAAGCTAATAGAGAATCCAGCAAATGGATGTTTTGCGATGTGATGTACTACTGTGAGGAAAACGAGTTGTAAATGATAATATACAAGTTGCATGGGTCTGCGGGCTAAATCTATTTTACTTTGCAAGTCAATGGAAAACTGCTGAAATGTTTTGCTCTTCTTCAGTTGATACCCACCAAAAACTCTGAGCCAAATGTGCTCGTACCCGCATGACTAATGGACTATTTAGTGTATGTCGTAGTGCCGTAAAATGAGGTCGAATTAATCTATCACGTCAAACACTGGCTCTTCATGTTGACGATTATGCGCATCGATTTTGAAAGTCTCCGAGGAACTGAGATTGGGTTCTGATGATCAAATATCAGTATCATTGCTTGTTTTTGTCATCAAGGTCACTTAAATTGGTTGATGAGAGGTGCCTATTTAGAGAGGCCGCTGAACTCTTCGAATAATATGGAACATCACAATTGAATGAGGCGTCTTGTGAGAAGAGCAATTATGAATGATAACTGTATCGAAAACGAATACCTCATTACATTTCCATAGCAATGAGGTACCGTGAAATGGGATCAATTTAATCAGCGGGGTGTATTTGATCACTGAGTTGCCTCAAAAAAAAATCAGATAGGAGAAATGGATGTAATGTCGGCCTACATTTCCCAATAACGCGTTCAACAATAAAATTGATGAATAGCAGATTTCGTACGCCCTGATTCAACAAATTCATTGCTCTTGAAGAAAATTAGTGACATATTAGTGTTTTGAATTTGCTGGTCAAATTGACCCCGTTTTGCGGTAGAGTCATACCTCGATATAAAGTAACTGAACTTTTCATTTCATTACGTTATATCGAATCAATATAAAAATTGGTTAAAACATAAAAACCAATGTGTTCTTAGCTACCTGTGTGAGTCACAAAGTTACGAACGCCAATTTTTGTTTTCACTTAGCAGTGCCATTGAACCTGTATGCACAAGATTGATTCAATTAAACAACTACATACGCACATAACTCAAGAACGAATCGTCTGATTTGAGCTGTCTTTTGTTGTTGTTGTGTTCATCTTCGGAGGAGGAACATTTTTACAGCATTACTAAATTTAAAATTTTAAAGGAACACTGAAAAAGTCGAAAACTATCTTATAGTGGCATACATAAAGCCGCGAATGTTCGATCAAAAAAATAAATTTAGGGTAGAATCGTGAATGCTCGAGATTTTTTAGAACAAAAGTTAAATTTTGGTCGGTTTGAAGTTCGCCGGTTGTGCTAGTTTTATATACATTTACAAAATTGTAAATTACCACCGAAACCAATTAAAATACAGTTCATGAAAACAATTCAAATACATTTCATAAACACCGATGTTAAGATATAAGATTTTTTCAACGTTATTTCGAATCAAAATATGTTATATCGAATTTACGTTATATTATGTAACGTTATTATTATTATTATTATTATTATTATTATTATTATTATTATTATTATTATTATTATTATTTAATTTTATTCATCGGACTATTGTCTACATGAAACAACCTTAAAGCTAAAACAATTCAAGTGTTTCTAGCTTGGTAACAAAAACTGCTTGCTGATTTTTCCGTCGGCATTCCAGAGTATCCAAGCTCAGCAGATTGCAGCGATCAGAATACGGCGGGAGATTTTGCGGATCACGCCATGGTAGATTACGTAATGCTATCCTGATAAACTTGCGCTGAACACTTTCGATCCTCAAGCTCCAAGTCAACTGATGAGGAAACCAGACCAAGGAGGCATTTTCCAGGATTGGTCGCACAAGTGAGCAATAGAGAGCTTTCAGGCAGTGTGGGTCAATGAAGTCCTTCGATATTTTCGACACAAAACCTAGCTGGCGATTCGCCTTTGTGATCAGAGCAGAGCGGTGGAGGTTGAACGTCAACTTATGGTCCAGTAGAACACCAAGATCGCTGAACTGGTCGGTTCTTTGAAGAACCACACCGTTGATGGCATAGTCAAAAACAATCGGCTGCCTGATGCGGTAATACGACATTACCATACATTTAGGGATGCTGAGGGTAAGCTTATTCCGACGACACCAATCAACGAACAGATCCAATACCGATTGAAGACGAATGCAATCCTCAGCAGTCCGCACCACGAAGTACAGCTTTAGGTCATCGGCATACGCAAGCTTACAGCCATCTCCAAGTAGAAGAATTGCGTCGTTGATGTACAACACAAACAGCAACGGGCCAAGATTGCTACCCTGTGGTACACCTTACGAGTTCGTGAAATACGAGGAAGTACTGGAATCGAGTTTCACTCGCAGAGACCTGTCAGTCAAGTAGGAGCACAACCACGAAGTCAAACGGTCCGACGCACCGAGTTTGGATAGCTTTGCCAACATAATGTCATGGTTGATCGTATCAAACGCTGCTTTTAGATCAGTGTAGATGACGTCTATTTGTGCCCCATTTTCCAGTTGCTCAAAACATGTCGTGGTAAAATCTAGAAGATTTGTGGTAACCGATCGTCCAGGCATGAAGCCATGTTGGTCACTAGAGATATAGCATTTGGTGTGCTCAAGAATGAAACCACTCACAATTATCTCAAACAGTTTTGATGCTGCAGAGAGATTAGTAATTCCTCTGTAGTTTTTAACGTCACGTTTATCTCCTTTCTTGTGTACCGGAACTATAAATGACTCTTTCCAGATTGCAGGAAATTTCGACTCTACAAAAGATTTGTTGAAGATTCTGCAAAGCGGTTCAACAAGCGCTCCAATGGTACGTTACATATTTAGAGGTATGACTGTACCTCATAACTTGCATGAGGTATTCGTTTTCGATACAGTTATCATGGCTTGCTCTTCTCACAAGAAGCCTCATTCAATTGTGATGTTTCGTATCATTCATTCCGTACTCCGACCTCTCCAAAGACGTGCCCTCCATGAATCAAAATATTTCTTCTTAGTGAAAAAAAAACTTGTCATACTGATATTTGACCTTGTATGAGTACGCCGATGCAGACCTAATTTGTTTCCAATTTCAGTTAATCGGAGACTTTCAAAACCAAGGCTCATAGCCGTCAACAAGAAGGGGCAAGGGTCTAGTGCTGTGGTTGTGGTTAATCAGGGGTAGTCGACAACTACTTGGCACCAAACCAAATATATATATATATATTTAAATTTTTCACCAGGAAAAGCGTAATTGTATGTATTTGGATTACCAAAAGCGAAGTAAAACTTTACTTAAAAAAACACAATTGAATTTGGATTACGAAAAAAAAGTCTTATTTTTCTTGGATAAGCTACATCAAATTTGGATTATGAGAAACGAAGTCAAATTTTACTTGGATAAGATAAATCGAACTTGGATTATAATAAAAGAAGTCTAAATTTACTTGGAAAAGCTCAATCGAATAAAGATTATGAGAATCGATGTAAAATCTGACTTGAATAAGCGAAATCGAATTTGGTTTACGAGAAGTGAAATCAAAATTAATTTGAATAAGCGCAATCGGATTTGGATTACGTGAAGCGAATCCAAAATTTACTAAGAAAAGCACAATCAAATTTGGATTACAAGAAGGAAAGTCTAAATTTACTTGCGCAATTGAATTTGGATTATAAGAAACGAAGTCAAATCTTACCTCAAAAGGTGCAATCGAATTTGTATTTCGGGAAACGTAGTTAATTTATACTAAGAAAAGCGTATTCAAACTTGGATTACAAGAAGCGGAGTCATCTTTCCTCCAATAACCAAGTTTAATAAACTTGATGACTATAATAAACAACATAAAAATATAAGCGAAGGGAAGCCTAAATTTCCTTGCAAAAGCGCAATCTAGTTTGGATTATAAGAAACGAAGTCAAAATTCACTTGGAAGCGCGATCGTATTTGGATTTCAAGAAGTGAAATCAAATTTAATTTCAAAAAATTTGAAAAAGTGAAATCGAATTTGGATAACGAGAAGCGAAATAATATTTTTTTTTCGAAAAGCGCAATCAAATTTGGATTACGAGAAGCTGGATTATCAGAAGCGAAGTCTAATTGTCCTTGGATAAACCCAATCGAATTTGGATTACGAGAAATGAAGTCAAATATTAATTGGAAATGCTGCATCAAATTTGGATTACGAGAAACAAAGTCAAATTTTACTTGGATAAGCTAAATTGAACTTGAATTATAAGAAAAGAAGTCTCAATCAGGGATTGAAACAGTTGACGTTTTTTACTACACTCGCTTCGTTGTCGTGTGCGACAGTCTGTTTGTATTCGTACACTCATGCTCTACCGTCGTCTCTCTCACAAAACACAAACGGTAGAATAACATTCGAGCAACAAGAAAATTATCAAATAACAATCATATGACATGTGTGATTTCGCTCTAATTCCTCAATTTGGTATAATTTAAACCATTTCTGATCAGAAATGTTATTGCTAGGACATCATCGCTTGATATTTTCAGAATTCACACAAGCACAACATCAGCAACTCATATTATGAGAAAAACTAAAAAAAAACATACATTCGTGACGGTCTTCGGCGGCAGTGTCGTATGACAGAGCCTTTCATATGACATTTTAGTTTGGTACTGTACTATGGTAGCTTGTTTTGCAAATGTCGGAGGCAAAGCCAGTCAATTATCACAGGAAATGTGACGACTACCGTGACCGCTTACAAGACTGGTCTCAATTTACTTGGAAAAGCACAATCGAATTAAGATTATGAGAATCAAAGTAAAAATTGAAGTTGGTTTTTGAGAAGCGAAATCAAACTTAATTTGAACAAGCGCAATTGGATTTGTGTTACGTGAAGTGAAGCCAAAATTTACTTAGAAAAGCACAATCCAATTTGGATTACAAGAAGGAAAGTCTAAATTTACTTGCGCAATTGAATTTGGATTATAAGAAACGGAGTCAAATCTTACCTGAAAGGTGCAATCGAATTTGAATTTGATTTATACTTCGAAAAGCGTATTCAAACTTGTATTACGAGATGCGGAGTTATCTTTCCTCTAATCATCAATTTGAATAAACTTGATGACTATAATAAACAACATAAAAATATCAACGAATGGAAGACTTAATTAACTTGCAAAAGCGCAATCAAATTTGGATTATAAGAAACGAAGTCAAAATTTACTTGGAAGCGCGATCGTATTTGAATTTCAAGAAGTGACATCAAATTTAATTTCAAAAAATTTGAAAAAGCGAAATCGAATTTGCATAACGAAAAGCGAAATAATATTTTTTTTTTCGAAAAGCGCAATCAAATTTGGATTACGAGAAGCGTAGTCAAAATTTACTTTTTTTTCCTTTGGTTTGTTTTTTCCGTCGACCTTGTTTTCCGTGCTGAGTACCAATGCTACCGACGTGCCAGGAAGGCAGCTCCCACACCTGGACCCTATCTATCGACCCATCAACTCATGAACCGGGGACCAACGGCTTTACTTCCCATCCGAAGGAAGGCGTGATCAGAGATGTTATACCTCAAGAACATCCCGGCGGCGCCGACTGGGATTGAACCCAGGCCTACTGGGGTGAGAGGTAATCACGCTTACCACTACACCACCGGCGCCATTAAAATTTACTTGAAAATACGAAATCTTATTTGGATTACCAGAAGAGAAGTCTAATTTAATGATAGATGATTAATGAAGTCAAAATTAACTTAGTAAAGCGCAATTGAATTTGAATTACGAGAAGCGAAGTTAAAATTTACTTAGAAAAACGCAATTGAACTTGGATTACATGAAGCGAAGTCTTATTTTTCTTGGATAAACCCATTCGAATTTGGATTACGAGAAATCAAGTCAAATGTTACTTGGAAAAGCTGCATCAAATTTGGATTATGAGAAACGAAGTCAAGTTTTACTTGGATAAGCTAAATTGAACTGGGATCATAAGAAAAGAAGTCTCAATTTACTTGGAAAGCTCAATTGAAATAGGATTATGAGAATCGAAGAAAAATTTGACTTGGATAAGGGAAATAGAATTTGGTTTTCAAGAAAATCAAAATTAACTTGAACAAGTGCAATCGGATTTGGATTACAAGAAGAAAAGGATTAATTTACTTGGAAAATCGAATCGAATGGAGCGCAATCGAATTTGGATTATAAAAATCGAAGTCAAATCTTAACTGTAAAGGTGTTATTGAATTTGAATTTATATTATACTTGGAAAAGCGTATTCAAACTTGGATTTTGAGAAGTCGAGTCATCTTTCCTCCAATCATCAAGTTTAAAACATCTATAATAAACAACATAAAAAATTAACGAAGGAAAGTCTAAATTTACCTGCAAAAGTGCAATCGTATTTGGATTATAAGAAACGAAGTCAAAATTTACTTGGAAGCGCAATCGAATTTGGATTACGAGAAGCGAAGTCAACATTGACTTGCAAAAGCGAAATCTAATTTGAATACGAAAAGAGAAATCAAAATTTACTTGGAAATCAAAATCGAATTTGAATTACGAAAAACAAAGACGAATTTTACTTGGAAAAGCTCAATCGACTTAGAATTATCAGAAACGAAGTAAAATTTTACTTGGAAAAGATCAATCAAATTTGCATCACGAGAATTGAAGTCAAAATTTACTTGGAAAAGCGGAAGAGCGGAATTCAAATTTAGATTACCTGGAAAAATTCAATAGATTTTGGATTACAGGAAACTATGTGAAATTTTATTTGGAAGACCGTAGTCAAATTTGGATAACATAACGAGGAGCACAATCAAATTTTTTCTTGGAAAAGCGAAGTCGGATTTGGATTACGAGAAACGAAGTCCGATTTTACTTGGGAAATTGGATTTCGTGAAACGATGTTAAATTTTGCTTGGAAAAACGTATTTGAATTTGGATTACGAGAAACGGAGTCATCTTTCCTCTAATCATCGAGTTTAAAACTTCTACAATAAAAAATTTAAAATATTTATACTTAGAAAAGCACAATCGAATATGGATTACGAGAAGCGAAATCAAATTTTACTTGAAAAACCGAAATAGTATTTGGATCACGAGAAGTGAAGTCTAAATTTACTTGGAAAAGTGAAATCAAATTTGGATAATGAAAAGCGAAGTCAAAATTTACTTAGAAAAGTGCAATATAATTTGGATTACGAGAAGCGAAGACAAAATTTACTGAAAAGCTTAATCGAATGTGGGTTACGAGAAAAGTAGTCAAAATTTACTTGGAAAAGCGCAATAGAATTTTTATTATAAGAAACAAAGTCAAAATTTTCTTGGAAAAGTGAAATTGTATTTGGATCATGAGAAGAGAAGTCTAAATTAAAGTAGGAAAGCGTAATCGAATTTGGATTATGAGAAGCCCTTATCTCCCTTTGTGATACCCCCTTCTGGGGTGTCCGGAGACGAACCAGCCCAGGGCTGAAAGTCTCCTTAATAAAGATATAAAAAAAAATATTAGAAGCGAAGTCTAAATTAACTTAGAAAATAGCATTCTAATTTAGGCGCTATGGAAGGCAATATTTTTGATCGACGGATTTTTTATCAATTACCCATCAGCACGTCCTCACCAACTGGCAACAAAAATGGAATGAGAGTGATCATGTCAAGGCTCATTTCCAATCACTACTCGTTAGACTCGCATTTCTTCCGAATCGGGCTCTCAGACGGCAATTTGTGCCCTTGTGGTAGTGGCTATCACGATATCGACCACGTGCTTTGGTCATGCACCCTCCATTGTGGAGTTATCCGCATCCCTCAGGGCCCGAGGAAATCAACCTATGCGGCCCGTTAGAGACATTCTGGCGAGCCAAGATCTCGACTATTGCAATTTAATTTATGTGTTTTTAAAACAGATAGATCTGAGGATTTAGTAGTTAGTGTCATCTTGTGTTCTCCCAAGTTGTTAGCTGCCCATCGGTGTACCCTCATGTTTGTCTTTTTCATTAGAGTGTCGCTTAGTTCGAGATCAAGAGCATATTGCGCTCCAAACCTTGTGTTCCCTACCCTGCCATCCATTTGTTACAATTTGTTACCCCTAACCTCGAGATAGCCACGAGTAATCAGCCCCCGCTTTACTAACGTTAGTTTTAAGTAATTTTGTAACCTAACAATGAACATCGGCTCCGCAAAGCTACGACAAATGAGCCTCGAAAAATAAACACACTATAAAAAAAAAACAACAGTCTTATTTGGATTCCGAGAAGCGATGTCAAATATTACTTGGAAAAGCGAAATCAAATTTGGGTTACAAGAAGTGAAATCAAATTAAACTTGAAAAAGCGAAATTGAATTTGAATAACGAGAAGCAAAATAAATGTTTTCTTCGAAAAGTGAAATTTAATTTGGATTTCGAGAAAAGAAGCCAAATTTTACTTGGAAAAGCGAAATTCAATTTGGATTATGCGAAACGAAATAAAATTTTATATGGAAAAGTTGAATCAAATATGCATTACGAGAATTGAAGTCAAAATTTATTTGATAAAGCGGAAAAGCAAAAACCGAATTTGGATTACCTGGAAAAGTTCACTCGATTTTGGATTACAGGAAACTATGTGAAATTTTATTTGGAAAACCGTAATAGAATTTGGACAACATAACGAGAAGCACAATCAAATTTTACTTGGAAAAGCGAAGTCGGATTTTTAATAAATAAAAATATTTTCACTTGGAAAAGCACATTGGAATATGAATAACGGGAAGCGAATTCAAATTTTACTTGAAAAATCGAAATTGAATTTGGATCACGAGAAGAGAAGTCTAAATTTACTTGGAAAAGCTCAATCAAATATGAATGATGAAAATCGAAGTAAAAAGTGCAATAAAATTTGTATTACGAGCAGCGAAGTCCAATTTAAATTGGAAAAGCTCAATCGAATTTCGATTTTGAGAAGAGAAGTCAATTAGAGTAGATAAGCGCAATCGAATTTGGATTATGAGAAGCGAAGTCTAAATTTACTTAGAAAATCGCATTTTAATATGGATTCCGAGAAGCGAAGTCAAATATTACTTGGAAAAGTGAAATCAAATTTGGATAACGAGAAACGAAGTCAAATTTTACTTGGAAATGCTCAATCGAAATTGGATTTACTTGGAAAAGCAAATGAATTTTGGATCATGAGAAGAGAAGTCTAATTTTACTTGGAAAAGCGTAATCCAATTTGGATTTTAAGAAGAGAAGTAGCAATTTACTTTGAAAAGCGCAATCGAATTCTGATAATGTTAAACGAAGTCCTATTTTTTTTCAAAAGTGCTATCGGATTTAGATTACTAGAAGAGAAGGCTAATTTTACTTGGAAAAGCGAAATTGAATTTGGATTACGAGAAGCGAATTCAAATTTTACTTGGGAAAGAACAATTGAATATGGATTACGAGAAGTGGAGTCATATTTCCTCCTACCATCAGGATCAAAAGCTCTGTAATTCTGAAATGAGCCTTTTTTAAATTGTGTGAAATAAATCATAGCAAATAAGCAGTTCCCCGCGAAGTGATGAAATGGAATAGCTCAACTTTTTACGATTTGCATGAAACTTTGCATATTTTTTTTGTTTTGGGCAATAATTCACAGTCTTGTTAAAAATTTCAAAATAGCGTCTTTAAAATTATTTAAAAAAAATTACTTGGAAACGGCATTTCTGATCTAAATCTAAGTTGTAGAGAAGTTTTATGTTTTTTTTTTCTGGGAAAAATATACAAACAAATGTTTTTAATAATTTCAAGTAAACATTCCAGACAAAAAAATATTAACCTAAATATCTCAAAATGTTCTTGTACGGTTTTAAAAATTTCCGATTTTAAAATTTCTTGCATTTGTTGTGCATGCCATTTGTTTTTTTCTGAAATTTAAAAGCAGGCCTCTGAACTGTTGCTCGAGCCTTGTACTTGCTGTGACAGGTTTAAACCTCTTTCAATAGATCAATAAATTTCAGATGGAACAGGTGCACCAGTTGTGGCTTTACAGAATTCCATAGGCCATAATTGGAACGTATAACCATACCTATTAAATGTGAGAACCGGTACCGAATTGAATAACGATCGTTAAATTGTGAATAAATGCAGGCTTGCAATGACTTATTACAGCTAAAATGTTATTATGTGGAATTATGAAGCTATGAGATATTATAATTTTTTTTTTATTAGCAAGATACAGGCAGAGAAGGTAAAGTTTGAGTATGACACATAATACCTGTTAATTTCGCTTTCATAAAATTAGTGATAAGCTATGATGACCGCTTGCTCATCGCGACTGCTCATTACAACTAAAATCACTAATTGTGACCCTCTGAAAGCAAAATTTACAGGTATTATGTCTCAAACAAAAACTTTACCTTCTCGTTTTGCATTCTACATAGAACATTAAACCTCATCACATGCAAATTTACAAATATTCCGAAGTTTTTTTTTTCAAAATCGGGTCTTGATATTTTTTCTATGTACAATGTCTTGAAAAGTTGTTTGTATGTACGTCATATTGAATCCTTAGAACTCAGTCAGTAATAATTTTCGCATTTCTTATAATTTTCTTGGAATTTTTCTCAGCGTTGTAAGCGTTGTAAGTATTCTCCCAAAACTTTGATGGAATTGTTCCATGAGTTACTTCTGATTTCTGTCCAGGAATTCTTTTAAATGTTCTACATCATTCTCATTGAATTCTCCTGTGACTTCCTTTGAAATTCCGATGGAATTCTACTAACTACCTTTGGGATGATTCACAACAATTCCATCGAGTTCTCTTGATATTTTAGTCAGAACTACCATGGAGTTCTTTTCTTAACATTCTTAGAGTTCAATTTGTTAAAATTTGTGCCTTGTTTCATCCTAATTACTTTGGAAGTCTAGTTAGAACTCCCTTGGATTTGCTTCTAAACAATTTTTAAACTCTGAAGTTTAAGATTTACCTTAAATGCTTCGCTTAGTTCTCATTCAATTGTCCTAAGTATTTGCTAACTACACTTGAAAGACTCGTGCATTTTTTCCATAGAATTCCCTTGAAATGCCCCTAGAATTCTTTAAAATACTATTTTGGGATTCTCTTAAGAACCACCTTGTAAAAAATACATTAAAATTAACTCGATGGTCTCCTCGTAATTTCCTTAGGTATAAACAGGAATCAGGAGGTACTCAGAACAATATAGTTTCCAGGCAATTATTTTTTTCAAGAAGTTCTTCTCATAGTTACCTTTGAAAACTCTTCAGAATTCATTTACAATTAACCTCAAAATTCCCTTTATAAGCGTCTAAAACGTCTTTAGAAATACATTAAGCCAAAAAAAAAAATGGATCACTGTTGTAAGCATCCATACCTATCACGCCAAAAACCTTGAGATCAAATTTTAATGCCAGACAAGTCAAAATGTTAAAGTGACTATAGCTATACAAAATCCTTTGAAAATTTTTCATTTGGATTATTATTATTTTTGATCTTCAAAACAATTTGTCTTACATTTCGTGTTTTCTGAATTTTAATTTGTCTAAGAGGCTTTTCATAAACTAGACACTTGGGAAAAATGTGTATGATCGATTGTCTACGCGTCATTCATATTTGGCAAAGAGATTATTTCCATATCGAGGGGCGACCCCGGCGTAGTGTTTAACATCCATACCTCTCACCCCCGGGCAAGACACGAATGACCCAAGAGTGTTAAAGTGACTTTAATAAAAAAAAATATTTCCATATCATTTTACCATGCAACGTGCTTTATGCTTCTTGATTCATGAGTTCCACAATGCTTGAATCATGATTTATGAATTTTCAAAGTTCGTACTGTCCGGGAAAATCCAAAAAGATCCAAAGATTTTCCGGGAAAATTAATCACCCCAAATTTTATAAAATTTGTTTTCGTTCATTCAATCTTAAACTCTACCTGTGGGCAAAATTTCATAAAATTCTAATACCTAGGACTAGGAATTATTTCAATGAAGAATTTTTAGCTTTTGATTTTTCATTGCAGATTTTTTCTTCTTTGAAACATGATGATACTTCTTGCTTTTGATTTATGATAGGAGATTTTTCCATATTTGAAACATGAGTGGTTTTTTTGGGACTTATTGTCATAATGATTTCTAACATCATTGATGATCATAACTTATTTATTTTTATTTGCTACTGATTTTGTTAAGGTATTCTGATAAGGTCTTATTTGTGATGAATCAATTCATCACTTAACAAAATGAAGCGCACAAATATCTGCTCAAACAATAAAAATATGAAAATTATACTTCAAATCTCCATCTCCCTCTCTACATCCATAACATTGTCATCCACTAACCTCGAGAAGACCACGAGTATTCGGAATCATCCACACTACTACACTCAGAATCATTCATGTTACGCTCAGCTGTCTATTTTGCTCAATTCTGCGTTCATCGAAGAAAATAAAAGCAATGCGAATACGAACTGCTGTTCGTTTCTGAAGTTGTAAATGCAAAGTGAAACGATTTCTCCCATGCTTGCAGGGGGTAAACCAATAATCTAAAATTACAACCGTCACGAGAAGGTGTTAGGTTTTGAACGATCATAACTTTGCCATTTTTAGATGAAATTTGAATCCAAATACGCCAATCGATAGGAAATAACTCTACGAATTTGCGCTGCTATCTACAAACTAGCTGAAATAAATACTTTTCCAATTTTACATTCCAAACTTTTGCATTATGTACCAATAAAAAGTGACAATTTTGTCACTGTTTTCACAAAATAAACGCTTTTTTAAACCAGACGTCATGATCGAGCATCACTTGGTTGCGCATCATTCTGCTTGAACCTGTAAATTTATAAAAGAGCGCTGTTGTCGCGCTTCCGCTCATTTTCGCATAGGACTATGATGCGGAACTTGATGCTTGCTATCTAAAAATTTAACAGGTGGAGAACCTGTATACGAGCTTTTGCTCTGATTTTGAAATTGAATATCTGAATCCTCCTTATTTTCAATTAATAATGTACTAAACACCTACTTATCCCAAGCAACAAAAATTCAATGTTGAGTAAACTGCTATACAATCAAAACCAGTCATACAAAGGCTATGTGAACTAATGACGTAATCTTTTTTGCTGTTTTATGTGAACTTTTTTAGAACATGCAAGTTGCTTGGGATTCAAAGCTAAGCGTTTGATTTAAGAAAAAACACTTCTAGTTCTTCTGTATTTTAAATCAATATCATGAAAAATGCACGAGAAGTTCTACTTCAACCATGCGGTTGTGTCTTGTACACAACCCAACCAATTTTACACGTTACGAAATACATCTTTGACATAAAGGATAAGAAGTAAACAAACATGTAAAATTAAGTGCTCCGAGACTGAAAATTTCGTTACTCGACGAAAAGTACTTTTGATTAAGCTGAATTTCGCGTCTATTATGACTCACTTGTATGTCAAAATTGACGCTCGTATATGTCAGTCTCAGACCACCTAAATTTACATGAATTTGTGTAGTCACTAAATCGTTACCTGCTACCAGACGAAATGTGAATAACTATAAAAATTTCGGCCATATAACCCATTCGGTCTTATGGCATTCAGCCTAATAGCGTTCAGCCTAATGACCCATGACCAGTCTAACTACTCTTCCTGAATGTGGATTCTAGGTAATTTTGGTCGAAATTTAAGTTGTTAGGGTCAGACCTAACTATAATTCGATAACTTTCAGATTTACCTGCGAACATCAATTAATTTCATGTTCAAACATTGAAGAAACGGAATTCGACCCAAAGTTATAAATTATGAATTCCATTCTGCTCCAACTGTATTTGACAAATAAGTACTAATTAGATCAACACAAGCAGCGTGATGATGACATTGAAAATATCCAATCATCTGTCATTCTCAGTTCAAAATCAATCACTTTCGGCAATGCATTGGTTGCTACAACCCAATATTCCACCATCACTCAATGTCTGCGATATTCTCACAATTACAAATACCGCGTCCTTTGTACAAATCACGTCCCTGACACTGAACGCATCCGCAGCAAATCAAGGGCACTGGCCAGGGGAGAATGTCCTGCTGGTCGTGCGCCCGCGCACGCCATACAAGTCCGTTACCATCCGGGACTTGTATTGGCACGCAAGTGACGAACGCCGGTGGCGGCAGCAACTACACACGTGCGTGCTTTGAATCTCAATCAACCCTTCTACTGCCGGTCCCGGCGCCGGCTCACATCTATGGCGAAGGAAGTCAATTCCCTGCAGCCCTTAGCTTGTTTGGTGAGGAATTTCCTAGGAACTTACCGTCTTGTTTGCCTTGGTATCGACTGAGTCCAGCATACTGGAACGTGGTTGAATTGTTTGTAGTTTCTGCCGGTGGCCTGCGATGGGATTAGAGTCGACGATGACGGGACTGATTGGTTCTGGTTCGATGCCGATTGCGCTGATGCCGCGGATAATCCTGCGTGGTATTGCGGCGGTAGCGAGTACAGATTGCTGCGAGAACTGGTGCTAGACGAACTACTGCTGGCGCCGACCATCCCGTGATGGTGATGATGATGGTGGTGCATTGGATGGGAATGGAGATGCTGCTGATGGCCGGTCATTGGCGTTGATGCGTGACAGTACTTGTAAATGTTGTTGGTCGATAGCGAGGACATACGATACGGATGGTTCAACTGTTGATGTTGTAGGGACTGGTGCTGCTGAGACTGGTGACGTGGATCTACCGAAACACGTACGAAACGCCCGGCCAGAACGTCGCCATGGCCGTTGACCAAATCGAGATGCGTCCCGGGTGGCATTCCAGACAGTTCTATGCCGTACGGATTGTGCATATTGGCTCGGTTCATCGAATCTACGGACTGGGATCGTTTCTGGTAGTGGTAGCTTCCCAGGGGTGGCGGAGGAGCGCGAGTCTTAATTCTGCGATAACGGATCTGCTGAGATTGGTGGGAAACAGATGGTTGCTTGGGAAGCCCTGACGGTGGCCTGCCCAAGGTCGTTTTCTCCAGCTTGCTGCGCAATTCATTCTCAATTTCCCCATCCAAACAGATGATGCTCTCCGGTCCACTGTCTTTGGAAAGTGGACTGTCTTGATTCCTTCGGGCAATTTGCGTATGTTGCACTCCATCTCGATCCGTTGTTTGCAACACGTCAAAAGCTGGAGCTGTTTGAGCCGTTGCCAGTTCAGAATCCGTAGAGATCCGATCCGGGTCGCTCTCGAATCCTTCATCCAACGATCTAGTCGGACTTAAAATAGGCTTGGAACGAATTTCCGTTTTCACCTCCATTATGTCTTCGTCTTATGTCACTTGTACAAGGTTCCCCGAAAAAAAAAAACAAACAAAAACTAGCCAAAACACAATCAAACTTAAATCTCTCACTTCCTGTCGCTTATTTTCCACTCGGTGACCACAAAGCACTCGACATGCCACAAATCATCATCGCTAGCCTTCTTCACTCACTTCACACTAGAGTAGCTTCCCTTTCGATTTCAGGCTCAATCTTCCACACTGTAGGCTGCCTTCAATGTGTCGGCTATTTTCTTCCAGCTGTGTCTGCACAACTTAAAACACTCCACCACCAGCAGCAGTAGCACAACAAAAAACACACAACAACCAAATCTCAGAATATTCGATCTTCACCCAACCGAATCTGAAAAGCGAAATTTTTCACCGCTCGCTGATTTTTGCCTTTATTTCTCTTCTTGTTTACAACCACCGAGCTATTGTACGAATCACACTCCTCCAAACCGAAACACTATTAGCAGATCGCAACGCCCCTGCTGGTCCCTGGAGCCACAAAAACAAACCGTCGAAAATCCAATCAACGTGCAAGGGAACGCGTCGTCACCCTTTCCCCGCGTCGAGGGTACCGGGGGTCCAATTTCTTCCTTTGTTGGAGTCGCGAGTTTCGCAACACTATTGTCGCAAGAACGACGACACCCCTTTCACCACACTTGCACTAACTCTCACTCTCGTCCACCAGCGAGAACCCGCGGCGCGTCGCGAATCATGCACTGCTTCTTATCACACAAGCCCCCACCGATCCAGATGCGGCGATCGCGCGTAAAATTTCTCCCAAAACAGTCCTCGATCGCGACGATCGTCAATTCACGTGTGTATGTGTGGGCAGAGTAGGAGTGTCAGTCCTTTAGCGCGATGCGATTCAGTTGGCCGTCGAAGGAAAACTGAGCGAACAGGTTTCTTGCGGTGGCGTCCGACGGCTCGATACACCGGTGCTGCGCTAATCCACTTGACGCAGGCTAGCCGCTCTCGGGCACCAAATATGGAGAGCATGAGAGATACAGAGAGAGCTTTTTTGAAGAGGCAGAGAGCTTTCAGGTGCAGGGATTTTCTCACCTTTCCCAATGACGGTTGGTTGGGTGGACAAACATGTGCGCCGATAAAGTGTGAATTTGAAACATGTTTTGAGAGGTGGACCCACATGTGATGGGCTGCATGCGTTTGCTGTTGGGAGAGCGAACGTGTTTGAGAGCGAGAGGAAAAGACGGAGCGTGAGAAAATATGTTGAAAGCTCTCTCCCTCTCTATTTCTCTAAGCTGGGTGAAAGAATGAAAGGTAATTTCACCCAACGAAGTTGTGGGCAGAGAAAACTTGGGTGGTAATGTAGCAACTGGAATGATTAGTTAATGGGGATCGGGTTTGACCACTTTTACCGAATGTGGCAGCGCGAGTGGATGTAAGCGAGTTTAATTTTTTTTTTCGATGCATTTATTTGGGAGACTAAATCGCCCGCGGGAGCAATACGGAGCCGTAATTTGTGTAGCTACTCAGATTTCTATCCTACCCGTGTTTTACTATTCTAACAAAGACTTAACAACCCTCTGCTCCCTCTTTGTTCTTTCGATTTGAATTGAGGTTCCCAACAACTGTGCCAAATTTGAACGAATGTAGATACGATCTGCATTTGCGGAAGAATTTTTCAGTTTGTATGGGAGAATGTATGGGAAACGGCACAAGGCTGTTCAGTAGCTAGTCAAAAATACAAAAACTGATCAATTTTGACCAAAGCTGAGATTTAGAATGGGAAAACTATGCAGAAAAACTTTCTCCAAGATCGCAAATTGATTCGAGAACTTCAGGTAGATTCCAGGAACTTTAGGGCAGTTTAATTATTGTCACGAGAATATCGGGAACGTCCAAAAGTTCTGAAAACTAAAGTATAGTCCATAAAACATTAAGGAAATTTAATGAACTTATGAAAAATATCAATAGCTTTGCTTAAGAGATCTTAAGGTCCATTCCAGATCATCATCAGTAAATTAGTGAGAACTTCAGGGATGCTTCGTGAACTTCAAGAAATATCAGATATTTTCAGGGCAGCCACATTAACTTCACAAAAATTGTTGAAACTTTGAGGAATGCTTATAAAATCAAGGAAAGTTTCACAAACAAAGTGCGATAACATAAGTGAAGATCCGAAAAACAAAAATAGGAATACTGTGGAAACTTCAGGGGAGCTTAAAGAACTTCAAGACCGTTACATTTCCTTCAGAAAAAAACTGTAGAAACTTTTAAGATGTTCTTTGAACTTCAGAATTATCCATAAAACTTCAGGGAAGTCAAGAGAACTTCTGAGCTGTATTGAAAAAAATATCAAAACATCAAATCTCACCAAATAACTAGATCACGCTTGATTTTCGTTCACAAAAATCGACATGCAAACAACAGCGGTTAATATTGCAAACTGTGATATCGCAGCTCGGAATATCAAGCTAACAAAACTCACCAGCTGCAAATCTCACCAAACTTTGATAAGATTGTGTTTCATGATTTTGGCCGAACGCAACCGAAACTGCCATAACGGCTGGCAGCAGTCGCTTCGTGTCTGCTATCGGTAAACAGAAAAAAGAGAACAAGGTACAACTTTTGCGTCGTTTCAACTCTTAGCTTCACATTTACACGTTGTGAATGGTCTCGAAATATCAAGCATGATATTTTGCTCCAATATGCGGGATATTGAGAGCTTATGGTAGCGGAAAAATATCAATTTTTTAATGGCTATGCCATCACTGCTTCTGAGATGTAGAGAGAACGTAGAGACAATTGTGCATTCAAATTAACTCAGAGAAACTAGCAATCTTTGGGGAATTACAGAAATCTTATGGGCAGTTTCAATAATTTAGGGAAGTTCTGAGAACTGCCGTACAGTCCAGTTTTTCAATGAAGTTTTAAGCGTAAGTGTAAGTTATCTACGCGTCAGATCCGGTAAATTCAGAGCAGTTCCATAAACTTCAGGAAAGTTTCGAGAGCCCTAAAAATGTTCCGAAAATTTCAAAGTAGCCAGAGATCTCTTGGGAACTTATGAACGCTTCATTGAAAATTCTGGAATTTCAAAGAAACCCAGAGAACAACAGGAAAGTTTAATGAATGTTTAGCACAGTTCCATTTATTTCAGGAAGAGATGAACTACGGCTAAAAATCTCTAAAATAAAGATTTAAAAATATATATACATATTTCAGGGCAGAACCCCCACAGCAGTTCAATAAATTTCAACGAAATTGCAGGAATTTTAAAGAAGTTCCCGGGAAACTCATTTATCATGTTACGAGAGTTGAACGTCAGGAAATTGTGAGCATATTTTAAAGGGAATTCCGTGATTTTCATGGTAGATCAGTGAACTTCTGAATAGTTTGGAGATTTTTAACGAAGTCTTATTTTATTCAGGGAAGTTCCGAGTGCTTTAAAAACGATCAGAGATCTTCAGAGCAGCACCATTAATTTAAAAAAAATTCCAGGAAGTTTCATGGAGTTCCAATGAATTATGGGATATTCCGAGAATTTAAAAAAGGTTGTTCAGAGAAGTTCAGAAAAAAAAAATTACGCGAAGTTCCGCGAGTTTTTAAGAAGATTCTTAAACTTATGGAGAATTTCGGGAACTTCAAGGAATATCAAGGAACTTCAAAGCAATTAAATTAATTTAAATTAATCAGGATAGTCTAAAACACTTAAACGGAGTTCAGAGATCTTTCTGTTTGTCTCAATAACACAAGGAAAGCACATTAAACATCAGGAAAGCCACTTTGGAGGAAATTTTGAAATGATGATGAATTTGTTTTTTCCAGACATTTTCATGAGCTGTAGAAAAATGTTGAGAACTGTGTGTGAGTCTTGCACTCTAGTGCATGAGCAAAGATAGTAAAAGAAATATGATTGAGTGTAGCTAATCTACTGGCCCTTCTGGCAGGCAACTGGCTTGTTCAAACTCAATAGAAGTTTAAAAAACTCAGGACAACTGCGGGAACTTCATATAATTGCAAAGAACGTTAGGAAAATTCAGAAAATTTCAGGGAAATTCTGAGAACATCCTGAAAATACAAAAACATTTTAATAGAAGTTCCGTAAGCTTCAGGGCTGTTTTGAGAACTGAGACTTACGTCACGTAAGACTATTGCAAATCAATTAATTTCAGAAAAAGAGCGGGAATTTTAAAGAAGTTCCACGATTTTCAAGAGAAAACTTCAAAGATGTTTAAAAAACATTGGAATTTTCATAGTTGAAGATGCTAATTTCAAATAACAGACTGTAGTGGTAAGTTTTATACGATAGATGGAGTAGATGAAAGTATAGAGTTGATAGTTCCGTTAGAGTACGGCAGTGTGAAAATTGCATATAGATAGTAGAATAGCGAGCTAGGACATCTATATGCAATTTTCACTATCGGAACTATCAACTCTATACTTTCATCTACTCCATCTATCGTATAAAAATTACCACTACAGTCTGTTATTTGAAATTAGCATCCTCAACTATGTTAATCGTTGATTTCACGCAGAAGTAACACTAAACATATAGTCAAAGTATTAGAATTTTCTTGAGAACTATATAGAACTTCAGAGAACTTAGAAGAACGAGAATGTTAAGAACTTTGGAGAAATTCCGAGAATTTCAAATAAATAAAAAAATGAAGAAGCTTGACAGCTTCATGAAAATTGTTAAGACTTCAGAACGTCTCTAGAATTCCAGAAAAAATGCGCGAGCTTCGAAGATGATACATGATCGTTAAGAAAATTGAGGAAACTTTAGAGAAGTTGAGAGAAGTTCAGAAATTTTTTAAAGATATCAAAGGAAGTATCGTGAGCATCAGAGTTTATTTTTCAAAAACTGTGAAAGAATTTCAAGGCAGTTCCATTGACTTCAAGAAAATTGTGTTGTTTTAAGAAGTTCCGAGGACTTCGAGAAAACTTCAAGGAACACAAAAGAATGTATGAGAATGCTTAGCACTTTAAGTAAATCTAGAGAATTTTACAAATGTTTACAGAATTTTAGTGCAGTTACGCAAACTTCAGCACAATTCCGAAAACTATGTCTCAGATAATTTTATGGCAAGCTGTACGCAGGCAAGTTTTATTTATATCTCAGTGTCAGACTTTCACAGAGGCCCAAAAAACTTCAGGAAAGTTTAAAAGTTTTTAGGAGAGTTCCATTTATTTCAGAGCAGAATCAAGATATTGTAGAATTGTGAGATTCAAGAAAGCTTCTCTGATCCATCCAAATCCAAAGGGTAGTTCAAATAATTTCAAGGAAATTGCAGTAAGCTTACAGCAGTTTCGAGAAATTCAGAGAAATCCCGGAATCTTCAGCAAAGCTTCAAGCGAGTTTATAGAACGTAAGGGAAGTTTTATTAACATCAGCAAAACGTGAAAGTATTTAAAGAATTGTACATAACTATAATGGAAATTTCAAGTCCTTCTAAAATTGGCTAAAACTATACAAAGTTGATAAGAGAACTTCAAGGCAGCTCCACAAATTAATTTTTTTAAGATCTCTGGAATTTCTTGAAGATATCGATCTGCACGAAATTCCAACGGTCTTTAAAGAAATTTATAATCTTAAAGTGCCATGATATTCAGCGAAGTTCCACCCAACAAACAATTGAGAGTCACAAATAAGCATATAAATTAAATAATGCTTTATAACAGTGTACAATGCTGAATAAAATGGGTTGTCAAATTATGTGCTGAAAAAACCTCATTGATATCGATAAAAGCGCCTTTATTCCGCTGTTGCTCTGATTTGATTGATATACTTATTAAAAGATATACAAACGATGACTGTCTTCCTGATTCAACACCAGAAGTTTGATCTAATAACATACTGAAAAAGTGTAATTTGCACATATATTGACGCTTTAATTCGACTGTTTTCAATTGATTTAATAACATGCTTTATTATACGTCTAATAATTGTTTTCTAGCTTCATTATTGGATTCCATTACATTGCTAAACAATATTGCTGAATAAAGGTGAATACAGTCAGCATAAGAGCTCTTATACCACTATGCGTACATGTTTTAATTGCGTGCTTTTTTTTAACTCTTTATTTGTTCCAAATTCAAAATAAATTACATTTCATTTTAATCTAGGTGCTCCAGTTACTACAGTACCTTACCAGCCTTAAAATTGCGTGCTTTGTAAATGCTTTACAAACGGCTTATTCATTCATTATTTCACAACACTGTTTCAGGCTAACAACAAAACTAAATTGGTATCTAAGTGGTTACCGTTTCCGCGTTCCAAGTAGAAGGTCGCGAGTTCCAACCTCAACCCTTTTTTTTTATTTATTGTCTACGCCTAATTAATTTAAATCGTAATCATAGATCGTATCACTCACGACAACCAATTCATCGATCTATATAAAAGAATAACCCTGCATACTTTCCATCGAAATAAGAGAGATGAAGAGGTAACATTGGTCTCATGTTAAACAACTATGAATGAATTAATCATTCTCACATCTCCTTGAATTAGCTAGAGTTACGGCAGGGAGTGCTGATAGGTATTCAGACTCAAGCTTTTATTGCTTATTTAGCTGCCCATATGATGTATTCTAGGATAGCTCAGATGGCAAGGCAACGGCTGGTGATCGGAAGGTCATGGTTTGAATCCCATATATCGCGACATGTGTGTGTATGTATGTGTGTAATAAATTTTCTAGGATCTATGTGCGTGGTGGGTGCGTGCTTCGACAGAAATAAAAATGACACAACAATCACTAACGAAGAAGAACCCTGCTCTGTTTCGTTCTTATTTTCGGATTAATTATCCCGTAGTTGGATAATCGTTTAATAAATGTATAAATAGTGGCTAATTAAACATTATTTCACATGAGAATCAAGCGTCTATATACACCTTTATACCATTGCTGTTTAAGCAAGTAATGATGTCTAATAAACGCTGAATAATCAAAAATTTGATCGAATAAGCACTGCTACAACTCTTGTAAGTCGAATAAAAGCGTCTCGACATGCCTCATTCCACACCAAATATTTCAATGTTGTGGTTGAATAAATTCTCCAGATTTGTGTGACCAAAGCCTGAACAGAAGTTATTATTAAAAATAGTACAAGTATTTTTAAGCATGCAGTTGAATAAAATCGTCAAGAAGTCGTTTATTCGATAGGCAATTGTTTGTTGGGCAAGTACATCTAGGACAATCAGATAGCTTCAGAGCAATCCCATTAAATTAAGGAAATTTGCAGAGATTAACAGAAAGTTCCGTGGAATTATGGGATATTCCTAGAATTCTATGAATTATCCGAAAATCTTCAGCATAAGACAATTCAGAAAGGTCTAGAGAAGTTCTGGGAAAAGTAGTGATTTAAGGCAAAGTTTCGTGAACGTTCATGAAGTTTACAAAACTTGAGGAAAATTATGGACAATAAAGGTAGTTTAACAGGTAACTTCAGTAAAATTGCAGGTACTTATCTAGAGAGAAATTCAGGGCATTCTAGTAAATTTCAAGAAAATTCAGAAATACTTTGGACACTTTTGTTAACATAGGGAAAGTCTAGACTATTGGAAAAGTTATGAATTAGTGTCGATCATTAAAGGGCAGTTCCATGAACTTCAGGAAAACCCCGGAGCCATCATCAGTGAGAATCTTTGATTTTTTTAATTTTATTTTGCGATTCTAAATGGGGGTCTTATGACGGCCAAGTCTCAAGTTCGTTTTTTCCAGAAGGTGAGTGGAAAATGGTGATCGATATAAGAACTTAGTAAATTATAACTTTTTGATTCCAAAAAAATTTACGGAACTTAAAAAAGCTTCCGAAAAACGTCAAAAGCTTCACAGAAGTTCAGAGATCTTCAAAAAAACTTCGAGAACTGGAACTGAAGTCCATGGAATTTTAGGAAAGATCTGAGAACGTCACGAAAATTTCATGAACATTTGGAAAATGGGGGAACAATTAAAAAATGTTTTGGAAGGAAAGTTCCATGAATTTCAGAAAACTAGCGGATTTTTTTTTAAATCCCACAAATTCACATATATTTAAAGAACTTCACACATGTTAAGAATTTTCTAGAGTTCTTCACATAAGTTCAGTAAACTTCATGGAAGCTTAGAGATTTTCAGGACAGTTTAATTCAATTCAAGGCACTACAACAAGCTTCTCGAAAACTGCCAACACATTAGAGAGGTTCCTAAATTTCAGGAAAGAATAGAGAAACGCAGGGAAGTTCTATAATCTTTAGAGAAATAACATAAATTTTAAAAAAAAGTTTCAAGATCTTCAGCGAATTGTTAAAACATCTGGAGTTTCCTAGAACCAACTCCACGGTGCTGGGGAGCGTTTTCACCTAGAATACCAGAATATAACAGTACTTGTCTCAACAGTAGCTTGCGATCTCCAAAGTTTGGTCAACATACTTCACTCCGTCCTAGGATTTTGAGCTTCATGCGTCGTGCCTCTCCGGCGAGTTGTACCAGCTTATCCTGCTGAGCTAACGTTAATACATTCCATACCAAGTAACATTGCAAATTTTATCGAGGGTTTAAAGCATTCCTCAAGTCTAAATCATGGTCTACAAGACCATGATAAAACTGAAATTGTTACTTGGGATGTTCCAATTCTCGTCCTTCGTTTTGCACTAAAAGTAAAAGCCACAACATCAGTTCATAATCTTTCTCTGTTGATTTCTGTAACAATTTATAAATTTCGGAGACAGTAGGTGGATGGCCTAAAGTCTCCTATCTCCGTGATGGGACTGCCATCGTAGGTGTAGCTTCCGGGGAAGAGCATTTCTTATTCAGCCGCTGGATGTCAGTCAGACGCTGTTTGAGCTGCACCTACCTAGTGGACAGACGCTCAGGCTGGCGAAACATTTCCTCTACCGCCGTGCTATGGTTCTTCTACGTGCCTTTTTATTTTGATATTGTCGGATTGACAACATTGCCCAGGCTACGCCACCCAACTGTATCCATGTTTTACCAGGTAGTCTCTTGTAATCATATGACTCGTGGAGGCGTGAGGTAGGGACTTATGAGGACCGGAGCTTGGTACCACGTTTCTTCCAGGTTGTCAACTCACCATTTTGTAGCCCAATACCTTAGAAATACTTCTCCCAATGCCTTTGAAGTAATCCAAAACACGTTGTAACTTCGAATTATTTTTTTCTATAAATTGAAATTCTTCTCAGTGAGAAACCCTCTGGTATTATTCCCAGAATTTTAATTGAATTAATTTCAGAATTCCATTTGAAAATCACTTCTCTCCTTGCAACTCTACTCACATTGAAAGATTTCTAAGAATTCGTTTGCAGTTCTCCTCACAAATTCCCTAGATTTATTCTTAAAGTATGGTTGGAAAACTCTACTGGAATTCTTTTTCGGATTTCTATGAAGTTCTCCTTGAGTTATTTTCAGATTCAATCCTCCATTTGGCATACACGCACCTCCTAAGTATTCTTCTAAAGTTTCCAAGAAATCATGCTCCGGATTCTTCAGATTACCCTTGGATTTTTCCTTTAAGGTTCTGCTCAGAATTGTCATGGAGTAATCCTAAGAAATACACTTTGAATCCAATTCAGGATTTTCTTGAAATTATAGTCATAATTTTCCCAGCTTTCACATGGAATTTGAAATTTCTCTAAACTCTCTTAAATGCAGATTGCACTTAGTGTTTTTCTCAAAGATTTTGTTTTCCAACTCCCTTGGAATGATGTTGGGAAATTGTGACAAAATTCCTAGAGCTTTTAAAACCAGGGGATTTAACTTCAGGTTCTTGAAGTATAATAATGTTTCGTCAAGTTTAAAATTTGTGGAAGATATGCATTTTCCAGAATATGAATAAATATTTCCAAGCCTCTGCATTTAAAAAATGCTATTTTTTGCTGAATTTTGTTTGCTCCAGATCAATTAAGTTCAATTACATTGCATTGCATTCTTTAAAATATCCTTAGTAAGAGAATTTGAATATTCTCTGTGCAATGATTAGATTCCATGAAAAGGCATTTTCAGCGAAATTAAAATTTATTTTGAATACCTGGTTTTGGAGGTTTTTTCATGTAGCAGACACTCGGTCATATCATCTTGTACCAGTTGACAATTACGAAGTATTATGAACTATTAAGATATGTCACTAGTTATACATTTGTTAATGATAAAACGTACGAAGATAAATAATGGAACGATTCTTGACGCCACGATTTTGATCACGTTAGCACCATTTTGATCTTGTATACGTGGCGCCAAATGAATAAAAAAAATGCGACTACACTCAACTCTACACATATCGATATTGAAAGGACCATCGAGATTTGGAGAGATTGAGATAAAGAACATTAAAAGCCTACTAAA
The DNA here is from genome assembly GCF_037179485.1 of Ochlerotatus camptorhynchus. Taxonomy (NCBI): domain Eukaryota; kingdom Metazoa; phylum Arthropoda; class Insecta; order Diptera; family Culicidae; genus Ochlerotatus; species Ochlerotatus camptorhynchus. The sequence continues at coordinate 476,069 of NW_027040522.1, forward strand.
CCGTTTGAAGAGACCGGGAAAGTCATCGACATATTAAAAAAAAAAGTGGTTACATATCGAGATATAGAACTTAGCTCAAATTTTACAACAACAGCACTATGATCAGGGCCTAAATTGAGCGATGGTGTAATGGTAAGTGTGACTGCCTCTCACTTCCTAGGGCCTGGGTTCAATCCCAGTCAGCCTCGTCGGGATTTTCTGAGGCATACAATCACTGATCACGCCTTCCTTCGGAAGGGGCGAAAATCCGTTGGTCCCCGGTCCATGAGTTTGTGGGTCAAAAGGTAGGGTCCAGGTGTGGAAGCTGCCTCTCTGGCGACGGTAGTATTGGTAGACACTACGGAAAACAAATCAAGTAAAAAAATCACCGAGTACCACTAAGTTGAAGTCCTTAACGATATTTCAAATTACAGTAATGAAAATCTTCTATTCAATAACCATGGCGACAACCGATGAACCACTGAATTTTCGGTAACGGAAGACCCAACAATAATGTCCCCGGTTGACTCCGCAAGTGTGTTGACTGAAGTTATTGGTCTTTTTTTCGAAGCTAATTTTGTCATTTTCCCAGAAACCACTTACAAAAGCTGCTCTATGAAGTATCCTTCTCAGTACCCATTGTTATGAGGTGAATAAAGCGCTTCGATTTCCTGTGGCTTTGAGCAGCCCCAAAGTTCAGGGCTCATAATTATCGCAGCTAATTTCCAAAGATGCCCGAGTAACATTCATCGCATCGTAAGTAATTGACGAGACTTATCTAAAGATCGCGATTTTCTCGCCACACGTATTGAATGCCCTCCAATGTCATTTCGGACCACAGCAGTAGCGTAGAGAGATCTTATGATCTATGAGTAATTCGTCACGCCACCGGGGGCGATTAAGATGAAGATGACTCCGGCATTCAGCCACCGGTGGCTCATTTAGTTACACCTATTAGCTCACAAAGGTTGGCCACGTGCATTACTTCAACCAAATGATGTCTGAAAAATCCATATACGTGAAATTGGCGAGTTATTAATGGAACTCAAACGCATATGTTTGGTTGCAACATTTTAAGCAATTTGGTCGATTTCACGTGAAATCTTCTCCAGTTGATCTCACCTCGGCCAGAAAACTACTCCCCGCGGAAGGAACAAAGCCTGACCTAGTCTAACTGTAACTGGAAATGAACGGAAAGTCCCTCCTACCATTAGCCTCACATATCCGTACACGCGGCAATGATAAATGCCCGCTCATTAATAATTGATTTTGTTCTTTTATCCTACAGCAGAAATTCTCACCCTGTACACTCCTCCCGTAGTAAGTAAGGTGCATGTGATTCACAACAATCCCGCCGTGTGCCACGGCGACCTCTTTCTCTCGCTCTTATGCAATTGAAAAAGGAGCTCCCCTAATTTAATCAAGATCTCATTTGTTTTCCTCCTGCATCTGCTCCACCTCGTTCTTATTAGGAACTTCCTCCTAACGAAATCCCATTTATTGAGCCTTCTTGGTCTAATCTCTGAGCCGTGCCGCCACCGCCGTCGTCGTCGTAGTCGTCGCCGATGATTGTTGTAGGTCAGTTCGGTATAGTAATGCAACCCGGCGGCTACACGGAGCAATGCAGTGCCGGTCGATATGGCACCACCAGCACCGTAAACTCAAGTGAGAACAGTTTAACGGTGAAATTATGCACCGATAAGCCAATAAGTGAAGAATGGAGGCCAGTAGTGAGGAAAGTGTGAATTATGTTTTTCTAACTGTAACAGCGTGGTGCGAGGCGGCATATTGGCTCTTTTCGCGGTCGCCAGTTTTAGCCTGGGCTATTGTCGGAAGGTGCGGCTTTTGTGAATGAACTGGGCGGTGGTTGGCGATACAAAATCTCTTAGTTGGTCGGGGCCATTTGTGTGTAAGATTTTTAAAATGTTGGAACAGATTCCTTTACTTTACTTAAGTGACTTAATACTGCCATTCTGGGGAGCTGTTTACTTATGCTTTGACATTGGCCCGGGTCAAGTTCCTATTAAATTGCATGATTTACTTGTTGAAGCTGCACCGCAAAGTGGGGCAAAACCTTTAGCGCCATGGGTATACAATATTCTGATGAAAATTTGAAATTTTCGCTCCACAGTGCTTGAACGATTTCAAGTCCGGTCCTGATAAGCTTTCCAAAATTTGAACTCATTTGGTAAAACACTGACTGACACTGACTCCAGCAATGTCAAAATTAAAAAAAAAATCTCAAATATTTCGTTTTCGAGTTTTTTATTTATTTAAAGGGGGATGTTTCGTAGAGTCTTATACTACGTTAATCATCGAGCGAGTTTCCACTTTCTGCAATTACGGCCTTCACACGCTTCCGGAATGCACGGCAGGTTCTAATAATGTAGTCTGGATCCATTTCTCTCCAGGTACGGGTCAATGTTTGTCTGAGGCTTGCTGTACTCGGGTGGCGTTTAGAACAGGCCTTGGCCTTCATAACGTGCCATATTGAGTAATCCAGCGGATTAAGATCGGGGCTGGATGGCGGCCACATATCCTTCGCCCAGAACGGAAGATGTTCCAGCAACCACTTCTGAGTGCGGTTCGAGGTGTGGCACGGAGCCCCATTTTGTTGAAATACAACATTTGGCTTCGGACCGTACTGTTCTTTGATCCACGGAAGAACATACTTACTTAAAATCCCGATGTAGACCTCCGTGTTGACCTTGTCGCCTTCTGGAATGAACACTGGGTCCATTTTTTTGCCATTGCCACCAATCCAAACACCATAACACTAGCAGGATGCTTGGTTAGATACACGTTCTTGTGCTTGTCGGCCACGTCTTTTACCGGAAGAGAACTAATATACCGGTCGGTTCTGGAATTTGATACGGGATCGACGGTAAACATGCTCTCGTCGGTGAACAGGATTACCGGATTTTTTCGCTTAAGGAAGTTCAAGATTTTCTTGCATCGTTCGACTCGTAGCTCCCGGATACGGTTGGTAATCATGTGAATTTTTTTTCCATACCCTCGACTTCGCCCCGCAATCTTCCTTTACGATCTTCCGTGCCGTAAAGCCACTGATCCCGAGTTCCTTTGCGATTTTCCTTATTGAACGCACTGGATTCACCCGAATCTTCCTTTTGATAGCAGCGATAACCCTCGGAACCCAAGCTGACCTCGGACGATCTGTGGCCACCTTCGCGGATAGTTGTCCTTTCTTTCTCGGTCTAAAACCCTTTTGACGGTCCACCGGGACACTCCCACGGCGATTGAAATGTCTTTTTGGCGAAATTTGCGCGTGTGACAAATCACGAATACGCGTGCACAGGGTGGGGCAAGGTGGGGCAATTGCCCCTCCTTTTATAAATAAGATTTTTATTTCCACATTTATAAAATTATGATATAAAATAACTTGATTTCTTGATAACTTGATTTGAAGGTAAAATAACTTCATTTCATAAAATAAGAGCACACCTAACCTTTTATTGCGTCAATTCCTTTGAGATCGTCCCACAAAGGTGCATTAAGGGACAAACTTCAATGAAATTTTTTGGTTGCAACACAGTGCATTTTTGCTCCACAGTGGTGCATACAAAAATTTTCTGGTGTAATTTTTTTTCGAGGTGTTTCATTTAGGGTTTAAACAAGAGGGTTAATTTAAGGTTGAAAAAATTCACTTTCGTGATGGTAGATCGAAGAAAAAGCTTTAAATTGAATATTTCTGGTGTAAAAATATCATCAAGGTGTTGCATGGAAGGACTAATCAAAATGAAAATTGGAAAAATTGAATCACACTAAAAATTTGGAGGAGCACATTTAACTAAAAATGTCTGGTGGAAAGTTCGCTACACTGTGGTGAATGTAGAAGCAAGGTTTATTAATTTTTCTGGTGCATAATTTGCATCGTCCTCATGAATGCAAGCTTCATTGAAAATTTATGGTGGAAAATTTGCAGCATTCTGGTGCATGAAGAGGCAAAGCCTGAAAATTGCACCACAAAGGTGCATTGTGAAACAAACTTCACTGACAATTTTTGGTGCACCGTTCTGGTGAATGGAGGAGCTTGCTTTATTGAAAATTTCTGGTGCAAAATTTGCATAGCTCTGATAAATGAAATGAACGGAAAATTTCTGGTGAAAAACTTGCACTGGTTTGGTAAATGACTTGTGCCTTAAAATTAAGCTATATTGAAAAATTCTGGTGGAATATCTGCACCGTTCTGGTGAACGGATGGGCAAGCTTTTAGGAAAAATTTTGGTCTTAAATTTGCATCCTTCTGCTGAATAAAGAAACAAACTTTAATAATAATTTCTGGTGTAAAATTTGCACCATTCTGATGATTGGAGGGAAGCTGCTTTACTGAAAATTTTTGATGAAAAATCTAAAAATAGAGGCAAGCTTTATTTGGTGGAAAATCTGCAACATTCTGATGATATGAGAAGCAAGCTATATTGAAAATGTCTGGTTGAAAATGGAAAAAGGAAATCTGCACCAATCAGAAGATGGGAGAAGCAATTTTTATTGAACATTAACTGTGGTAAATTTGCAACGTTCTGATCAATTGAAATTTTCTGGTGGCAAGTTTGTGTTGAAAATTTCTGGTGTAAGATTTGCAACAATCTGCTGCATGGAGAGGCCTGATGTCAAAATTTCACAGTTATGGTGAATGGAGGGGTAAGGTTTGTTGAACATTTATGGTAGAAAAACTACAACGATTTGGTGAATGGGTGGACAACTTAAACTTGATTTCCGAGAAGAACCTCAAGGGTATTGAATTCTGAGGACAGTTCTAAAAGAAAAGATTTCTGGAGATGATTCCATGAAAATTCTGCGAACAATTTCTAGTGAATACTGCAGATAGTTCCAAGATAGTTTCGAAAAGAATACCGAGAATCAAATTTTGAATGAAATTTCAAAGGGATGTTGTGAAAAATTTCAATGGAGTTCCGAGGATAATTTCAAGTTCATTCTGGGAAGAATTTCTGTAGAATGCAGAGGAAATTCTTCTGAAACTTTAGGGGAATTTCAGTTCCAAGGTGTTCTGAGAATAAAAAGTTCTTAAATATTCTGAGAAGAATCTCAAGGATATTGAATTCTTATGACAGTTCCAAAATTATTCTGGGGATAATTCAAAGAAAATTCTGCAGATAATTTTTAGTGCATTATGCAGATAGTTCCAAGACAATTTCCAAAAGAATACCGATAAAATCCAAGTTTAAGTGTAATTTCTAAGGGATATTAGGCAAAATTTCAAGCGAATTCCGATGATAATTCCTAGCTCATTAAATTCCAATGTGTTCTGAGAAAAAATCATGAAGAGTTCTAAATATAATTCCAGTGGACTTCTGAGAAGAATTTCAACAGAGCTCTTAGCAGATTTTCAAAAAAATCCGAGAAGAACCTCAAGGATATTGAATTCTGATCACAGTTCCAAAGGATTTCTGGGAAGTATTCCAAGAAAATTCTTCGTTTAATTTTTAGTGAATTCTGCAGATATTTCGTAGATAATTCCGAAAAGAATAACGAGAAAATTAAATTTTGAGTGAAATTTCAAAGGGATTTTGAGGAAAATTTCAAAGGAGTACCTATAATTTCTAGCTTATTCCAGGAAGGAAATTTCAGTTCCAAGGTGTTCTGAGTAAAAGTCAAGAAGAGTTCTAAAAATAATTCCAGAGGACTTCTGAGAAGAATTTCAAAAGAGCTCATAGAGTTCTAAAAATTTCGAAAAGAACCTCAAGGAATTCTGATGATGGACTTTTTCGCAACTGTACAAAATTTAAAGGCAGCTTTTGGATTCCTTAATTGAAAAGTGGGTATTAGTTTGCCATTGTACCTTGGTCTATAGTTGTCTTACTAAAAATTCATCTAAGAATCTTCTCTGAAAATTTCAAGTCATTTGTTACCGTAGTTAAAAAGTTACAGCTGTTTATGTGCGTTGCAATAATTTCGGGTTTGTCTTTTATATCATCTTTAAAACATGTTGAATGTTCGGCATCATTTTCTGTCACCCCGACTGACGGTACTTTGGGACGGTTCATCATCGTCGATGCGATTAAATTGCTAATTTCCGCAGTTTGCATTGAAGAAGATGAACCACCACCCGGGCAAAAAATAAATACAATTAGCTAAATTAAACAGTAGGGAAACAGTGGTGGGTGGGCAGCACCATCTCCCACGCACTTTGGAGTACTCCCCATTCCCAGATTAAATGCACCATAGAAAAAAAATGCCCCTCCTTAACAAGATTCCTGTGCACGCTAGTGAATACGCTGCCACTTCGTCATGGTGCAACTGTCAAACTAAGTAAATCATTTTCTTTTATACACAGCCTACTACGGTATGAGCTATAGGTTACGTGCATGCAAAGAAAACCAAGGCAGGTGAAACGGGAATCTTATTTGTACTATGGTGCAAACCTTATCACGCATACGGTATATTTGCATCGATAATGTATTGGAGTGGGGCTTATCATGTGTGAAAATAGTTTCGGAATGCTTGCGTTCTTGAAATGGGCTATTGTAGCTGCGGTAGAGCTGTCACCTTCCAACTCCCGGGTTCAAGCTTCTTGCATTCATAAGAAATGATTGCAGGCAGATTTTATCCATAATGCCACTGCCAGACAGTGGGAGTTAGGCCAAGGGCGAATCTTCATTCTAATCTACGATTCCACATACTATTAATAACCTTTTACACATAAGAACCTCCTATCGATCAGAATGAATTGTGGATATGTTTAGGATCAACACATATTTTCAGGCACAAAGGAGCAACAGGATCAAGCTGATAAGCTCTGGACGCATTGAAGTTTACACTACGGAAGCCCCTTCTTCTCCCACCACAGTCGAGTTAATCCAGTCATCGTCCTGCAGTCGTCCCGGACCTGTGTGTGGGCTTGGAGAAGGGGTCTTCCAACCCGCAACTCAAGGCAAGTATGTTCGTGTCATCACCAGTTCTGCTTCTGATTCGTCCGTTGCTTCCAGTGCATCACCGCCTCAAGAGCAACAACCGGCTGGTTCGACTGAAACGTCGTACTCCGATGGCTTCAAATCCCACATCACCGATGGGACATACAGCACTGAACCGGATCTTGCTCGCCACGTTTTGGAACATCCCAGACCAGAACGCGCTGCCTGCTGCCTCAAGGAAGCCCCTGAGCCACTCAACCCAGTCGCGCTTGCTGATTCCTGTCATCGTAGTCGTTCTGGTCCTGTGGTTGAGAATGGTGAAGGGGTCTTCCAAACCTTCTACATCAGGCAAGTATGCGTTTGTTGAAAACAGTTCTTCTCCTGATCCGTCTCTGTGTTCCAGAGTACCACCATGCTCGTTTCGGCTGATCGATCATTCTGCAGACCTCCAACCGACTTCGTTCGACCGCCTGTTGATGTATTACCAGAACGTTAATGACCTGCGAACAAAGATTGATGATTTTTTCCTGACTGCCGTTGACTCTGACTACTATGTCATATTTCTAACGGAAACCTGGCTCGATGACCGCATTAAGGGGGGAAATACAAGTAAAAAAAAATTCTTATCGATTTTTTATATATTACTTTAAAAAATTTATTTCACTTTGAAGTTTTTTTTATGCAAAATACCTAAACGATCAGACGAGTAGTTACCGAGATATCGATATTTATGTAACAGCCCTCCAAGCGCCGATTCAGCCTACCGGAAAACTTTAAACGCGTTTTTCTCGAAACGGTGTTTTCCATATTGGCGGGAAAGATAACTCAAAAAGTTCTCATCCAAATGACTTGAAACCTGGCGCATCTGAAAGAAAATTTATTTTTACTCTATGTGAACTACTGATATCATGAAAAAATTAACAATCAATAATTTTCAGGTCTGCCTAAAGTAGAAAAAAAAAAAAAAAACAGTGAAAAATCAACTTTTTTTTCAGTTATTTTTTTCTAAACTTTTAAATTGTTTTATCAAGTCTCTATAACGCCCACCAATTACCAATCCACTCCAAGGAGCCACAGAGGTCACACACCAATGATAAAAATCTCAAATGTAGAGGAAGATTTAAGCAATTTAATGCAAAAACCCCAAACGTTTGCGTTTTTCATTTGCTCACAAAAAAATTCCGAAAATCGTCGAGTTTTTGACGTGTTACTTGTATTTCCCCCTTAATTAATTTCAATTATTTGGCAGTCTATTCACGGTATTTCGAAACCACCGCAACCACCAGAATAGTACCAAATCGCGAGGGGGAGGCGTCTTGATTGCGATATCCAAACGCCTAAGCTCCTGCATCGATCCTGCTCCAGTTTGCACTTCTTTAGAGCAGCTATGGGTCAAAATAACGACGCCTCGTAGATCAATAAGTATTGGCGCTAAGTATCTACCTCCAGACCGGAAATCTGATTCGAGCAGCATTGCAAACCACATCAGTTCGAAGGGTACCGTGTTCTCTCGACTAGAACAAAACGATCTAGCTCTGGTATTTGGTGACTACAATCAGTCTGGGCTCTCATGGAACGTTCCTGCAATCGATCTTCCTAGCATTGATGTTCTTCGCTCGAACATGCCCGCATCCTGTTGTGCTCTCCTTGATGGTTTTAACCTGCATGGCTTAACGCAAATCAACTCGATACTCAATAGCAACTCTCGGCTGCTTGATCTCGTTCTGGTGAACGAAGCTGCAGGACTGGAATGTTCTATCCTAGAAGCCCCAGAGCCTTTGATTGGCATCGACACCAATCATCCTGCGTTGGAAGTTTCCATCAACCTATCTGTTCCTGCTCGCTACGATAACCCCCCTGTACATAAGTTCGACTTTCGAAGAGCACATTTCGTCGCGCTGAGTCACTCGCTAGCCAAGGCAGATTGGCAGTTCCTTGACACGTGTTCATCTATTGATGAAGCCGTCAACTACTTCGCTGAGGTCGTTGGCCGGGCAATAACTGATTCTTTCCCATTGAGGAGACCCTCTCCCAAACCCGTATGGTCCAATGCTCGACTACGGAATTTGAAGCGTCTGAGATCGAAGGCCCTCCGTAAATACTGTCGTACTCGTAACCCATTCACCAAACGATTATTTTCAACAGAGAGCAACGAATATCGCACATATAACCGCATTCTTTACAAGAGCTACACAAGGCGTGTGCAGGCTAATTTACGGCTTAATCCAAAGCAGTTTTGGTCATTCGTGAATACCAAACGAAACGACGAGGGGCTACCAGTCGAAATTCACCTGGGTGATAGAATCGCAAGCAATTCCCTTGAAAAATGTAATCTTCATGCAGAACATTTCAAAAGCATTTTCAATGACACTACGGCTTCGTTGTCCCAAGTTGCTGAAGCGGTGAGGGACACTCCCAGTGATGCTTTAAATTTTTCGATTACCTCGGTTACAGTAGACCTCGTTGAATCCGCCATCAAGAAGCTGACATTTTCTAATGCTGCTGGCCCTGACGGGATCCCCTCAAGCATCCTGAAGCGATGCTGTTCAGAGCTTACAACACCGCTTTCGAAGCTGTTCAATATTTCATTACAGCAGGGGGAGATCCCTACGGGTTGGAAATCGTCATTCATGTTCCCGATCTACAAGAAAGGAGACAAGAGAAACGTCGAAAATTACCGAGGGATCACATCACTCAGTGCCTGCTGTAAAGTTTTCGAAATCATCATCAACGACGCATTATTCTCTAGCTGCAGAAATTACATTTCTCCTGACCAACACGGTTTTTACCCCAAGACATCAGTTTCAACAAATCTAGCTCCGTTTATTTCTTTATGTCTTCGGAGTATGGAAGCTGGAGCGCAGGTGGACGTTGTATATACAGTAGGGTGTCCCAAAATTGCACTATGTCTGGAAATCTGGGGGCTCAACCTCCAAATGATAGCTAGGGGTGTTACAAACAAACTTGCGGTTGACTTACTTCTTCAACAAGCGTGAACCACATCGATGAAGAGCTACGAAACGATACTGTCCGTGCAGAATTCTGGAGTCAGCAGGTGACAAACAAAGTTCCAATTGAGTTTCCGAAAAGCTTCTCAAGCAGTGTACCATTGATATGCAAGCAGCTTCGGTAGCCACAATTTGAATGCTTTGTCTGATTGAAAGTTGTTGGGTTTCATGCTTGAATCGAAAGTACCTGATGACGGCCAATTCCGACGGCAAACGGTTTCTGGGCAAATGCTTCCTCGCAAAACAGGTGATGAGATCCGACTTGAGCTTGGTTTTTGGTGACATGATTTTCTTTTTTGGTTCTGCTTGCTACCGCAATCAAATAGAAACTAAAAAATTGTGTGATCCCTTTCCGCTCATATATCCTCCTATAGAATTCTAGAAACTTCGAAACAAATATTATCAAGGGATTTGCAACAAAGTAGGTGATTTGTATATATCGATTTCAATGATTCTTTTTTTTTTTTCCTTTGGTTTGTTTTTTCCGTCGATCTTGTTTTCCGTGCTGAGCACCAATGCTACCGACGTGCCAGGAAGGCAGCTCCCACACCTGGACCCTACCTATCGACCCATCAACTCATGAACCGGGGACCAACGGCTTTACTTCCCATCCGAAGGAAGGCGTGATCTGAGATGTTATGCCTCAGAACATCCCGGCGGCGCCGACTGGGATTGAACCCAGGCCTGCTGGGGTGAGAGGTAATCACGCTTACCGCAACACCACCGGCGCCGTTCGATTTCAATGATAGTTTGATTTGCTGGTGGACATACTGCAAGTATTGAAATTCTGAATGTTTCTTTCCACAGTAAATCACGAATAACTTTTTAACGATTAAAAATGAGGTTAAAGTGTCTTGCGCAAAGTTTTTGCTTATAAAATTTCCCATATATCTGCAGCATTTGATTGATAATAGCGCTATTTTTGATACCCAATTTTGATGATTGAATGCAGTAATGTACAACAAAAAACATCATTTTAGAGAATTTGAAAAATTGTAACTAGCAAATTGGACACAAAACATGCCGTAGCGATTTTTTCTCTTATATTTTTGACCCTTGGGAATCTGCGAAAAATATAAAAGGGTGAGATTTCACTGAAATTTAAAGAACTAAAAATATTTATTGGATAATAGCTATGAAAAATTGATTTTTTTCAAAAATCTCGTCGGGGCGACCTCTAAACAACATTTCTTAGAGTTGCCGCCATACAAAAGTTTGTTTTTATCACTCTTAGCTATCATTTGGAGGTTGAGCCTTCAGATTTCCAGACATAGTGCAATTTTGGGACACCCTAATATACAGATCTTGAGGCTGCATTCGACCACTCCATACTGCTAGCTAAACTTGAAAAACTCGGTGTATCCTCGGGTTTAACTCGTTGGTTCAAGTCCTATCTGACCAATCGGGAACTTTGTGTTAGAATCGGATCAGAGCAATCGGACTATTTTACAAAAAGCTCCGGTGTTCCTCAAGGTAGCAACTTGGGACCATTGCTATTCTCGATTTTTGTGAATGAGGCCGAACTGATCCTCCCAACTGGTTGACGATCGTTCTACGCGGATAATGTGAAGATCTATGTGATTGTTCGTAGCTTCGCCGATTGCTTGCGGTTTCAGCACCTAATTGATACTTTCGAAGAGTAGTGCTCAAGAAACTATCTCACGTTGAATGTACAAAAATGTAATATTATCTCATTTAATCGCAAGCTGAAACCAGTGGCATTCAACTATACGATAAATCACCAACTTCTGCAACGTGTGGACAATGTTCGTGACCTAGGAATCACGCTGGACTGTGCCTTAACATTCAAGCTTCATTACTCGGGCATCGTTGCGAAAGCTAACAGGCAACTCGGGTTCATTTTCAAGATCGCTGACGAGTTTCGCGATCCTGTCTGTCTGAAAGCTCTATACTGCTCTCTAGTGTGATCAATCTTGGAATTTAGCCCGGTAGTTTGGTGCCCGTATCAAGCAATTTGGATAGCGAGGATTGAATCTGTTCAAAGGAAGTTTGTTCGGTATTCCTTTCGTCACCTTCCTTGGAATGACCCTGTGAACCTTCCACCGTACGAAGATCGTTGTTAACTCCTGGGTCTTGAAACACTAGAACATAGGCGGACGGTTAGTCAGGCCGTGTTTGCAGCGAAAGTACTTATTGGTGATATCGACTCTCCAGGAATCTTGGCTGAATTCGAAATCTACGCACCCGAACGAGTTCTTCGGTTGAGGAGTTTCCTGCATCATGGACCTCGTGCTGCGAACTACAGCTTGTACGACCCAATACGGTTCATGTCTGGGCGTTTCAACGAGTTTTAGGAGTTTTTCGACTTTAACTGTGCAGCGGAAACCTTTCGTCACCGTATTCAACGCAGACTCCTGAGAAGGTGAGTAGCTGTCCATTTAATGTACATGTGAAGGATTGTGCTACCTGTTTATTTTTTGTTTCCGGTTCAACTGCATGACGAGGACTTCTACCTGATTCACGGACAACTCTATGCCATAGTAGGATAACTTTTTTATGCTATAGACTTGATGAATGTTCGTTGTAATTGTATTGTATTATTGTGATTCATGTATTTCGAAAAGATATGGGGTTTTTACGCCTTTCCCCATCAGGCTTCATTTAGACACGTTAAGTCCGATGACGAAAAACAAATTAAATGAATAAATAAATAACGTTTCTTAAATCAAAATCTGAAGACTGTTTTGTATAATATGTTTAGGTAATGGGCAGCAACAACGGACAGATAAACTACTTACAGCTTCTATTTATTAAATGCTTGATATAATGACTGCCAGCAACGCCGGCTGGGCGTATCCTATGGCAAATCCTCCCTACTAACAAAAATCCACCCTTCCCGTGACACTTATGAGGGGTCGTAGAGCTCTCTGCATCTCTCTTAAGTAAGTGTCGGACTAACATTCCTCCGCTTTCCCCACCAGATGCAAGGACGTGGCCAGGACAGCTCTGGTCTGTTAGAGGGAGACACATCCTTTATCCTGGGTTACAAATGGTGAGTTGACAACCTAGCTCTGGTTCTCACAAGTTTCTTCCTCACACCTCCCCGTGGTGTAGCCTGGGCAATGTTGTCCTTCTGACAATAGCAAAGTGAGGGGGTGCGACGCGAACACTGGCGCGGTAACCATAACACGGCAATAGAGGAAATGCTTCGTCAACCCGCAGGAGTGCGAACCGGCACATTAGGATCGACGCCAGTAAGATCCTTATTACGGCATACTGGATACGGCATGGAACTATGGACACGACACGGCACAATGGATTGGATACCACGCAACAGGGCTGACAGTCGTGCTATTCTGCTCCCTAAGTAAAGGAGGGTGACACCTTCTTGAAATGGCGAGTGGGCTAAAAGTGCGGCTGCCCCCGTCCTGGTAAAACCTTGGCAGGCCTCCGGATATGTTCAAAACTCGTCACCAATTGGTGATTGGTGAGTAGTAGGCTCAGATGTAACATTCCTGACTTACGCCGATCTGGCTCTGAACACGGCCCCCATGAAGGACCGTGTCAACCCTAGCATGGCCTCCCTGCTTGCATAGATAACCATGGGATCACGATACCCAAGTAACAATTTGAGTTTTATGAGCTTTCTGGAGACCATGATTTAGACTTGAAGAGTGCTTTAAAACCTTAATAAAACTTGTAATGCTACTTGGGTAGGAGACTACATACAACGAGTGGAGATAGCGGTCCGGAGGGGGGACCCATCAGAATGGAGAAAATCGGAGAAAAAAACAAAAAAGATGAAAATGAAAAAACCAAAAAAAAATATGAAGGACGACGGCAAGACGCCAGATAGTGAAAACGGAGGAGCGAACGTGTTCGCTAGAAGCGGAAAGTTGCAGAGATCACTAGCGTCGAACCAGGTGACCACAGCGAGTTCCAGTAGAAGCATACCCCAAGTGGAACAGCATGGATCCCAAGGAGAGCAGCTAGGTGCGGTGCCATGCCAAATATTCACACCGAAATCCAACAGTGGCAAACAGCATGAACTGCTGCTTGGGAGAACCAAAATGGCAGAGGTCAGGAGGAAGATCGATGATCTCTATGTGTTCGTAAAGGATAAAACAACGTACACAAAGAGATCAAGCAACTTGTTACTGGAATCAAATCCGGCATAACAGTGGCAGATCGGGAATTCCATGAGTGGAGAAAAAGAGCCGAAAATACCGAAAAGGCTAACCGGGAGGCCAAGGAGAGCATAAGACTGGCTGAAGCACATGAGACGCCGAAGGGACCCACAAATCCACGTCCTGAAAAGAGAGATAGGGACACGCCAGGAGATGAGGAGGAGCCCAAAAAACGCAAGGACGAGGAAGGCATCAAGGATATGGGAGAAAATGGTGGGTGGCGTAAAGTCGAGAACCAGAAGGAGAGGAAGAAAAAACAGAAGGAAAATGAAGTGAGGAAGAAGGAAGAGGAAGCGAGGAAAAAGGAAGAAAAGAAGAAGGAAGACAGGAAGAATAAGGAGAAGTCTAGGCCTCGTAGGGAGAGAAGCAAGGGTGACGCTCTGGTTGTTGAGGCGAAGGACAAAACGTCCTACGCAGCACTCCTCCGGAAAGTGAAAGAGGATCCGGAGTTGAAACAACTAGGCGAGAATGTGGTGAAAACCAGGCGAACCCAGAAAGGCGAGATGCTATTTGAGCTGAAAAGGGATCCTACAGTTAAGAGCGCAGCTTTTAAGGAGCTCGTCGAAAAATCTCTTGGCGAGACGGCGAACGTAAGAGCCTTATCCCAGGAGTCAGTGGTCGAGTGCAGGGATCTGGACGAGATCACAACAGAAGACGAGTTGAAGAGTGCGCTGAAGGTGCAATGCAACCTGGGAGACGTACCGATGGCAATTCGGTTGAGGAAGGCGTATGGTGGCACGCAGACGGCGTCGATACGACTTTCTTCGGACGCAGCTAACGAGCTGCTGAAGACAGGCCGAATCAAGGTTGGGTGGTCAGTGTGCCCGTTGAAAGCTATTCCTCAGGTATCTAAAAAAATGGAGAGATGCTACAAATGCATGGGCTTCGGTCACCAGGCGAGAAACTGCAGCACTTTTCGCAGAGATGGCCGGGAATCCATTATCGACGTTACTTTCTGCAATCCGTCGCTGATGGCAAACATGGATTGGAGAGTGTGCGAAGGATATACCCATAGCGACCATCAGGCGATACGATATGGCATCGGCCAACGGAATACTGTGGCAGTACGGAGGACGAGAACTTGTGACCGAAAGTGGAAGACGAAGGCTTTCAACAAGGATCTGTTCGTTGAGGCACTTCGTGTGGACAGGAGTCCCGCAGATCTAAATGTGGACGAGCTGACAGAAACGTTAGTGAGAGCATGTGACACGACCATGCCGAGAAAACTGGAGCCAAATAACAGACGGCGTCCAGTCTACTGGTGGAACGAGGCACTTAGCACTCTTCGCACTAGTTGTCTCAGAGCCAGAAGACGTGTTCAGAGAGCAAGAACGGAAGCAGACAGAGAAGAACGAAGAGAAGTATTTCGAGCGGCCAGGGCGATTACGAGAGATTAAGCAGAGCAAGTCGAACTGTTTTAAGGAGCTGTGTCGAGACGCTGATGCCAACCCCTGGGGCGACGCATACCGAGTCATGATGGCGAAGATCAGAGGTCCAACGATGCCCGCTGAAATGTGCCCAGAGAAGCTGAAAGTCATCGTGGAAAAACTTTTCCCGAAGCACGACGCAACAACCTGGCCACCTACACCGTACGGAGAAGGAGAGGGAGATAACGTCGAAGTCACCAACAAGGAACTCGTAGCAGTGACGAAAGGATTGAAGGTGAAGAAAGCTCCCGGTCCGGATGGAATCCCCAACGTAGCGTTGAAAGCGGCGATCCAGTCATCCCCGGACATGTTCAGGATGGTGCTGCAGAAATGCCTGGACGAGGGCCACTTCCCTGACAGATGGAAGATACAGAAGCTAGTGTTGCTGCCAAAACCAGAAAAACCGCCGGGGGATCCAGCATCGTACAGGCCTATATGCCTGCTCGATACACTCGGAAAACTCTTGGAGAGGATCATCCTAAACAGGCTGACGAAATACATGGAGAGTGAGCACGGATTGTCGGAGAGGCAGTTCGGATTCCGGAAAGGGATATCGACGGTGGATGCAATTCGGACAGTGGTCGAGAGAGCTGAGAAGGCGTCCAAACAGAAGCGGAGTGGAGATCGATATTGTGCCGTGATAACGATCGACGTCAAGAATGCGTTCAACAGCGCCAGCTGGGAGGCCATCGCCGAAGCACTGCATAGAATGAGGGTCCCTGACTACCTGTGCAAGATCCTGAGGAGTTATTTCCAGAACCGGGTTCTGGTCTACGAGACAGACATGGAACAGAGATCGATTAGGATCACAGCGGGAGTTCCACAAGGCTCCATCCTTGGTCCAACGCTCTGGAACGGGATGTACAACGGCGTGCTAACGCTGAAACTGCCCAAAGGAGTTGAGATCGTTGGCTTTGCGGACGACGTCGTCTTGACGGTAACAGGCGAGACGCTGGAAGAGGTGGAAGTGTTGTCAACCGAGGCGATCGATATGATTGGTAACTGGATGCAAGGAGCGAAGCTGCAGATAGCCCACCACAAAACGGAAGTGCTATTGGTCAGTAACTGTAAAGCGGTACAGCGGGCAGAAAACACCATAGCCTCGAAGCGTGTGTTAAAATACTTGGGAGTGATGATCGATGACCGGCTAAACTTAAACAACCACGTCGAATATGCCTATGAGAAGGCTTCGAAGGCCATCAACGCGATAGCTAGAATTATGCCGAACAACGCTGGTCCCAGCAGTAGCAAGAGGCGTCTTCTGGCCAGCGTGTCATCATCGATACTGAGATATGGAGGTCCAGCCTGGGTTCCAGCGCTGGAAACGAAGCAGAACCAAAGGAAACTTAGCAGTACGTTCCGGCTCATGGCCATGCGAGTCGTGAGTGCGTACAGAACCATCTCGTCGGAAGCAGTATGCGTTATCGCCGGTATGATCCCTATCGGCATCACCCTGGCGGAGGACAGCGAGTGCTACAGGCGGAGAGGAGCCGGAAGAGTACGGAAAGTTGTGAGAGTGGAGTCATTGGCTAAGTGGCAACAGGAGTGGAACACGACGGAGAACGGTAGATGGACACATAGACTAATACCGATTCTTTCGACCTGGGTGAACAGAAAACACGGAGAAGTCAATTTTCACCTAACGCAATTCCTGTCTGGCCACGGTTGTTTCAGGAAATACCTGCATCGGTTCGGACACGCAGCGTTACCCCTCTGTCTGGAGTGTGGCAACGTCGATGAAATGCCGGAGCATGTGGTCTTCGACTGTCCAAGGTTCGAGGCAGTGCGAACGGAGATGTCCGTCCTTAACGTGGAGAATGTCGTCGTGGAGAAAGTCGTCGTTGAAATGTGTCGAGAGGAGGGCACTTGGAATGCCATCAGCAGGGCAGTCACGCAGATTATGTCAGAGCTGCAGCGTAAATGGAGAGACGAGCAGCGATCTAGCAACCCCAGCTAGCGCTGAGAGTACGACAAGTGCATGAGCACAGCCACCCCCCGAAGTAGTCGCTTCACAGTGGTCCCAGGGGGATCCAGGCAAAGGAGAGAGTAAGGAATGGGTTTTAGTGGAGCTGTACTAGGCAACTAGTGGATACCACACCGTGCCAACTTCACTACAGGCCAGGCTTCGTGAAGCTTTCCTAAACCTTACTATAAAAAAAACATCCTTTATCTAAGAGGTAGTAATTCATCACAAATTACTATTTAACAACAATGGATGGAGGTGGGTCTCCTTCTTAACAACAGTTTGGAGCTCGTACCACCTACGATATTGTGCAACCTGGTTTATGCTATGCTATGCTATGCTATGCTATACACAGAAAAAAATTTCTGAATTTTAACTATCGCGTAAAATCTCCCTTCGTTTAATTTTGAGCTATACTTGGCATAAACAGCGAAATCGTTTACAAGCTTGCATACAATATTGCTAATTTATGCGATATTGCGCTTCAATTTACATGAAATATCGCGTAAATTTATGGCAAATCAAGCGTTAATTTTATGTGCGCTATATCTCGCAGAAATTTACATGAATTTTTCGAACGGTGTATTTCGTTTAATATGCAGAATTATCAAACGTTTTAAAAGTTGATGTTTTACGATTCATATTGGGATTTTTTCATTGTGTATTTTTATTTTGAAAACTTTGTCTTAGACGTTATCTTGATTATCTTAGAATTTATCGAAAAACATCCAATATGTAATTTTTTAAATTATGCTTAAGTCAAAATAACGAAATTTGTTTTTTTTCCTTGATTTTTTTTTCAGTCGATCTTGTTTTCCGTGCAGAGCACCAATGCTACCGACGCCAGGGAGGCAGCTCCCACACCTGGATCCTACCTATCGACAAATCAACTCATGAACCGGGGACCAACGGCTTTACTTCCCTTCCGAAGAAAGGCGTGATCAGAGATCTTATGCCTCAGAACATCCCGGTGGCGCCGATTGGGATTGAACCCAGGCCTGCTGGGGTGAGAGGCAATCACGCTTACCACTACACCACCGGCGCCGTTGACCAAAATTTGATATGTTGCTCATTGTTGAACTGTTATGCAAAGTTTATTGAATCCTGAGAGGTATAACCTTAAATTCGTGTAGGTTTCCGCTACTTGTCGTGGATTTGCTCAGTATGCTAAAGAACCTGGAATATTCGTTTCCTTTATCCCTATTTATCAAAGTGGATGGACTATGTTTTCTGCTATATAAAGTTTCTAAGCTGAAAATAAACTCCCCAGGATTTCAATGACATCTCTTCCCAACTAACATTTTCAGCTTTATAAGCCAACTTTTCCAGAGTTGTGCTGTAAAGTAGCTGAAAAAAGCTGCAGATACAGCTACAAGCAGAAGCTAGCAAAATAGTTTTGGAGAGCGTTTACTCAACTTTTTCACAACCATTATTCAATTTGTCAGTCGCACTGAATAACAACAGCCAATAAACGTTAATATCACTTTTATACGCATGTAGCTGCAAAGCAAAGCTAATAAAGTGAATATGTTACTAATTTAATGGCTTCTACACAACCAATTACATTGTGTTAGCGCTACATTGGAAGCTATTTACAGTCAACTAGGTTTATTTTTAGACAAGTGCAGTTTTAGAGCTTTTACTCCGCTTCTTTACAAAGCTGAACTAACTAGTCGAGAAAAGTGATTCATGTGCAGTGCACTATTATAAAGCCTCTACTTAGCGATATTGTTGTAAAAGGGCATGTAGATATGTTTACATCAATTCAAAGTGTTGGCGTTGCGAAATTAGTAGTGTCAAGGTTTGCCAATGCGGTCGTCTCGAGTTCGATCGCAGGTTCTGGTTCAGGGTAAATAATTTGGTGGTGTGCTTTTAACTAATTTCGATTAACTTGATTCACATCAAAATAAACTCAATAAATTCCTCCATCAAAAAATAGTGTAAACAATATTTAACCCGGCTTCAAGAGAAAGCTGTGTAGTGATTATTGGATACCCAGGAAAAGGTTGAGTAAGCGCCTTTCAAGTTCACACACAACTAAACAGCAGGATAACAGCTGTATAGAGGCGGTAATGGATATGTAATAAGAGCTTGTCCCAACCGTCCCAACAGCCATAAGTAGCTTGGCTGCTAGCTAGGTTGAGTAAAGGTTTCCTGATATCATATAACGCTTGAGGCTGTATAAATGAAATGAGAAAAGCGTTTACACTGTGAAAATTGTTAGTTGGGTTGTCCTGTTGAGAAAACATGTTCTACAAACCATAGATCTGAAGTTATTATGAAATCCTTTATCAAACTCCTTCTTAGCCTTGTTTTCCTAAGCGAGGTGTTCTACTTTTTACAATTATATAATTGAATAAATATTCCCCATCAAATTCCCACATATGGGGCTAGCGGTGGGCCATAATCATTTATATACACTGAGTTTGGTTATCTGGGTTGACATTTGGTCAGGATTAAAATAAGGCTTACGTCACAGCGATCCACATCTTCCGCGTTTATGGAAAGGCGCTTGACATGAAACAGCAAAATCTGCGCCATACTGGTCTGACAGTTAACTTGTGCTTTTTGGAGTCAAACCCAACCAAACATTCATTTGCATCTAGCTGGTTTTGAGTTTCGCACCGCCGCTCGATCGATCGAAGGATGTACAGTTGACCTTTGAATTAATTTCGTTGCGTTTGGTTTTTGCTCCTCCCCAAATGTTTCCATATGTTTTCAAACAAACAGGTTGTCGATGGACATTTTGTATAATTATCGCATGTTTACCTTCGAGTCGCAGACACAGACGAAAGAAATAAAATCTGCAGATTTGTTCGGTTGGCTTTGCAGCCCCTCGTAGGTTCCAAGCTAGGTAGGAACGTGATTGATGATGGCCCGGTTGGCATCCGAAAGCGAATCGATGATGCCCTTAAGCCAATTGACACAGTTTTGGGCAGGTAGACAGGCTACACCAAAGTGAGAGAGGATCTTGCGTATGTTGCCAAAATGTCAGTGACTTTTGTTGGCATTTATCTGGTGTCGAAGCAGACAGGTGATTTCCGTGATGTTGAAACTGGCAGAGTTTCTTTAAGTAATTGACTCATTCTACGTAACGTTACAACGGGTTTTGCCTGTTGTTTGTACTATAACTCAAAAAAGATAAAAGTGACCTCTTAATATAATTGCAGATTCGGATAGTGCGTTAAATTTACTTTAAGAATTGATTAAGAGATTCTGATTTTAGAAGCTCAAAACATTTTGGTGAACGTGGATACGTCCTGATAGAATGTGTAAAAATAACTGTGATTTACAAAATGGCAATTGCAAGAACAGATAAACCAATAAGATTGAACAGATCCTCGACTTAACTGGGATTTGAACTCACCACAAACATTAAATAGTTGCCAAATTCAATGTTTAATCTATACGTATACTTTTACTTAGAGCTTAAAGAATATAAAACCATGATTATTTCAAATACTTCATCTAAACAAAATTTCAGAGAGCATGAACTGCCTCGCTTGAATCTGGCTATTAACAGTTCAAACAATACCGCCACAAGATCTTTCGTCGTTTAGATTTACTGACATAATTTTTATCGCCATCATTCCATCGTTGGGCACCGGCAGTTAAATACGAACAAACATACACACAAACACACATACACACATATGTACGCAAGATAATCACTTTTACTTTTCAGTCGTCATTTCCCAAAAAACCGGCTTTCATAGCACCCAGCATCGCAGAGGTGACCAATTCCTAGCTGTTGGCATGAGTCCATAGAAGAAGGAGCCTAAAATTTCCTGTCGTATACTACCTTCCGTATGAGGAATGCTTTGGGAGCTTAATGAGCTGCTGCTTAAAAAAAAGTCAAAGTGACAACGATTGTCAATCCGCTCGGATATATAACTTTCAAACAGTTGTTTCAATCAAAAGTTGGAAATGTACCATTTACCTTTTTCCCAAGCATATCCCGAGGCCACTTTACCATCCACAGAGTAGAGAAAAAAACCTGCTGAAGGTAGCTTTTCTCCGGTTGTGAGTTGTTTCGCACGTTTCGCTTTCATTCAACACCGCTCTTCGGTTGACGGTCTCTCTCTCTCTCTCGGGCGCGCTGATCGTGGGGGCATGTTTTAAGCCACTGCCGAGGCTCCATTCGATTGAAGCGGTCGATAAAAACAAACCCACCGATAATGGACCTCGCCGTACCGGCGGTCGGACGTCGCGTCGCGTCGAAATGTATGTTTGTGGATAGAAAGAGAAGCCAGCCGTTTGTTGTTGATGAGAAAGGAGAAAATCGCGCACGCGGTTGAACCCTCAAAGCCCGTAATGCGCGGTGATAATATTTACATTTTGACACGATGACAACGACAGCGACGCGGCTGCGCGATGGTATCGTCGCGATGATGGCAGATGTAGACGGGCAGAGGTTCATGAATGCGGAAGAAGAATGGCTGCTGCTGGTGAGGGACTATCAGCTACTTATGATGCTGCGTACAGACAATAGCGCATGCCTCTTGAAATGGGTTGTCTTAATATTAGATGACAAACATATTATATCCGGGGAAAATTTTACGGTTGAACGTTTAATTTGAGTTAGTTTTGTGAGTTTTATTTATTAAAGATGTTTTCAGCCTTTGGTTGGTTCGCTTCTGCGTTGAATTTTATAATTTTGTACCAATGCATTGTGGGTCATCATGATCATTTTTTTTCAGAAAAATGTTTTTTGGCTCCATTTGGGGTCCAAAACAAACGTGCAAAATATGGAGGCGATTGGTTGTAGCCCGGCCCTAATCATGTGAAAGTATAGTCCAGGAAGTGCCTAACAACTTTGCCCAAGGGTTTACGGTGCTAGAATTAATCTAAAAAAGGTTATAGCTGTTCAAAGATCGGTGTTGCCAAAACTTACTTTTCGCCCTACACTGCCGGTGTACCAATGCAAGTCAGATTCCAAACTGAAATAACTTCGGAGTAGATTATCTTATCGATTTGAAATGTTCAAAAATAATAGATCTATCTTATATGCATTGTTGGAGAGGAGGAGGTGGCTTACTAACCCTCCCACGCCTCCTTTATTCATATCAATGGAAGTAAAGTTTCTAACTGAAATAACTTCGAAGTTTCTTATCTTATCGATTTGGTATGTTCAGATGAATTATTCAAAAATAATTTCTCAATCTCATAGGCAAAGTTAAAGAGGAGGGAGTGGCTTACTACACCCTCCCACGCTCCCTTCACTCAAACCAATGGAAGTAAAGCTTCAAAATGAAATAACTTTGGCGTTTCTGATCTTGTCAAGTTGGTATGTTCAGATGTATTCAAAAACGTTTGCTCCATTTGATAGGCGTAGTTGGATATGGAGGTGGGCTTACTGTGTACCTCCCGCCCCCTCAATTATTTCAATGAAAGTAAAGATACAGACTGAACTAACTACGGAGTTTCCCATCTCTCGATTTGTTCGGATGGGTTATTCAAAAAACATTTGCACAGTCTCATAAGAGCAGTTTGAAAGTGATTACCCCCACCCCCTTCAATTGTGGTGTAATATTTAATGTCAGTCGTATTCACAGAAATGTCATTGGATGATTATATTTCAGTTTAATATATTTTACGATTTCTCAGAGCACTCTTTTCGATGCTGTTCGATCACTTGAAGCACATCGTTGACAACTAGGGTAGAACGCTATTTCGTCGTAATCGCCCATTTCCGTTCTATCGAGCAGAAAAGATCAATAATATCAATGATTTCACCGTGCACAAATCAATAATAGGTTTGTTCCGATGCGTTAGTTCTTTAGCTACAACATACATTCTGTTGGAGCGCATTGTATGAATATTTACGCTCATTGTTCTCAAAACAAAAAAGCGCTTCTAGCAAATCCCCTTTTTCAACGTTTATCCGTAGGGCGAAGAAAATCTAATGCCGTTTCAATGCGTTAGGACGGAATTGAAACTCGTTAAACGAATTTAAAATCAAGAAGCAGTATTAGATTTTAAACAATATCGTAACAATTTGCGACTTTTTATCAAATCCAACGGTACGTTTGGAAAGGTGAATAAATTTAGAAGTCATCTTTGACAGATATATTCAATTTTTAGTTCAAACCCGTTCAAAAAAGAGAGGTTAAGCGGGGGTTGTGTTTAATAGGAAATCAGATCAAAAACCCTATCCAGGAAGCAACTCGTTGTTTAGCATTGAAATAATCTGTATTATTACTCCACTCATTTAATCGATCATTCGTTCTTGCTCTCGCCGCGTAAGGACGGATGATAGTTTCTCGTGGACGACTTGCAGTAAAGTCTGGAACGCGCAAAAATTGGTCAACTTCAAATTGGTGTATATCTGTTAAAAAGGCACTAAAAAAAACCTGAAATGCTGCATTTGAAAGCTAAGTTTATATGTAATGGTTGCTATGGTGAGTTTTCACCGTTTGCTCTCCTGTTTTCAAAATGACGTCCAATCAAGAGGAGCAGCGTGTCAAAATTTTACTCACGAAGCAAGAGAATCCAACGTTCTCACACGCCAGGTTGGCAACATTGCTGGCTGTGGCCAAATCGACCGTGACAAACGTTTTAAAAGTGTTCGGGAAGCGTCTGTCGACCGCCAGGAAGCCTGGAAGCGGCGGCAATCGTAATCCGGACGTGGCAGCGACGACGAAGAAGGTGGCGGTGAAATATAAGCGGAATCCTAACCTCTCCATCCGGGACGTCGCTGGGAAGCTCAATGTCTCCCATACAACTGTGCAGCGGGCCAAGAAACGAGCCGGGTTGTCGAAGTTTAAGAAGGTGAAGGGGGCGAACCGAGATCACAAACAAAACACGTCGGCAAAGCAGCGGTCCCGAAAGCTGTATACGAATCTGCTCACAAAGTTCGACTGTGTCGTCATGGACGACGAAACTTATGTGAAGGCGTGTGTAGCTTTTGGGACAGGAGTTTTATACCACATCAGGAAAAGGGAAGGTGGCTGAAATTTTCAAAACCTTCAAACTATCGAAGTTCTCGAAAAAATATCTCGTCTAACAGGTCATATGCACGTGTGGTCTAAAAAGCGGCATTTTCATTACTACGGGGACCATCAATCAAAAGATCTACGTCCAGAAGTGCCTGGAAAAGCGGCTGCTACCATTTTTAAAACAAAGTTATAGACCTGTGCTGTTCTGGACGGACTTGGCGAGATGCCACTATGGGAAAAAGGCAATGGAGTGGTACGATGCGAACATTGTGGTTGTGGTACCCAAAGACCGCAACCCTCCCAACAGTCCAGAACTTCACCTTATCGAACGGAATTGGGTCTTGGTCAAACGGAATCTAAAAAAAAAATTGGATTTACCATAGAAAACGAGCAGCAGTTTAAATCTAACTGGAGTTAGGCGGCGAATAAGGTCGATGAGACCACTGTGCAAAATTTAATGGAAGGGGTTAAGCGGCTGTTCGGATTTGGCAAACAAAAAGAATAAACGAACATTTTTTCCTTTAAATATATGAATTGAACTACCAAAAGAAAAATATGAAGATTTTTGTGATATGAATTTTGACTGAAAGAAACGATTTTTTTGTCGAACAATTTTTGCGCGTTTCAGTCTTTAATGTCGCAAAATGCGACTTCTGGCTCAGCCACAGTGAAGCGGAACAAGCTTGGAGAGGATGACAACATCGCTCAAACCAATATACTTAGCCAGAATCTATGCTGGCCATTGGAAGGAAACACTACAGAGCAAGGTACTGGCCCCTCAAAAAAGCCATCGGATCAGAAATCTGGCAAAAATAAGCAGCCACCGCTAGTGGTGAGGAATGTGTATTTCTCTACGATTACACAGTCCATTCTGAAGCCCGGTGTCAGAGTAGTCTTCAAGATAACTAGTTATGGCACAAACATGTTCTGCTGAAGCCCAGTAACCGGCCCTTCAAGGTGTTCATCCGTGGGCTTCCACTGGTAGACCCAAAGGAAGTTTGCTCCTGTCTGCTCACTGAGTGTGGACTTGAAGCTCTCAACGACGCCCTCTACACCACTCTCAAGAAGCTGCGTGAGGTGAAACATCATCATCCGATGGGAAGCATATCAGAACAACAGATCCGAGGGGACACAGTGCATGAACTGCCTTCACTATGGTCATGGCACGAAGAACTGTCATCTGAAGAGCCGATGCAACAACTGCGGTGCAGCCCACAACACCGACAATTGCTGGACTAAGTCCGCCTCAACCAGCCGGTGTGCTAACTACAGAGGATCTCATCCTGCTACGGACCGTAGCTGCACCAAGCGCACCGAGTGCATCAAAATTCGGCTAGAAGCACCATGGTGCATGATGATTTCCCATCCCTTCTGCCGACCCCGGAGTTGCCAGGCGGTAAACCTAACAATATGGGTTCCCAGCCCGTGGCAGGCACCGGACCCAACCAAAACAAGGGTCGCATTGATCCTCGCACTAGACCTGCATCGTATGCAGCGTCGGCAAATTCAACACCAGTAGAAGACGAGTCGAACCTCTACTGTTCGGCCCCCCAACTATGGTACATTTTCAACGACCTCTGCAATTGGCTTCAGCAGTGCAAAGCACGCATGGACCAGATCAGGGTCTTTGGCTATATGGTTTGTCATTATGGAGCCCCGCATATCAGAATTTGCAACTGGATCACTGACTATTATCGAGCTCTGAAAGTTTCTGACTGAGAAAAATATCGACATACACTTTCCCCCCGAAGAGCGCGAGTAATACGTACCACGTAAATCGAATTCGCGTAAATGGAGTACACGTAGCATATGGGATTTGACCTAATAGGTATCAACATCGAATATCTCGTGATCCTGGACATACAGAAGGTTACAGCCTTTGGCAAAGTTGTTCAGTAGATCAAGACCTAATGGTTGGTGGACAGAAGTTTGGAGTTTTCTCACTACGCGGCGCTAGTGTACATGAATTTATGATATCGTTGTTTGTGTGATATCTTGAAATCCTTGCCATCTAAGATGTTGCTTTCTTCGACGAAGTTGATCAGTGGATCAAGACCTTATCGTTGGTGGACAGAAGTTTGGAATTTTCTCAATACACAAATTCAAGCACACTAGCGCTGCGTAGTGAGAAAATTCCGAACTTCTGTTTACTAATCATTAGGTTTATATAGTTGAAGATGCTAATTTCAAATAACAGACTGTAGTGGTAATTTTTATACGATAGATGGAGTAGATGAAAGCATAGAGTTGATAGTTCCGTTAGAGTACGGCAGTGTGAAGATTGTATATAGATATTAGACAAGCGAGCTAGGACAACTTTTAAGGAAGGTACAAATCGGTTTTTTTCATCTCTCTTTACCAAACTCCCCCTTTGGAGAGGGATGGTGAGGGGTGTCCCCCCCCCCCGCCACCACTGGCAAAAAGAGATGAAAACCGACCCGCTCATGTACCAACTGTGTGTTTGAAACAGTTCTACCGATTTTTTACCGCACTTCAGTTGTTATTTGAAGGAAGGCATCCAGTCGTAGGTTTGGAAATTGCAACTATTGTTTACCCCTACCACGATATGTGCTCCTGTCATCGTCGACTTGACAATCTCGAGGGGACACGGGTGGTCATTAGGTCTTAATCCACTGAACAACTTCACCAAAGGCAGTAACTTTCTAGATGGCAAGGTTTTCAAGTTATAGCATAAACTAGGGAATCACAAATTCAAACACACTAGCACCGCTCAGGGAGAGAATTCCGAACTTCTGTATACCAAACATTACTGAACAACTTTACTCAAGACAGCATCTTTCTAGGTGGCAAGGATTTAAAGATATAACACGAGCAAGGAAATCACAAATTCAAGCACACTAGCACCGCGCAGTGATAAAAATCCGAGCTTTTGTCCACCAACCATTAGGTTTTGATCTACTGAACAATTTTGCCCAAGGCATTAACCTTACATGTCCAGGATCGCGAGATATTCCATGTTGGCCTCTATTAGGTCAAATCCCATATGCTACGTGTACTCCATTTACACGATTCCCTCGCGTAAACGAATTCATTCGAGACCAACGTAAATGGAATTCGTATAGACTGAGTTCGGTGGTGGCGTGGCCATACTCATCAAACAAGGCATCCGTTACGACATCCTGCCGCATCCAAAGACGGCCATCATCGAAGCTATCGGCGTAATGGTTCATACCCCTCAAGGTAACAATATTATGATGTTGTTTGCCGTCTACGTGCACCATCAGTGCGGGGACAGCATTGGCACTTCCAAGATCTTCGCTGAGGACCTCGCGAAACTTACCTATAATAGGACCTGATTCGTGGTAGCTGGTGACCTAATTGCTCGCCGCATACGGTGGCGAAACCATGTCTGCAATAAAAATAGCATAATCTTGGCAGGCCACCTCAGCTTTGGACCATCCAGTTTCCAGATGAGCCAACGTTCTTGTCACGTGGGAACGACATCAACCCTCGACGTATTCCTATCAGACTTGGATCTAGCGAAGCCCGTTACACACCAAGAGTTAAGCTCTGACCACTTTCCAGTGGTATGCGAGCTTGAATTTTCGAGCGGCTCATCCTTCAGCGACTGATGGAGCACCTCGAAGAATGCCAAGTCATCATCTCGGAGCAGCTCGGCTTCAGGAAAGGACATTCCACCGTCCATCAGCTGGTTTGAGTGGAAAATTTAATTAACGTAAACAAATCACTTTCCCACAACACCGCCATGGCTTTACTGGACGTGGAGAAAGTCTTCGCCAACGTGTAACACGACGGATTAATCCACAAACTAGTGTAAGCGAACTCTCCTGTATACCTGGTCAGGATGATAAGGAGCTACCTAAGCGAACGACGTTTTTCAGTCCATCTACACGGAACCAACTTTGTACTCCTTGAGATTTCAGCGGAGTGCCACAAGGCAGCTTGCTGGGTCCAATGTTGAACAGCATTTTCACATCAGATGTACCACAGCTCCTCAACGGCTGAAGCTTGTATGCACACTAAAAAATCTGAATTTTACTGGTGATGTAAACATCCATGCATGCAAACAATCATGCATGTAAACTTCCCTTTCACGTAAACTAGCAGCTTGCAAGAAATGTTGCAAACCATATGTGGAAAGTTGCATACAATTTATGGAATATTGCATGACATGTCTCATAAATTTACACGATTTATAATTTAAATTTGTATGATTTATGACGCTCCATTTATGTGAATCATAGTAACGGAAATTTACACTACTTTTTTTTAGCTGTGTGCGTTATATGTGGAAGACAGTGCAATAATGACAATTGGACAAATGCCTAAGGATTACCAAGGCCGGTTGCAGCGAGGAGTGACAAAGTATGTTTCCTATCTCACCCGCTGTAAAATCAAAGTAATCGAGGCAAATACGCAAACAATTGTCTTCAAGCATCGAAAATCGCCAAAACTATCCCCACCCAGGGGCTGTCACGTCTCTGTGAGTGACTGTCCCATCAACTGGTCCAGCAACGTATGTTACAACGGCGATACCATCGACGATAAACTCCTGTACCGTAAACACATGGACAAGGTGCATCGGTCTCCTGAAATCGGTCTGTTCGCTGATATGCCGACAGTCCCGGCTGTCACAGCGGAACAAGATGGCGGTGTTCAAAATGATCATCGCTACCGTAGTCAACTACGCCATGCCTTTGTGGGGATCATGCGCTGAGACCCACAAACGAAAGCTTCAGACATTCTAAAATCGACTGTAGCGAACCACTATTAATGGTCCGTACAACACGCGGGTAGAAGACCCAAATCGCCACCGGATGTAAGACTGCATAGGATCGTCCATAACAACCTTCGTAAAGACCACCCTCTCGTCAGAGCATCAGCTCATCATCAATGAAAAATAAATTAGGCTAAGTAGGTTATCAAATTTTAAACAATACGTCTGAAAGATCATTTTTGAAATCGAGAGCCACATGTGAAAAGGGTGTACAATAGACTGATGCAAATTTTGAAATTTTCGCTCCACAGTGCTCAAACGATTCCAAATTGGGCCCTGACTAGCCTCCCTCAGTGAACTCATTTAGTGAGAAACTGACTTGGCACAAATCATTTGAAGTTTATATGGGAATTACTATGGATAAACCCTAATTTGGGTTCATATCTATTTAAAAACTCACCAGTTTACTCTATTTAAAAAAAAAAATGATAGCTGAGCTTGTTGAAAATTTTCTCAGCTACAACTTAGTTCTCAACCACTTTTCGATCAAATATAAGGAACAACAATTATTAATGATTTAAGTCACTGATGTCTAATAATTATGCTCAATCAACTGTTCAGCAGGCAACATTGGTGTTTATGGTGCGTAGAATAGAGGACAAAAATCATGACTAGGATGTCACGCTGCAGAATACAGTGTTGCCCACAATACAGTTGCTTAATCTTGCCATAAGATTATCAATCTCTAAAACAATTAATAACTATTTCATTTAACGTTTGGCTGAAAAACGATTTTCTGCAAAGTTGTAGCTTTAAAGATTTCCATAAGAATAGCAATAGAACTTGTTAACAGTACAATATCGAAAAAGGCTAGAACACAATGAACGAAAAGTTTGGTTTTTCCATAGTAATTTCATAATAAACTTCAAATGGTTTGTGCCAAGTCAGTTTCTTATCAAATCATTTTAAACTTTCGGAGGCTAATCAGGACCCGATTTGAAACCGTTTGAACACTGTGGGGCGAAAATTTCAAATTTTGCATCAGTCTAGTATACAAGCTTTTTTGTTAACAAACCTTTATAGGACCTTTTCTCGCCAACCGAGGGTCGGCCACGCATACCAACAATATAAACGGGAAGGGGAAAGTTTTCCCTACCGGGTGATGTTGATGGTTTGCGTTGGTGTCATATGGGTGGCGAGAAAAGGGCAGCTTGTATGCCCTTTTCACATGTTGTTCTTGAAATAAAAACTGGGCGTGTTCTGTCAGGTTAGTCGAGGCAGATTTCATGTGTGAGTAAGTGATGACATTGGTCATTGCTATGTGCAATTCACTCTTAAAGGTGCGTTTCATTTTTCACCATACGTTGTCAAACACATACTTTGCAACCTCTTCTTGTAACTTACAAGTAACACCTTTTAATTTCACTATTCGAAAAAAAAAACATGTTTTTATGCGAAATGAGCATTTGCAACCTTGTGCGAAAGATCAGTGCATCTATAAAAAATCTTCAATACCGAAAAAAAAACATCCAAGCTACACAGATTAGTGTGAGAAAAGAACTAGCAGCTTCAAAAGGAAGAACTTTTCATGTTTTACTTTAAAACATCAGGCCAAACAGCCAAACCTGAATCATCCTAATTTCAGGCGCTATATGGAATTTCGTCTATTTAGGGTAAACCGAAGGCAACAAATCAAAAAGACTGGCAACTCTTCTATTTTCTCATACAAACGCTATGAGACAGGTACAATCGCGTCATCTGCCACTCAAAGGTAAATGCTTCGAACGAATTTGATAGCAAAGACTACACCCTCAGAATTTGTCATTATGTCGTTTAAGTCGTCATTCAGTGCGGACGCATTTTCAATTTGCTCGTAGCCACGTGCGTTTTCGTGGTATAGTACATTCTTTTTTTTTCTTTTTTTTGCGTGCGCTTCGCTTTTTATTGTTGTGCATTATTTTTGTCAAAATGGGCTGCGAAATTTGTTCATTGGAAACTACCGTCGATACGGAATTGTGGCGCTGCATCGGGTGTGTACGCTCATTTCATGCCACCTGCGTGGGAGTCCCAGTTTAACGTGGGTCTCTACGGAAAAAGGACAAAAAGATTGATGTTCAATCTTACGTGCGACTGTGCTGCAGTTCTTACCAAGTGCTCGTCACGTTGGAATTTGATCTTAGATTGATAATTGATCAGCATAAGGCCTTCGAAAATCAACTGGATACCAACACGCAAGTTTTGAATCGACTTGCAAGCCAGAACGAAAAATCTGATTCAATTC
The DNA here is from genome assembly GCF_037179485.1 of Ochlerotatus camptorhynchus. Taxonomy (NCBI): domain Eukaryota; kingdom Metazoa; phylum Arthropoda; class Insecta; order Diptera; family Culicidae; genus Ochlerotatus; species Ochlerotatus camptorhynchus. The sequence continues at coordinate 507,405 of NW_027040522.1, forward strand.
TCGAAGCGATCGCAGTCCTGGAAAGTTCAGGCAAAGACAAAAAGAAAGTTTCTGACTTTTCAACTACTGTTGGCGTTAATAACATTTCGGTTCATGATATTTGGAATGGCCTACGAGATTTGGACGCCACTAAAGGTTCAGAACCAGATGGAATCCCACCTATTTTTATGAAAAACTTAGCAACTGAACTCACAACCCCTGTTTAATATGTCACTTGAATCCGGTATATTCCTGAAGGAATGGAAAAAATCCTACCTAATACCCATATATAAATCTAGTAAAAAATTCGATATTCGAAATTATCGTGGGATTGCTATCATTTTGTGCATTTCAAAACTCTTCGAATCAAAAATAAATAAACCAAATAAAACAAAGAATAACTAGTGCACTTTTTTAAAGGCCGTTCAACCACCACAAACCTTCTGGAATTAGTGGACTTCGTATTAATTGCAATGGATAGAGGTAACCAAGTAGAAGCTCTATATATGGACTTCAGCAAAGCGTTTGACAGAATTACTATCCCAATGCTGATTTTTAAATTATAAAACAATGGAAATTGAGATGAAGCTTCTCACCTGGATTAAGTCGTATTTAGTTGATCACCAGCAAATTGTTAGACTAAACGAGAAAACATCTAAGCCAATTCATGTCACGTCAGGGGTTCCCCAGGAGTCACATCTAGATCCCCTTCTTTTTATTTTGTACATTAATGACAAAAAAATATCAGAGTACTTATATACGCTGATGACATGAAGCAATTTTTAGAAATAGGCAGCGACAACGATATGAATGTGTTTCAGAATGAAATACATAAATGTTTTTTGCAGATGGTGTAGTAAAAGTTTATTGAATCTAAATATTAAAAAATGTAATCTTATAACGTACAGTAGGAAACTAAACAAACAAAATCTTCGTATTACATTAGGTAATGAAAATGTTCAAAAATGTGAGAATGTAAGAGATTGAGGTGTTATTCTAGATTCAAAATTGACATTTGTGGACCATTGTAATACAATAATACATAGAGCAGGCAATATGCTTAATTCTATAAAACGTTTCGGTCTCCACTTTAAAGATCCTTATACAATAAAATCACTTTACGTTGCTTATGTGAGGTCAATAATAGAATATTGTAGCGTTGTTTGGTCACCTTATATGAAAAAGCATGAAGAACGAATAGAGTCAATCCAAAAGCAATTTTTATTATTTGAACTACGTAAGTTAGGTTGGACGGCTTTTCCACTCCCGTCATATGAAGCACAGTCATATGAATGCTGATCAGCATTCAAACATTGAAAGAACGTCGGGATTACGCAAAGATTTATTTATTAAACAATATGATTTCGCAACGCATTGACTCAGCTGATCGATTGTCAAGATTAAATTTGTATGCACCTTCCCGACGCAATTACGCAATCGACACTTGTTCGCAGTAGATTGCCATCGGACCAATTACGCTAAATTTGGACCGGTTAATCAGATGATGTCTGTTTATAATCATCACTGTGAAATGGTTGACCTAAATATGCCCTCAACAGAAACAAAAATATTTTTCAGAATCCTGCAAAGAATATAAGTCCTGATTTTAATATTTACTCTACGATTTGATTGATTGACGAATAAATAAATAAATAAAAGAAGAAGGGTTTGTGTATTTGCTTATTTTTTCTATCCGTTGCTTCCACCTTCACTCAAGCGCAGCGCCATTGTATCTGTCGCTTGGATTCTGACAAAGTTGCCAGTCTACTTGATTTGTTGTCTTCGGATAAACTCAATACATAAAAATCACAGTTTGAGCTGTCTCAAAAAATGAAGACCATTCAGCCTGATGAACATTTGGCCTAATGACCTTCAGCGTAGTGACCTTCGGTCTTAAGGCCGGACACCGTTATGATACAATTGAATATATCAGTGATAAACGATAACATAACAATAGTCTTCTTCAAAACCATCAATGGAATTTATTCAAAACCGATTTCCTTGTAGGTCGCAAAGTTAAGTTCCAGTAAAACATCATTAACATTTACGTACCTGATTTTTTTTTTGGTTTTACTAAAGGCTGACTAAAAGTATATTGGTACGCCCCTCGTGCACCTCTAGCACGCCTCTAGTGTTGGGGATCAAAAATCTTTGACTGTGGTTTGTTTACACTTCTATAGAGAACAACCGGTGAAAGTTTGATCAAAGTAGTCGATCGCGTTCAGAAATAACGTCAAATCGAACTCGAAAAAATATTGTGCAAAAACACCTGTTAAATCCAGAGTGGTCCGGTTCCAAACTGGCCAAAGTGCTGAAGATGCCGAAAACAACAGTTTGTTGAGTGCTCAAAACCTACAAAGAAACCCTGAGTGTGAAAAGGAATCAGTGGACCTACGAAAAAACTGGAACCAGGGATCGTCAGCTACGCAGCAAGGTATTGCGGTGCGTTAGAGCCAACCCCGGTCTTTCGATCCGAGATGGGACCAGAAGGTACAACGCCAACTTTGAAATGGTGCGGAACATTCTTGCCAGGGAAGGATATAAGTCGTACAAAGCCAGAAAACATCCGAACCGGTACATGAAGCAGAATTCCGTGGCCAAAAAGCGTGCAGGGTACTTGTACGACCGTGTTTTGATGAAACACAAGGGCTGCACTTTGATCGATGATGAAACATACGTCAAACTCGATTTTAAGCAACTTCCCGGTCAAACGTTTTACATCGTGACTGGACGTGCGGATGTGCTGGGAAGTTTACATCGAAGAATGCCTGAAAAAGCGTGTATTGCCGTTCATCCGCAAGCATAAGGGAAAAGTCAACTTTTCGCCCGATTTGGCCAACTGCCACTACTTCGAGTCAATTCTGGAGTGGTATGCTGCCAACGAAATCGATTTTGTCCCCAAGCTCCGAATTTCCCGGAATTTCGACCAATCGAAAAATACTGGGCAATTTTAAAGCAGCGGCGAAGCGGCGGGGCAGTTAAGGACATCCAGGAAATGCGGGCAAAATGGAAGAAATGCGCTGATTCCGTGTCCATTTCCACTGTGCGGGTGCTGATGGGCTCCCTCAAGAGGAAGGTTCGAGACTTCGTTTGAACTGGAGAAATGGAACCATCTAGTGCTGTAACTTTGAAGTTTTAATAAAAGTACTCTAAAGCAACCATTTATGACTTTTTAAACTTATTGAATCACGAAGTACAGGTCTTTTTGTGCGTACCAATTTACTTTTAGTCAGTCTTTATTCAGTCGCTTTAACGCTCTTGAGTCATTCCAGACTTGTCCGGGGATGAGATTTGAACGCGTGACGTTGGTGTGAGAATTATGCATATTTACCAGTTCGCCTGGGCCGTCCTTAGGTACCTGCCTTTTTTCACCTAAAAAGTTAAAATTGCAATCATGTCGTCACACTATCGAATTCAGTGGCCTTAATGGTTAAGTCAGAAGATGGTTTTGGTAAACTTCAGAGATTTTATCAGTTCAACTTTAATGCACAATGCTTTTTGTAGCCTAATTTTTAATTTAACCTGTATTTGCATCAAGCATCGTACAATCGTGTTGAAAATTAAATTGGAACGTTTTTTTTTTGTAAAAAGATCACAATCTACCAAAAGCTTACTTAAAGTTTAAAGTTTTTTGTTGTGTTATTTTACCATATTTGAAGTCAGTGGGTTACAAGATAAAAAAAAATGTGTTCCACACGTCTCTAACACCGCAAAGGCACTCCAAAACGATTACACATGCATGTAGCTGCTACCGAAAACAGTAACAACCAATTGTTTTAATGAACTTGTTTGATTTTGCATGTTTTGCGAGTGCTCACCGATGTTTGCGCAGATAGATAGAACGTAACATTTTATATTAATATGCAATTACACTTTTTTGTCCCGCAGTGCGCTGTTTCGTTTCATTTCAATGGAAGAAAGCAGCTTGCTGCAGACTTCGGAGTCGAGTTTGGCTTGTTATGGCAATGTGCTAACAGCAATATTTGCCAAGTGGAGCCGCCAAACAAAAAACGCCCAAGTTGTACCGGGGAAAACATTCAAACTAAACAAAACATCAAATAGAAAAAAAAATAAGGGTAGCTTGCGGAGAAGAAAGCAACCGCAAAAAAAAAACGGTGAGATTGTAACCTCCCGTGAGCGATGTTCGAAGAGCTTCTTCTTTCTACGCACCGTGTTACGTAAACTTACACAAACGATTACATGTAGACCCACTAAAGCGTAGCTCGCAAAACTCAGTTCTGATTAGCAGGTTTTTATAGTTGAATTGAATTTGAATCTATGGAGAATCTCACCTCCCAGACGAGCGTGCAATCTCCAAGTATCGAAAGGTTCAGGTGAAAGGCGTTCGTGCTTTCTTCATTATGTTGTATGGACAGATATTTCTACCTCCATCTAACCCCATGTGTGTGAGCCAATTTGTTTGGTTACTCTTTTCACTCTTTTCGCATGATTGATGTGGGCAGACAGCAACCGTAAGCAGTAGCAATTGCAACAAGCCTCAGCGTGGAACGTGAGTTAAAAAGTGCAACTGCTTCTGCGCTGCCTGAGGGGAAGGGACGGGATGAATTGCGTAGGTATAGCTTCACAACCCTACAATGCATGCGGGGGAGGATTTTCCAAAGAAAAATGAAAACTCGGAGCGTACGCTGACGATGACGGCGACGACGATGACGGCGACGATGGGGAAGGCCATAATTAACCTAATCTGGATCTGAAACACACTGTGCTCTGCAAAAATGTGCATTTAGGCTGCTGTACAGTGCACTGATATTTATGAAGAGTCGAGAGGAAAGTGGTACGAAGAGCATAAACCAATGCACCGAAGGAAGGTACGCAGAGTTGGTAGGTACAAAGCATGTGTGAGGAGAGTAATTCGGAGACAGGGCGAGACAATGCGACTCCGATTAAAGGTCATGGGAAAATTTCTTCACTGCGAAGGGCTGACTCATGTCAACTGTAGAGTGAAATTTTCAGGTAAACAATCTGTAATTGGTTGTTCCTTGTGACAAACTGATACTATGTTAGTAGGACGCTATAAGTTTTGAGATTTCTCGAGTCATTAATAGCGGTTTTTGACATTATGTTTACGGACGCTTGCTTTAGTAGTTTCAACGATAAGTCCAATGATCTCTTATGGTTTTGTTTTGTTTGTTTTTGATGAATAGCTACACTATCGATCATTTCGTCGGGTGTCGCAGAAAATCAAAATACTCTTACAACCTGATATTTTTCTGATGGTGATTAGCAGCTGTTCATCAATGTGTGTTTTGTTGTTTTCGTGTTGCCCAACAAGTCTGTAATCAAAATGCGAGGAATTCCACCGAAAATGCGGGAAAGGTTTATAAAACGTGCACTATTTCTAATCTGTCACGTAAACTGTTTAGAGGCAGAAAACGAAATTATAGCAAGTAAGCGATATAGCTCTAATCGGCTTTCACACATTTATTGTTCCTACATTCGTCATCGAAAATCATCTTATTATATGTTTTCTGGTGTTGTTTGTTTCCCAGGACGTCACTACCAGGAGGAGGCCTTTTTATAAAGCAAGAGTAGCAACAACGGGAATATGGCTCGTCGGCTCCTAGCTGTCTCGGAAATATTTCTGAAATTCAAGGGATAAGTCAACCTCGTTGAGAATTTGCTCTGATTAGTAGCTTGCAGTGCTGAGATTTGTCATTGTCATTGACAGACTTTCGCGCAGTATTGACAAAATTGTTCTTCACATATTCACTGATAAACTTGATCCTCAAAAAACCCTTTGTCAAAATCTCATTCATTTTTTCGCCAATGACAAAGATTCCCTTGGTAACATAAAGTGTAATTTCGTGCATTCTTAGTCACATTAACGTTATCCAAGCAGTTCAGAACGTAGATGTTTCTTCATTTTAACGGATCCATGTAATTGTTTAATTTCGGTACAGTGCTATGCATCTTCTCATGCAATTAATCATTCTGTAATAGCAAGAACATTTCCATTTCAATACCTGTCAAATAGCCAGCACAGCCATCGATACAATTTCGGAAATATACCATTCAACGTGCAACTAAGGGACAGCCAGACTTGTGCGGTATACACGTAGCAATGTAATAACCCAACACATGTTTTGCTGACTCAAATTGCATACCGGGGTGGCCTCACGCTACAGGCCCAAAAAACATCATAAGCAAAATAAATCAAAACAAAGGCAAGGCAAAACACCAAAAATCAATATTTGCCAGCACTATGTCCCAGGCGTCTCTTTCGTTCTCTTTTTTACCCTTTAGAAGATAAAAAAATCAATGTTAATTGTTTTAAACCAAAGGCTATTGGAAGATTGCCGCAAAAGCTCAACGCAGATGTCGCCACTGCATGATGATGATAATGTTGACAGACTGCATATAAAATTCGTGAAAATTAGCATTAAATCATAATTTTCATCAAGCCTGCGTGAAATGCTTCCAATATAACATTCGAATTGAAGAAGAAAACGTTTTTACGATCAGACTGATGTGCATCTTTGACTTTTCCTGGTGAACTTTCATAAGATATATTCATTTCATTTCACGGCTCCATCAATGCTGCATCGTAAATATGATGGTAAACAGAAGTAAATTGCTCAATTACTCAAAATAAAGATGATTTGTCATCTTGTTATTCCTTTTAAGACCATCTAGCACCCTTTTATAGCATGGTGCGTGTTGAGTAAATCAAGTTCCGGTGCGTTTTCCGTCGAAAATTGTGAGTATCAATATGTTTGCTTAAAAAAGGCCAAAATGAACATTTATTGAATATTGGCGTCCTTTACATCCAATTCTTTATTACCACCAGCATGATACAACCTTTCCTAAGTAAACTAACTTAATTTCCACTTTCATCTTAGTGAAAATCGCACATATTTACCATTTTCTGAAAAATGCAGCTGCGCAGGAGGTAACCTCTCCCTGTGGGTGCAAACTTATTATGCATAATTTTCCATGAAAACATCTCCGATCCATACCGAAATAATAACAAATAGTTTTCAAACACGTTTTCTTACACGATTCAAGCAAAAGTTTCCACGGGAAATTCTTAGTTTTTCTTTATGGACCGATTTGCCCCAAAAAACGTCTGTTTTACTTGGAAAATTTGGAAACTATCCTCACAGACAAACAGACATAACACATTGAATATTTCTCAATGTAAAACATCGTCGCTAAAACATTACCGCCATCTGTTGAGAACACTGTGGTGGGTAGTACGCTGAACAGATGGCGGTAGTGTGAAAACGTCAAACGTAAGGGAATTGACTATGCGCGCCACAGGTGGCGGTACTACCAAGTACGATGCTTTTAAAGTGACCGTTAAATGCTTGTTCGATGAACAACTTGCGAGTGTTATGTCTGTTTGTCTGTGCTATCCTCCTTCTAGTAGTTCTCACTTCGAAATGTAGGTGACGAAAGCTTGGAAAAGTTTCACTGCAAGACGCCAATAAAAGCCAGTGAAATTTGTAGAATAAACTAGGATTGGGCGATCTTCAGAGAAAGATCGATCTTGAAGGATCGATCTTATTTGGCTGTAGGGTCGATCTACTGATTAAATCGGTATCAAAGAATCGATCTTTTGTTTTTAATTTTATAAGCTTGTTTTGTTTACGGTGGTACCCTAAGAGTTTTTTCCTTTATAACAGGGGAAATGACGGCTGAAACGCTGATTTCACTGGATATTATTATGAAAACACTTCGATTCTTTAGGCTTTCAGCTTCAATTTTAATATATTTTTACCACTGAGAAAAAGCAATCTAGTAGGGTTTTCTTGAAATGAAACGCACGCACTACAAAATGCTGCTGATTTCTAGTTGCCGATGAAAGCACAGCTGTTTAACACGCAGCTCAAATAGAAAGGTTGCCGAATAAAAAGATGTTGCCTACAATAGTCGCTCTCACTAGAGAAGATTGGAGCTTTGTAAAAGCGTTTCAAAACAGTTTTTGACAATTCTTTCGACTAAAATTGTTAGAGCAGCTGGCAGCAAAAGATTGTTAACAAACCAATACTGCATATGTGTGCGTTCCTTTGAGAAAAAAGGCTTTAGAAAAATGGCCGCTGCTTAAGTTGCCGAGAATACGTATATTCCCCTATTTAATTAAATGTTGTCGTGACAATAATGAGCAATGCGCACAGCAGAAAGGTAGCACAAACCTTCAAATGTTGCTGTATTCGTAAATATCGGAAACACAAATAGTGACGTAATTGTAGGGAGCGATGCTGATGTTGACGTTATGTTCGTTAAATTTACCACGCAGGGTGAGAGTAAATTGTTTTTTAGATGTAAATACACTTAACAATTTTAAGATCTATTTTGTTAAGCCCGAAAAGGTCGAAAGAAGAGATCGATTTTTTCGATCTTTTCATGGACAAAGAATCGATCCGAAAAATCGGAAATCGAGATGAAAAAGAACGATCGATCGCCCAATCCTAGAATAAACCAGTCTTTGTCCAACCAGAGGCTCTGCTTTTCCTCAAAGCAATTTCCGGCTGTAACCAGTCGAAAAGACCGCTTACTGAAGAACTCCTACCGATGGCGAATCCAAGTCCTCGCGACAGAAGATAACCGTCAAATCGAAAGTCTCAATGTGCGCGTAAATGTAAATTTTGATGTGCGCGTGAGCCACTGACGTCGCACGCTATGTCTGAAGGCACTTTTTTTTTGCAACATTCATGTTACCTCAGTTTTATCTTGACAGGAAGTTAGTATTGATCCTAACATTTAAATCAGCGAAGGTTTTAAAATATTTCATCTTGGGTTTTTTGAGAAAAAGTGTTTTGAAGTTTACTTAGCTGTTAGCAAAGGCGTATACGGACTATTGATTATACAAAACTGTTACGGGTCGAAACAAATTCAGCTGAAAATGATTCAAAAGGGGATTAAAGTTGTCAAAACACTAAGTTTCAATGATACAGTAAGATTCGCTCTTCGGTACCGTCAGATATCGTAACAATGTCAGAATGTTTAAATTAATAAAATAATTAAACAATGGTTTAGTCTCTAAATTTACTATTATTGAGCCATTCCATTGCAAAACGATGTAGTGGTTCTCAGAAATTGGTAGGAAATGGTAGTTTTGATCCTTATCGCAAAATATTCATTTTTTTGTCATTGGGGTGACTATTTCAACGTTAGGGTAGTCCAAAAAATCGTTTATTTTTCATTTTTTTTCAAAAATGATTTTTTTCAAAAATTTATAACTTTTGAACAACAGGGCCAATTTCAAAGATCAAAATATCAAATGAAAGGTTATTAAAAGAACTGGCAATGATGAAACATAATGATATTAAAGAATAGGGATTTTATATTTGAAAACATTGATTGTATTCGTTTATTATGGTTTTCATGGTTTGTAGATAGAGGGTGTTTTTGTATTTTTCTTAAAAAAATTAGGCTTTTCAACACAATATATCGAAAAATCAGCGATGCGTTGTTTTTCATTAGCTGATGATTAAAATTTCATCCTTCAAAAACTGCACGATTATCAATCAGGCAATGGCGTTTATCAAGCACCTACAATGGCGACCAGCGAATCCGAATTGCGTATGCTGAGTCGCATTTGCGGCAGCCACCATATTGCGTTATTGGGATCATTCTTGGTCGCGTTGTCTTTCTTCATAGCTGATTTGAGGCCGGGCTGGATAGTTTGACGGCCGGTATGTCTCATACATTTAGCCAATTTTAGCGTCTGAAAGATAACAAAATTATAGTTTAAAGTCATGTTAAATATAAAGTTATGAAGATAACTGTTACATACTAACCTTAACACTTAGATAAAGATTTTTTTTTAAAGCTGAGTAAATCTTCGTGAGGAATCTTAGATTTTTTTTTCCTGACTGTTTCAAATTTAAACCAATTGGTCTTCCTGCTACGTTTGAAAAACTAACCTAGGCTAGTTTTTTGCCTGCTAACTATCTAATGCTTTTGGCAACAAAGTGATGCTTACTTTCATCTGCCAATTTGGAGAGATTCTGAAGTTTCCGGTGTTCACTATGTGCATGACGTTTCTCAGGAGAAACCTGCGTCCGACATAATTTGAATTTTTTTATGAATTCCTTTTTTTCTGTGGTGTTTTTTTCTTACAAATATCTAAACACCCCCACAACTTTGACTGTCGAGTTTGATTCGAACTTCTTGTTAACATCTTTCTTCTGGATATTTGTGAAACTCAATTTTCATAAACTGCTCCCTTTTTTATACCGGTAAACGGCAATGTAACATGCGTGAGCCGTACTCACGATTTTTTTTTAGGTTATAAACTCTCATTTTTACGCCCTTCCACCCTGCTCATGCCCTCGATCACATTTCATAAAGGAAGCGTAAAAGAGATATCGCAACAAATTCTCACTATTTTACCTGTTTTCTAAGACATGGAGTGGGAGTTGTTCCACCAACGACCCGATGATACAGCTTATAGAAGTTACATTCAAATTCAAATCCCTGTTCATAAGTTTTTCCTTGATTTCGTTGAACTTCGATGAAATTCTTCAAACTTTCATGATTTTCTTTGATGTTCTTGATTTTTTTTCCTGAAATTCTCAGATATTTTTTAAAATTCATAGTGCTTTCCTAATGTTATTAAATTTTCCCTGTGGTTCACAGACCATCCTAAAGTTTGCAAAAAAATTCCTCACGTTTAAAGAACTGTTTGCAGAACATCATTGAAATTCATATCATGTTTCTATAGTTCACAGAATTCTCTTGAAGTTCGTAGAACTTACCAGGAGGACATTCAACTCCTCTGAAGCTCACAAAATGTCCCTGAAGTTGGCAGATCTGGAGAGCGAAGCACACCTCTAAAGTTTGAAGAATTTTACTGAAGTCTTTCCTGAAGTTCAATGAACTTCTCTGAAAGTTGTTGAATTTCTCTGCTTCTTTGGAGGAACTTATTTAAAGTTTGCCGAACTTTCCTAAAATTCACTACAGTTCCCTATAGTTCGCAGAATTTCCTAGAAAGTCGCTGAACCTTCCTGAATGTTTCCTTATTCAAAATATGGGAATTGCAATGAAGCTCTAGCAATTCTGTAGTAATTCAAGGTTAGGACTACCTAATCTCACTGGGCAAACGTAGTTAACCTCATGTGAGTTTCATTCCTGTATTATCGGAAAGACGATTTTCAAACCAATTCGTCATGGTTGCCAGAATTTATTTCCGATCTCGCCATTAAGTCAAACATATATATTTTTTTTTTTTTTTTTTAAATGCAAGCAAATTTAATTTTACCACCTGCTGAGTACGGGACACAAAACTTTCGGATACCTACTATCTCCTTTATTGAACTCCAGTAAAAATCTTTCAACGATCGTCGCTACTAAAGTGGCTTGATTTTTTTTTACAGAGTCGCTTTTTCGAAGCACAACAAGCGAACTCTCTATTTTCTATTTTCAGATTTTCTACACGATACCTCCAATAAAAACAAAAACACTCGAAACAGGACGGAAATCAATGCCTACTACGATTACGTGGCTGCCTCAGACTGTCCTGCTCGTTTCTTTCTCTTTTACTCTTATCAGGGAAGAGAAATTAATTAAGAAGTTGTTCTAGCAAAAAATATTAATTGATTTTGGTCAAAGTCGACGGATCTTACTTGAGAGTCAAAGAGAACTCTTTAATGCCATTTAGATTAATGCAATCATTATTTGAACCTTGTTTAACTGCATTTGTTAAATTCGTAAGCGTTTACTGCCTTGTATTTACAAGTACAGTCACCTGTCAGAATTCTTGAAGATATTGGCCAAGAATCCTATAGTACGGTTAATAAGGACCGCACAATGGGAACCGGCATTCATGAATACACGTACCATATGGAATTAGAGCCAATTGGGGACAAACACTTATTGTAGGGTAATTTGAAGAGATAACTTCCTGATTTCTTCTGAAAAGTTATTAACAAGATAAATAACCACCTTTTGGGAAAATTTTGCATCCGGAAAGTCACAAATCTAGTCCTTCGAAACACCAATAAAAGTGGTCAATTCATGAAACTGATCCAAGAGCTTCGCGTTTTTTTCGAAACCACTCATAGACGTCTTATCAGAGTTAATTCTGAGGTGTGACCGGAATATGAACCCTGGGGACCACGGGATGGTTCACCGGTAGATCCGGAACATCCGTAAAAGTGGCAAATTAATGAAACTAATCCTAGGGCTCCGTGGTTTTTCCACTCATTAACGTTTTATCTGAATTACACATAATGGTTGACCAAAAGATCAGGAACATCCGTAAAAGTGGTTAATTTTTTAAACTAATCCTAAAGCTCCACGTATTTTTCGAAACTACTCATAAATATCTTTTTAGAATGAAATCGAAGTTGTAACCGGAATATATACCCTGAGGACCACGGGATGGCTACCGCAAGATCCAGATGATCCGTAAAAGTGGTAGATTCATGGAACTGATTCTAAATCTCCACGTTTATTTGAATCCTTTTATAGACGTCTTATCAGTATTAATTTGACGTTATGACCGGAATTTAGTCACTTGGAACCATGGGGTGATCAACTAATACAACCGAAACATCCGTAAAAGTGGTCAATTCATTAAACTGATCCTAGAGCTCCGCTGTTTTTAGATATGTGCACTTCTCCAATCAAAATATGTATCAAAATTGGGTACCTTGGTTTTAAAATGTACCACATCACAACTATTTTTTCAGCGGCGCCGGTGGTGTATTGGTAAGCGTGATTTCCTCTCACCCCAGCAGGCCTGGGTTCAATCCCAGTCGGCGCCGCCGGGATGTTCTGAGGCATAACATTTCTGATCAGGGTCGTTGGTCCCCGGTTCATGAGTTGATGGGTCGATAGGTAGGGTCTAGGTGTGGGAGCTGCCTCCCTTGCGTCGGTAGATTGGTGCTCAGCACGGAAAACAAGATCGACGGAAAACAAATCAAGGAAAAAAAAAAGTACCCATCTCTTCGATATGTGCGCCTTTGAAGATTGTTTGACGTAGACTACGTCTTACGGGAAGGTACTGGGGGTAAATAAAAAATCTAAAATTGCAACCGTCACGAAAATGTGTAAGGTTTTGAACGCTTATAACTTTGTCATTTATAGATGAAATTAAAATCCAAATCGACAGGAGATAAATCTTAATATTACACAGTAAATGTTTTTTTTTCCAATTTTCCATAAAAAAACAGTTGAAAAATGTACAAATAAAAAGTGTTAATTTTACCACAATTTTCATGAAATAAACGTTCTCCCCAAACCCAGTCTTCATAATCGAGTACCACTTGGTTGCACATCGTTCTGATTGAATCTGGAAAGCTACAAAACCGCGCTACTGTCATGGCTCAACTCATTTTCGCTTCGGACAGCGTGGGAGAAGGTAGCAGCGGTAGCAGTAGGAAGGCAGCGGTTCCTATCAACCGCTAACCTCCCGTGACGGGAACGACGAGATCACTGGCTGCTGGTAGCGAGCCCTGTCGCCTCGGTGGCGCAAGCACTCCGAAGTGGATCAACCCCGCCTGAGTGATGTGATAACGATCCCGCGTTATGCAAATATTTCTTGGGCTGTGTCCCAGTTGCCGAGTTAAATTTAACTCGGGTTTTTGTTTTCTCTGTTCGGACCCTATATAGGGACACTTCAATCTAGGGAACAACAAATAGAAGATTAGGAATCACATAGATGAAGACTAACTAACTCATTTTGTTTCAAGATCATCCTCGGTGGACAAAGTCGAGTATTGTCACTATCAACAAGGCATACAAAGTAACAAGGACTAAGATGTGTTCCTTGGATTACTGAACAATCCTGTTCCCCTTGTTTGAAGTAGTCAGGACTAGCAATCGGTGGCAGATCTTACATCCCGTAACGTACCACGAAAAGGTGATCTACCCACGTTACGGGGCTAACTCGGGGTTAAAAGTGACATTTCGAAAGTTATTTTCAATGTTCGAAAAACCCGGCTATTTCGATTGATCGGTTTTCAAACAGAATTCAGTTGCCAAAATTTCACTTCTTGTCGGTCAGAAAAAACCACGCTCGGAAAGCAGGGTTATTCGATAACTTTCCATCTGTCACTTTTAACCACGAGTTTAATTTTACTAGCCAATTGAGGCACAGGCTTGGAAGTAAAATAAGAGCCCATCCATAAATAGCGTAGTAATTGTTTAAACCATTTAACCTTGACAACCACCTAAAGAAATCATTCATGAACTTTGCCGAACACTTTTTTCCATGAAATTAGTTGATCAAGCTTAAATTAAATGAAAATGGTTTTTGTCTCGTCCACAGAGAATTAAAAAAAATAAAGATATGAGAGAAAATTCTATCTCGAGCTCAATCTCTGAACATGACATGCATTTTAATGACACTCGATTTGTGATTTTCCTTTCACAGATTACAAAATAGAGTTACATGTCTGTTACCTCTATATATGCATTTAGATTACCATCCATATACATATTTTGCACTATAGATACTTTCTGCCCCGCTCCATTCATAAAAACGGTGGGAAATCCTTTCAAGGGCGGGGCTTATAAAGTATTTTTTGAGAAAAATATATAAAAATGAACGTTAATCTAAATGCAAATTAAGAGATACCAGACATGTTTTGCATTGCACTGTCCTTTGTGAACAATTAACGGAAAACAGATTATGCGTAGCTTCCGATAGATGTCACCGCAAACAACAGCAGTGACATCTGATGGAAAATGAATGTATGAATGAGTGAATGTTTTTTTTTTGCGTTCTGAAGGAGAATCGCTGTAGAAACCTTATTTCGGATCAATCCCATTATCACATAAAAATTTTAAGAGCTCAAATATCAGCTCTCACAAAACTTATGATAATGAAACTGGAACTACACGTTTGCTGTAGTGCAGTACTCAAGGAGTTCCAATTTCATGAGTGATGTCACTACAGCGTCTAAGATTTGTGCTCTAGAAGTCTTGAAGTGATAGGGAATATCAGCCATCATGACGGCCATTGATGGACGCTTCAAGGAATCCCCTGAAGAAAGCCCTATATCTGATTGTAATTTAGGAACCAAATGGAATTGAATGTGTATTCGTATTTTTATGCGGTTCTGAATTTAACCAAGTTTTACTAAGTAGGAAACCCAAAATATATAAATACGACCGAAATCATAGGTTACTTCTACTGTTTTTAAAATGAAAATTGCACTTATGCACGTAATGCACATCGTAACGTAGTCTACGTCAACAATACGGTCGTGTCTTGTACACAACCCCACCATTTTTTTTTTTTTCAATGGTCACTCTTACACGCTTGAGGCATTCGTTAATTGTCCGGGCTGAGATTTGAATCAATAACTTTGGCATGAAAGGTATGGATGTTAACCATTACGCCAGGATAGTGCTAAGCGTGTTTGCCTGGGTTCAATCCCAATCGGAGCCACCGAGATTTTCTGAAACATAAAATCTCTTCTCACGCCTTCCTTCAGAACGGAAGTAAACCGTTGTTCCCCGATCCATGAGTTGATGGGTCGATATGTAGGGTCCAGGTGTAAGAGCTGCCTCCCTAGCGGAAAACAATTGGTGGGGTTGTGAGAGCTTCCTTTTTATATAAGATAAGCATTTCCTCCCAACTCTGAAAAACGTGTAGTGAAAAATGCAGTTCACAAGAATCCAGATACGATACGTTGCAGCAAATCGGACAGTTAAACAGCTGTCACTTTGCGGTAACGTATCTAATCCGGATAGAATTGGACGTTGCTCTTTAGTCTTCGTGTTGTCCTGGTATTTTTGACGTAGGACTACGTCTGTGATTTCTATATGGGGGTAAACTTTGTGAAAACCGAAAATGGAACATGTAACAAATTATGAAAGATTTTGAACGTTAATAACTCAGCTTCCCCTGGTCCAATTTCAATAATTTTATCACCAATCCATTATAAACTTGGTTACGCATCGATCAACAACGCTTCCAAATGTGGATTTTCAACAAGAAACTATTGAAAAACTGGTAAATATCCAGCATTGTCCAAAAGCGTCGAATTTACTAACAAATCCACCAATTACCTACATGCATATGCTGCTTCCCCAGCACAGTTTTCAGAGAGTAGTAAGTAGACGAAACAAGTTGAAGTGGCATTCGCTTCCGATCCTCGGGCGCGTGCGAATAGGGAGGATGGAATTGCGTAATATTTTGCAAACTCATCGCCATATTCAGAAACACACGCTCCCAACGACCACACAAAATGTCTCCAGAGTTGTAATCTTGTAACCAAACTTGGAAACAGGGGATACACTCAAAAAATATATCACATATGTAATGCATGAAAACATTCAAATTTGAAAGAGAAAATTCACTCAGATTGAGCTCAACATCTCAACATTCCATGTATTTTGATGACACTCTGTAACATTTGGTTGGGGAGGGAGGATTAACATGTGAAGTCCCTCTCATTTTGCATATTTTGCATAAAAATACATAACAATTCCCTCCCTTTTAACATATTCTGCAAGAAAATACTATTTATCCAAAAATTCTAGGAAAAAACTGAACGATAATGAATGATTTCTTTTGACTTATTTTGACCATAATATGCATCCAAAGCATTCCATCCTAACTAACTATCAATGGAACAGCGCCATCAATGAAAAAAAATAGCCTTGACTTAATAAATTCTACTCTAACTCTAACTTAAATGAACTTGGTGGCCCTGAAAAGGGTCGTTTTGTTACTTGGTTGTTGGTGCTAATGATGTGTAGACGACATCCATGGTCGGGACTGTCTGCTCTTGGCGTGTTCAGTGACGGCATCGCGGATCACATTTTCTTGGCACCAGTCATGCCTCCTGGTTGTTTGCCGTTGAACGGGTGCATCGCCACTAATGCGAACGCGTTTAGTTTAGTTTAAGTGATCTTTATTTTAGTTTAACCTGGACGATTACCATATAAATTTTTACTAAGTGATTTAATTGCTTTCTTCATCTTTAGGTATGGGCAAAATTCAAAATTTGTTTTACAGAATTAGTCCTAGACTTAGTACACGGTCGACCACCTTGGTGGGATTGGTTTGTTTTTTTTTTTTTTTTTTGAAGAGAAACTACTTAATACTACTATTTACAGCTTAAAACTAACCTACTCTACTATATACACTTAACCTACTATGTACAAATTGCTTATTAAAGCATGTTCAGAAAGATTGCATTTTTGAATAAATTTAGTTGTCATATCATCAATTTTGGAATCTACTTTGGGAATTTCTGCCTCTTGATGGAGGTCTGCTATTCTTGTGTCGAATGGACGATCTAGGATCATCCTCAACACTCTATTCTGTGCAACCTGGATTTTGTTCCTGTGGGTCTGAGCGCACGATTCCCACACCGGGGCGGCATAGAAGATTGCGGGGGCTATGATCTGTTTGTAGACAGCCAGTTTGTTTTGCCTTGAGAGGCGGGATCTGCGGCAAATGAGCGGATACAAACACCTAACCAAGGCGGAGCACTTAACTAGGGTTTTCTCTATGTGCGAGCGGAACAGGAGCTTCTCATCGAACAACATCCCGAGATAAGTAACATCAGTGGACCACTCGACCCTTGTACCATCCATTATTACGGTACAGGAGGGAGACGGTTTAAGTTTTGGTGATTGTCTGTGAAGGAACATGATCGCTTGGGTTTTCGAGGCGTTGATTTTGATTTTCCACGTGGTGGCATAATCAGTAAAGGTGTCAAGGCATCGTTGGAGCTTGTTCGTAATTTCACGAGGCATCCTACCCTTGACGGCTATCGCGGTGTCATCTGCGAACAGAAAGAACACGCAACCGTCTCCTAGAGGAGGGATGTCCGACGTGTAGATGCTGTAAAGCAGTGGTCCCAGCAGACTCCCTTGCGGAACACCTGCTGGGATCGGAAATTGTCCCGAAAGGGAACTATTCAACGACACCCTGAACGACCTTTGCTGGAGATAGTTACGGGTGATTTTCACAAGGTATGGTGGAAAGTTGGAGTTACAAAGCTTGTATATAAGTCCGTCGTGCCAGACATTGTCAAACGCCTTTTCGACGTCTAACAAGGCCATGGCTGTGGACTTGGATACAGCTTTGTTACTCCGGATGTTATTCATCACCCGCACTAGCTGATGATTGGTGGAATGCCCCTTACGGAACCCGAACTGTTCCGGAAGAAGAATGTCATGTTCCTCCACAAACTTGTTTAGTCGGCTGAGGATCAATTTTTCGAACAGCTTGCTCAGCGCTGAGAGCAGGCTAATCGGTCTGTAGCTTGACGGTAGTGAAGGGTCTTTCCCAGGTTTGCGGATCGGGATGATTTTTGCCACCTTCCAGATGCTTGGAAAGTAGTGCAGCTCCAAGCATCTGTTGAGGATGGCAGCCAGCAGCGAGTGCACCCTCGCGCTGAGATTTTTCAACGCTAGGTTGAATATTCCGTCAAACCCGGGAGCCTTCATGTTCGTACTGTGTTTCAGCGCTGAGCAAATTTGTTCCTCTGTAATCCGTTCTTCTGGAGGGACGGCACAAGGGGAGGCATCTAACGTCTGGACGCACTGCAAAACCTGGTTCTCGAGTGGACTTGGGATTGTAGAGCCAAGCAAATGCGACTGGGCAATGTGCTCCCCAATTGCATTGGCCTTCTCTTCGTTGGTGATAAGCCGTTCGTCATTGACTCTAAGTGGTGGAATGGGCTTGGGGTGAGACTTCAGCACCTTGGCAACCTTCCAGAATGGTCTGGAACGGTCGTCCAGGTTCTGAACGAGCCGCCCGAAACTCTCGTTCCGGATTGAGACCATTCTGGAAGCGATCTGCCGATTCAGATCGACCATTTCGTATTTACGCTGCAGATCCCCAGTCCGCTGAAACTGGCGTCTACGAACATTTCTGAGCCGAATCAAGAGTTTGGTGTGGGAATCAATTGCTTGAAACTTACCCCTCACAGGAACTCGTCGAACGCACTCTTCGTCAGCCACGGATATGGCTTGATGGAGACCCTCCAGGGCCCGGTCGATGTCATCCACTGTGTCGAGCGGTGGGTTGTCGTCGATGTGGCGGTCGACCACGCGTCGAAACTGGACCCAGTTGACTCGATGGTAGTCCTTCCGCTGGCACGGTGCAGGGGCCACGTTGTAGCCCAGCTCGGTCAGCACCGGTTGGTGGTCCGAACTCAGGTCGTTGACGGCAACCGGCTTGGCTAATCTGGTGTTTGCCAAGAACAGGTCCAGCGTCGATGGGTTGCCCGTCGGTGATGTGAAGGTTGGTTCGTCCGGAAACCAGACGGAATAGAGACCATGCTGGGAATGGTCGAATAGCAGGCGGCCGTTCTGGTTCTGCTGGTAGTTCCGCCAGGCCTCGTGCCGGGCGTTCAGGTCCCCTCCGATTACAAAGCGGGCATTGGTGTGGGTTATAATGGCAAGGTCGTTCTTGAACTGCTGTGCTGTACCATTGCTAACGGTACATTGCCGAGGGCAGTAGACAACGATGAACCGGACGTTTCCGGTCGATGTTTCCACCTCAACGCCGACGGCCTCGATGATGGAAGTGCGGTAGTGGGGTAGGGTGCAGTACTTGATGCCTTTCTTGATGATGACCGCGACACCGCCCCCCCTGGAGCTGGTGCGATCAAGCCGGACAATGCTGTGGTCGGGCAGCCAGAAGCTGTCACCGGTCTTGAGGTGGGTCTCGGTGAGAAGGCCCACGTCGATGTCGTGCTTGCGGAGGAAGTCTGCAAGCTCAATGTTTTTCGCCCCTACGGAGCGAGCGTTCCAGTTGGCGATCTTTATGGGTTCACGGTCCATAATTAGCGACGAAGGAGATGATAGCTTGGAGCTGTTGTGTTCTTGTTGCGCAGGTGCGCTTGATGATGATGGCCTGGGCCAACAGTGTGACGATCTCATCCGTTGACAGCGGAGAATCGTCTGTAGCTTCACCGGTTGTACCGGCCAATCCCGGAGCAGGGGGATCCGTCGATGGCCCGGAGGCTTGACCGGGTACTGCAGCGGCAGCCAACTGGGCAGCAGCCAACTGTTGGTTGAGCGGGAGCGGCGGCAACACTGGAATTGGCCGTGATTGGACCGGTGATAACGGAGGAAAGTTCTGCGCGTTGTTTTCTGGAACCTTCTTGCGACCGGGCTGGCTGTTGGACGAGGCCTTCTTCCGGATCTCGGCGTATTCGGCCCGCTTCGGACAGGTCTTACTTGTGGCCTTGTGGGCGGCACCGCAGATGGCGCATGTGGGAGTGGCTTCCTCGATGCTGTCGCAGTTGTCGATCTTGTGGTTTTTGCCGCATTTGATGCAGCGGCTGGCCATGCGGCAATTCCTGGTGCCGTGCCCGAACAATAGGCAGTTCGAGCACTGAGTGACGCCACGGTGGGTGGGTTTATACCGCTCCCACTTCACTACGATGTGGAACAGTGTGCGTGTCGTCTGGAGATCCTTCACGGTTGTGGAGTTCTTCTCCAGATGGACCAGGTAGAGCTGGTCACGATACTTGATGGCCTTGCTGCGGGTCATCTTGTGGACTTCGACCGGCTTGAGGCCGTTCGCCTTAATCTCGTCCATTAAGGTGGTGGTGTCCATGTCGTGGAGCCCGCGCAGCACCACTTTCAGCGGCTTGGTGGCCTCGATGTCGTGGGAGAAGTACTCCAGCTTCATTCTGTCCAAGAGGGCCTGAACTGCGTTGAAGTGTTTTTCGGCCGGGACCATCAGTTTGTAGCCTTCCGTGCACCGTTGAATGGTGCAGCGAAGGCCCTGCTTAATGTAGAAATCCAGCTGCTCCCATAGCCCGGGAGGGAAGCCCTTCACATAGAAGGGTGGCAACTTAACTTTTTTCGGCACCGTCTCAGGGTCCGACTGCGGCTGGGCTCCGTTCTGCAGGGCGGAGAACGGATTGTTGCTCAGCAGCTTTTTTGCTGCTGATACGGAGGCGCTGCTGTCTTCAGGTATGGGTCGTTTAGTTCCGGGAGGCCCCGGCTGCGGGTCCGCAACGCCTGTCGGGATGGGCAATGGGGTTTTCTTCTGCTTCTTCTGGGCTGGCTCGGTGGTCGCGCCGTCTCCTGGGAGAGTCTGTTTTCCCGGTAAACCGGCACTCGCGTTACCGCGCGATTTCTTACCCATGGCTGGGTCAGCGAGAGCGTCACTACACAACGCGGAGCTAATTCGACTTGCGAACGAACGAACGAAACTAGAGAGAATTCAAATCGACTGAACTGCTCAACAGTCTGGCAGCGAATGGTTAATAATGCGAACGCGCAAGTAGCTACCTGTTATATAGACAACCAGCTATAGGTTACTGTCTATAGCCAATAGGAAGCGAGAAAATATGGTACCGGCAGAGCTGGTTGTCTATATAACAAGTAGCTAATTGCGCCTCCGCATTCGTCTTGCAACCTGTGGCATTCCAGGAGCTGAGTTCGGACCACTGCCCGGTGGTGGCCGAAGTTGGATCCTCGGTAAACCGATTCGAAGCAACCGGGGACGTCGGAAAATGTTGACCGGTGTCTACAAACCATCGAGGAGGCGATTTCCCGAGCCAGAGAACAACACGTGCCAGTATCCAGACAGGTGAGTAACACTCTGAACCTTGACAGCCCTACCAAAGATCTCATTAGACTCCGTAACACCATTCGTAGGCAGTACCAGCGTACTGGCCTGCCTAACTTGAAGACCAATTGTAATCGATTAACAAAGATCATTCAGGCCAGGATGGTGGACCTCAGAAATAACGATTTTGCTAGTAAGATCCGCTCTCTCCCAGATTGTGCTAAGCCCTTCTGGATACTTACAAAAATTCTTAAAAACAAGCCCCACTGACCCCACTGGATCATCCCGGCGACCCAGTGGTTCATCTGATAACTCCTGTAGAGAAGGCTGCCGCGATAGGTCAACACTTCGTCAGCTCCCATAATCTCGGACAAAACATCGTCAGCCCTCATGAATCTGAGGTTGCTGAAAATGCAACCAATCTTCTTCAGATTCCTAACATTTTTCCAGAGGAATCCGAGATTACGGCTGACCTATATCAAATCATCTAAAAACCTGCGAAGGATCCGTCCTCTCCTTCAAGTTATCGACCAATCAGCCTTCTCTCAGGGTTATCAAAACTGTTCGAAAGAGCACTGTACCACCGGCTCCTAACATCTGCCGATGAAAACTACATCTTACTTGAGGAACAGATTGATTTTCGGAAAGGTCGTTCGACCGTCCACCAGCTGACTCGAGTGACAAACATTCTCAGACGGAACACGTCTGTTTCGAAAACATCTGCCATGGCGTTGTTGGACGTTGA
This sequence comes from Ochlerotatus camptorhynchus, assembly GCF_037179485.1. NCBI lineage: Eukaryota > Metazoa > Arthropoda > Insecta > Diptera > Culicidae > Ochlerotatus > Ochlerotatus camptorhynchus. Next base: position 529,595 of record NW_027040522.1, read on the forward strand.
AAAAGCGGTCTGGCATGATGGTCTGGTGTTCAAATTGCAGCAGTACAGTCTCCCAATCTTCCTAGTGAAGATCATAAACAACTATCTATCAGACAGGACGTTCCGAGTCTCTCTGAATACCATCACATCGGATGCTTTCAACATCGGTGCCGGGGTTCCACAAGGAAGCATCCTTGGCTCCATCCTATTCAACCTGTTCACCTCCGATATGCCGGCTCTCCTTGATGGTGGATCGTTGTCTCTGTTCGCAGATGACACATCCATCGTCCACAAGGGTAGGGTCATCGGAGCTCTGACTGCCAAACTTCAGAGAGGCCTGGACGTCCTGTCTGAATATTTCAACAGCTGGAAGATCCGTATCAATGCGGCAAAGACCCACGTCATTATCTTTCCACACTCTGAATCTCCTAGACTTGTTCCGTCGGAGAATAACAAGATCTGCTTAAACGGCTCAGTGGTGGAATGGTCCAAAGCGGTCGGGTACCTCGGGCTAACACTAGACAGCAAGCTTCTTTTCAGGGAGCACGTTGACAAAACAAAAACCAAGTGCAACATCTTGATAAGATCGTTGTATCCACTTATCAACAGGAAGTCAACCCTGTCCCTGAAAAATAAGCTGCTTGCTGTCTACAAACAAATCATCCTTCCTGTAATCGAGTACGGTATGCCAATCTGGGAGAGTTGCGCAAAATGCGATCACCTTAAACTCCAAAGAATCCAGAACAAGATCCTTAGGATGGCCCTAAACAGCCCCCGCGGACTAGAAATTCTGAGATCCACCTCCTGGCTGGAATTCAGACATTAGAAGAACGGAGAGTATTCATCCTGGAAAGGTTCAGAGACACCTTTCTGAAATGAAATCATCAGATCATACGTGATCTAGCACGTTAGGTTAAGTTATACTCGTAGTTAGGTAGGTTATCACTTTTTTCAATTCAAATACAACACATCCCCAAAGGGATATTCTGTAAAACGCAAATATTAAATTAGAATATCAAATTAAACAAAGATGAAGAGCCAGGTAGGCTAATCAATTAAAATGATAAATCAATGGCAGTCCGCATCGTGCTCTCTTGCCGTGCGGATCTATTTGCTTTTTGCTGAAGGAAGTGTTACTACTACCTAAAGCTACAACAAATTTAAACAGCACTTTTCAGTGCTCAACCTGTAAAATTTCTACCTTGTTCAACTCTTATTCCTCTTCGATCCTTGTTTGGACCCTACCCGAGGTAATCCTTCTTGTATATCGATTTGGAAAATTCCTCTTCGATCCTTCAGATTCTTATAGTAATCTGCTTGGAAGTCGATTTGGATAAACATTTACTGCCGCCATGGCACCTAAACGCAAAAGAAAGGGGCAAACTCTTAACCCCCCTTCTGATGAAATTAATTTGAGTAATCAATTTGATTTGCTCACGGATGATGAGAAGGACCCATCATCCAAGAAAAATTCTAGTAAACTTTCCCGGCTTAATACCAAGAAGGAAAAGATTCCCCCTATTGTGATAACCACTACCGATTTCCATGCTCTTCGCATGGAACTTTTGAACTTCGTGAAAGTTAAGTTTTCACTACAAATTGGACGTCGGGGTAAATGCCGTGTATTGGCTGAAACCTTGGACGGATTTAAATGTCTTCTCAAGTATCTTACTGAGAAGAAGCACAAATTTTTTACTTACGACACCAAAACTGAACGTGTGTTCAAGGTTGTCATGAAAGGACTGCCCAGTGGTGAATCCCTGGATCAGATCAAAGATGACATGGCAAAATTACTTGGAGTTGTGCCACTCCAAGTAATCAAAATGAAAATGAAATCCCGTCCTGGCGATTCGCGCAACGGGATTTCTAATGATTTTTATTTAGTTCACTTCAAGTCTAGTGAACTAAACAACCTTAAGGCCTTAGAAAAAGCTAGCCTTATGCTCCATGTCCGAGTGAAGTGGGAACACTTCAGGAAGACTGGAGGAAATTTCCAAAACCTCACCCAGTGCCGTAAGTGCCAGGGATGGGGTCACGGAACTAAAAATTGCTACATGCCAGCTTTTTTATTTTTTTTTCTTTGATTTGTTTTTCGTCGATCTTGTTTTCCGTGCTGAGCACCAATGCTACCGACGCCAGGGAGGCAGCTCCCACACCTGGACCCTACCTTTCGACCCATCAAACTCATGAACCGGGGACCAACGGCTTTACTTCCCTTCCGAAGGAAGGCATGATCAGAGATGTTATGCCTCAGAACATCCCAGCGGCGCCGACTAGGATTGAACCCAGGCCTGCTGGGGTGAGAAGTAATCACGCTTACCACTACACCACCGGCACCGCTGACATGCCAGCTAAATGCATGAATTGTGGTGATTCCTCGCACGCAAAGGACGACTGTCCTGTGAAAGAAGATCCTAAGAAATTTAAATGTTCACATTGTGGTGAAAACCACAAATCCAATTTTTGGGAATGTAAGACTCGCAAAGCGATCGTACAATCTCGTTCTAACCGTAAGGTAGGAAACGCTCCACGGTTCCGAACAGGTACAAATTCCTCTGCTGTTAACAACGGTCAGCGAGGAACAAATTCTACATTCGTACCCATAGGTACAAATATCACCCCTGCTTCAAATTTTTCATCTGTACCTACTCCCCTCGCTGCTAACAATGTTCAGCGAGTTAATGGAGCTACCTATGCTGCTATTGCAGCGGGTAGAAATCAAAATACTAACCAAAGTAATTCTAACGGAAATTTTGACAATTTTGACTTAGGAAGCATTACTGCCCCTAAAATGGAATTTTTACAGAAATCATTAATTGACATGATTTCTGATATGCTTAAATCTAACTCCATGTTTGATGCTATTCAAACTGGAGTAAAATTTGCAAATAATATTGTCATGACTTTAAAATTCAGTAATGGATTTTAAAGCATTAAATATTTTAAATTGGAATGCTCGATCTCTTAAAGATAATGAAGACGAGCTATTTAACTTTTTGAGAGTTCTTAACGTGCATATTGCCGTTATAACTGAAACGTTCCTTAAACCTGACCATAAGGTTAAGAAGGACGCAAATTACTTGATTTATAGAAATGATCGTCTTGATGGACCCTGTGGTGGCGTTGCCATCATTATTCATAGACGAATCAAACATAAAATTCTTTCTTCATTTGAAACCAAAGTTTTTGAAACTTTGGGAGTTTCTGTTGAAACAAAATTTGGACAACTTACGTTTATAGCTGCCTATTTGCCATTCCAATGCGTAGGCCAGAAAAAGAGTTTTCTCAAGGGTGACCTCCAGAAACTTACCCGTCATAGGTCTAAATTCTTCATTATTGGTGATTTTAATGCAAACACCGCTCATGGAATAATTCTCAAAGCAACTCCAATGGTAATATTCTGTTTGATGATTGTTCTGCAGGTTATTACACTATCCAATATCCAAACAGCCCAAAATGCTTTTCTTCTGCAAGAAATCCCTCCACTATTGATTTGGTCTTAACTGATTCATGTCAACTTTGTAGCCAATTGGTAACTCATGCTGACTTCGGTTCTGATCACCTTCCAGTAACTTTTGAAATATCCCAAGAAATAATTTCTAATCCCAGCAGCTCTACTTTCAATTACCATAGGGCTGATTGGGAGCAATATCGAACATTTATGGAATATAACTTCGATCCAAACATTCCTTTACAAACCACAGATGAAATTAATTATGCTCTTGAATCTCTGACTACTTCTATAGTTGAAGCAAGAGCTGTCTCAGTTCCAAAATGCGAGGTTAAATTCGATTCAATTATAATAGACGATGATCTTCAGCTCTTGATCCGTCTTAAAAATGTCCGTAGGAGGCAATATCAAAGAACACGCGATCCTGCCATGAAAGTTATCTGGCGGGATTTGCAAAAACAAATTAAAAAGCGATTCTCTGCCCTGAAGAACAAAACTTTTGAAAATAATATTTTTAAATTAGACCCGAGTTCCAAACCCTTTTGGAAACTCACAACAAATTTGAAAAAACGTCAAAAGCCTATTCCAGCGCTTAAAGAAGGTGGTAAAATTTTGAACACAAATTTGGAAAAAGCTCAGAAACTTGCTAAGCAGTTCGAGAGTTCCCATAATTTCAGTTTGGGTCTTACTAGTCCTGTTGAGAATCAGGTTGCTCGGGATTTTCTGAATATTTTCTCTCGGGAAAATATTTTTGATGATTCCTGGGGGACTGATTTGGACGAAGTAAGGTCTATAACTAAAATTTTTCAAAATATGAAAGCTCCAGGTGATGATGGAATTTTCTATATCCTCATTAAAAACTCCCAGAGAGTATCTTGTCTTTCTTGGTAAAATTATTTAACAGATGTTTCCATTTGGCATACTTTCCTGATAAATGGAAAAATGCAAAAGTTGTTCCAATTTTGAAGCCGGATAAAAATCCAGCTGAAGCTTCTAGCTACCGTCCAATAAGTTTGCTTTCTTCAATAAGTAAACTTTTTGAAAAGATAATTTTAAATAGAATGATGCTTCACATCAATACAAACTCAATTTTTGCAGATGAGCAGTTTGGATTTCGCCATGGGCATTCGCCATGGGCATTCAACTAAGAGTTACCAATTTAATTCGTTCAAACAAATCTGAAGGCCACTCAACTGGAGTTGCTCTTCTAGACATATAAAAAGCATTCGACAGTGTTTGGCATGAAGATTTGATTGCTAAATTGAAAAAGTTTAATTTTCCACTTTATATTATGAAATTAGTTCAAAATTATTTAATTGACAGAACTCTTCAAGTAAATTATCAAAATTCCAAATCTAATCGACTACCTGTTAGGGCAGGAGTTCCTCAGGGTAGCATTCTTGGGCCTATATTGTATAACATTTTCACTTCGGACCTCCCTGATTTGCCTCAGGGTTGGCACAAATCTTTGTTCGCTGATGACACAGGCATTTCCGCTAAAGGAAGAAGTCTTCGTGTTATTTGCAGCAGACTGCAGAAAGTTTAGATATTTTCTCTTCTTATTTACAAAAATGGAAGATTTCTCCCAACGCTTCCAAAACTCAACTTATAATATTTCCACATAAGCCTAGAGCTTCGTTTTTGAAACCTAGTAGTAGTCACATAGTCACTATGAACGGAGTTCCAATTTCCTGGTCAAACCAAGTGAAATATCTTGGATTAATACTTGACCAAAAATTAACTTTTAAAGATCACATTGAGGGCATTCAAGCTAAATGTAAGAAATATATTAAATGTTTGTATCCTCTTATAAACAGGAAATCCAAACTTTGCCTGACGAATAAACTTCTAATATTTAAACAAGTTTTTAGACCGGCCATGCTTTACGCTGTGCCAATATGGTCTAGTTGCTGCACTACCAGGAAGAAAGCACTTCAAAGGATTCAGAACAAAATTCTGAAAATGATTTTGAAGTTGCCTCCCTGCACACTTAGATTGTTTTGCCAAGATGGGCACCACCGAGCAGCTCGGCATTTTATTTTGCTGGAAATTCAGAAAAAAATATGTTTGTTAGCTGAGATCTCGGCAAAATTCCCGTTTGTTAGCTGAATCTCGGCAAGTTTTTCACTGAGATCCAGTAAAATAAAAAGCCGAGCTGCTCGGTGGTGCCCATCTCGGCGAAAAAAATCTAAGTGTGTGGTACAGTACTACCGAGGTACATAGAATTTCGAATGTTGAGACAAATGTCCAACAAAATAATTAATAATTTCAGGCAAAAGTCGTTGCAATCCTCAATTGCAACGATTAATTCCCTTTATACTTAGATAAGATTAATTTTAGTTTTTAGTTTTAAGATATCAATTGTTATACTGACATGCAGGTTAAAAAACCTGTTTAAAATACTGAATTGCCAAGACATGAACATTGTAAAAACACTTAGATATATATCATAACAATTAAGGCTGGTACGTTACTGCAGTAACTGGAGCACCTAGGTTAAAATGAAATGTAATTTATTTTGAATTTGGAACAAATAAAGAGCTAAAAAAAAAGATAAATCAATGTACTACCATAATCAACAGAAAAAAACATAATTTTACTACTACTACGCCTTCGCATTAGTTGCGATTCACCCGTTCAACGGTAAACAACCAGGAGTCGTGGCAAGGGTGTCAAAGGATTTGGTAAAGGAGTCGCCAAGTGTCATCGTGTGATAACATCCAGGGCCTGCCATTCGTCGTCTGGCTCGACGTGGTGGTGTCAAGCTCATCTCCGGTCTAATGTACGAGGAAACCCGAGGTGTGCTGAAGGTGTGCTGAGAAAATGTGATACACAGCTGCCTACACGTCATCATCATCTTCCAAAGGCTTTAAGCCTGTACTACCACCATATTCAGGGCCACCAACATTTTCCAAAAGAGTTAATTTTCTGAACTAAACTAAACCAACTAAAATTCATATCACAAGGTTCTTTTCATGGCAATCATAGTCATACTAAAGAGTATAAACAGAGAGAACCCCCCAAAAATTCTTATTCCTAAACAAAACACAAGCTCCTGCTGCAGTTAACAAAAATATTTATTATATCATACCACGTAGCCCTACGTCATCATTGCGTACAACCCCATTGGGCTGTCCCTTGTAGTTTTTATACGATAGTGTAAGCGTTTACGATGAGCCTAGTAATCATATTTGCGTATGCGCATCAATCAGTAAGCAATTGCAACTCATTGTTCAATTCAATTAAGAGTTGATCGTGAGGGAAAATGAACCATCCGCTTCAACGATGCACTCAAATGGAAGCATAGAAAATCGTGTTATTTTTAGCTAACGCAATTTAATGTTATGCAAAAGTATGCGTGACCATGGATTTAACGTGATTTACTGTTTTTTTGGGGTTTTTGCCTGGATATCCGCATCCATTAGTAAGTTGTGCCGTGGTCGAAAGTAACAGCACTAATTGATAACCATTATTCCATATCGTGATGAGTCCCGATGACACTGTCAAGTCAATAAATTCAAATGGAATAAAAAGTGAAAACAAATTGAAGGAAGGTATTGCTTCCAACAAGGACGGAGGTGAATGAAATGAAAATCAAGAGGAAATTGTCGTGTTACGATGTTGTAATATGATACATCTCAAATTACCACACAGATCTTTTCATAAATCACCATAATAAAGGAAACATTTCCATTTCCTTATCCCACTGTTTTAACATAGATAGAAACTGCCAAAATTCATGACCTACTGAGAAACTGCTCAGTCAACTTCGAAACAGTAAAACCTTTTCCTTTTCCTTGTTTACCAACCTACTTTAACTGCTACGATATGCGCGCAATAAGTCTTGCGCATATGCACAACAAATGTTTTGGCAATAAACCTACTACGCCGCTTCGCTTTTTTTAAGGTTTATATTTTACATTCTTTCGGCCTATCCAAATACCAAATAAGAACCTTCCTGATCCGAACCTGCAAATTGAATAAAGAGTCTATTCGTACATGGAAACCGAGAAGCATCTTGAATAATCCGAAGTCCGTATGCCACAAAATACAAATGTTGACCCAAATATTGTAACTCTACCAGCGTAGTGTCCTCTGTGAAGTTGTTGATAATAAGGTCTGATGAAAGTTGCAAATAGGATGGACCAAAAAATGACAAAAATTCAAATTTGTTTTTATTTATTCTGAACATATCTTGGTGGAACTTTCTACATAGTTGTTGATGACGCAATTTCAAGAATTTTTGCAAAAAAAAAACTATAGCGCTGAAATTTAAGATTGTTTTTCTATAGCAGCTTTTATGATTTTTATTTTCATTTTTTTTTTTTTATTTAGGACAACCATATTTGCAAAATTCATCGAAATAAATGCAACAACTTGGGGCCTCCTTCAACTCAGAGAGTAAAGGCGCAGCTACAATGCAAGACCATGCTGGAAGTGGCTGGATTCAATTTCCGCTCCGTTGTTAGACATTTTTCGGGTTGAAAAATTTCTCGACTTCTCTTGGCTAGAGTATGTTTGTGCTTGCCACACAATTATATACAAATGCAAAAATGGTACAGGCATCGAAAGCTCTCAATTATTAACTATGGAAATGCATCTAGAACTAGAACACCAAGTTGAGAGTACGCAATAAGCTAATATGCGCAGAAAGATAAAATAAGCAACAACTTCACAGAACGCACTACGCTGGTAAAGTTATAATTTCAGGGTCAGAATATTTATTTCATCCAAATTTTCATTGCTGGACCACTGTGCAATAAGAGGCAAACTTGTTTTATTATTCTTCATATTTAGTTATTTCCCAACGGGAACACAAGGCTTGTGCTCAATTTAGTGTTGTTTGAGCACTTCTCCAGTTGTTCATTTAGTGCTTTCTGAGCAAAATTGTCTTTCATACCAATCAGATGCGACCGTATCACTTACATTCATTGATTCGAATATTCGAATTTCGGACACTTTTAAAAGTTGATTGTCTCGGTCGAATATGATCCACATGTCTTGTAAATTTTAAATTTTTTTGACTAGTGCCCTCCACGATCATCTAACATTATTACTTTGTTTCTAACTGGATGTAATATTTAATTAAAAATGAAAGTGTCCGAAATTTGAATCGTCCAAAATTTGAATCGGAACGGTATGTAATTCTTGTTGGGTGTAGCGTTAGTAATATGGATCCATAGAAAGCAATCTACACCATCATATTTGTGCGATAAAACAAACAACCGAATCGTGCTGGGGTAGGCAATCGTAAAAGCATGATGAAGCTTATTCTATATAACAGTCCATAACAAAATCTCCCCGAGCTTTTCGAACATCACATGCACGCTTTGGTGGCATCAACTGTTATACGGCTGCAGAGCAGTGATGATGTAGGCGTTTTCTGGATCTATGCATGTGATTCATTTTTGGTAGTACAGCTCAATCGTGGATATGTTCATTTGATTTGCTCTATTAAAAAATCAATTAGAACAACTTTCGTCTGAAAACTTTATTGATCATTGGTCTCCGCATTCCTCCTAAACACCTGAATCGAATGTGCAAAGGGAAGTTTTAACGTCAACCCAAATTTGTACTTCAGATCACAATGCCGCAGTTCCGTCTTCAACTCGAAATTCCGTACAATGTCAACGATCATGACCTTCATGCTGAGCATTGCATAGCGCCCTCCGATGCAGTTCCTGGCACCGTTACTGAACGGCATGAATGCATACGGATGCCGGTCCTTGGACCTTTCGGGAGAAAAGTTTTCCGGGTCAAATTTTTCCGCATCCAGTCCCCAGATGTCCTTCCGCCGGTGCAGCGCATAGAATGAGAATACGAAAATGTTTCCCGCCGGTATTTTGAATCCATCGAGCTCCAGCTCGACCAAACTCTGCCGGGCGATGGTTGGAGCAACCGGGCAGTGGCGAAGACATTCCTTGATGAACATTTCGGTATACTCGAGGCGCCGCAAGGATTCGGCATTGAGCTCTATGTCTTCGGTTTCCGGGAAATGTTTCATCACTTCGGCGTATACTTTCTGCTGGATGTCCGGATACATGGCCAAGAAGAGGCAGGCATGCGCCACACCCAGCCCGGAAGTGTCGTTTCCCTGTGGAAAGGATGTATTTTTAAGTTGAGGTTATATGAAGAAAATTGCTTGATGAGATATTACAGCTATCATTACGGTGATGACGTTGTGGAGGATTTCATCGTCAGTGAACGGTCGGCTGCTGTTGGACAGTGAAAAGAGCTGATTGATGAAGATTTGTGGTTTACGAAAGTCCTCTTCATCTTTGGTTGGTTGGGTTAATTGGTGAATCTTGGAATGAGTAAAATGGAGCGATCGTTTTTCGTGTATTATCTGGAAATAAGCCACATGTTAACAAAAATACAGACATTTCAAAACAAAATATATCCCACTCAAAGTGTTTTATGTTCAGTGGCGTAACTAGGGTAGGGCAGACAGGGCACTTGCCCTGGGCGCCGCAGTCGAGGGGGCGCCGCGGCGCCTCCTTGGCTGCGGAAATTTTTTGGGTACAAAACCATTTTGGGCGCAAAAGGCGATCACAAAAAAACCCACTCTTTTCGCAGTCGAGGGGGCGCCGCGGCGAATGACATTTGGGCGCGTAGCGCGCCCACGGAAAACGAAAAGTACGCCCGATGCGAATGAGCGGCGCCCGACGTTGCGGAAAGGTTCGTTTGGGCGGATTGCTCCCCCGCCGGGATCGCTGATCGGCGGATATTTAGTTTGTAAGGTCATAAAAAATTATCGCGAAAAAAACTAACTCATTTTTTCAGTATTCCATCGACTGTTCTCATAAATATTAACATGCTGATAATTATGACTGTAAATTGACAGTCCGCAATGCGCTGCAAGCGCGTAAGCTAACGAGATTTGTGATCCTATTCTTATAAGCGGTTTGAAATCTCCCGCATCGCGGTTGATACCAGCAGTCGTAACTGGGGGTAAGCAGTGAGCGAAAGGCTTCTACCATACCGACCTCTCATGTAGATGTCGCTTCAATAAAAACAGCAGAGAAACTCTGTTTACTTTTGCGCCCAGATTGTTCAGAAGCATTACCAATGCATATTTTCGTCGTCGTGCTTTTCAGCTCCGAGGTAAGCAATTGATCATGAAGTATGTTTGTTAATTAATGTCTGCAAGTAAGTATTTATGTTTGGGTATTATCGTGATAATGAAATACCATATATGTGAGAAGAATGTCTCACAGACGTTTTTAAATCGTTTCAACTACGTTTAAAATGTAGTCGAACGATAGTCAATAACGATATGAGAATGTTTTACATAAACGTGTTGAAAAAGTTTTATGAACTTGAAAATCAAACATTTTGATTTGTTCACATTGTATTTAAACGGTTTGAACGTTTTGAAAACGTTTTTAAACTTATCTTATCTAACGTTTTAAAACGTTGTGTACAGTAACGTCCAACAGTCCTCAATAAAAATTCTACTTCCGTAATATCCTCGTTGTATCACTAACGCTGTTACTTTTGCTTCAGATTGTCATCTGCACTCGACAAGAACGCCAATAACTCTTAGTCAACCTAAAACTTAGTTAAATGTGAGGTAAGAATAATAAGGGTCGTAGTTCGTGAATGTCAGGTTTGAAAATTATTCGTCTAATCAAAAACATATGCATATTATAGAGCGTATAGAAAACGGCGATGAAACGTACGCTTGTAAAGAAAAAGGAGTCTGGTGCGGAGGGGCGGAAAAGGCGCAAGTTGGAGACAGAGGAAGCCAAAAAGTCAAGTCAGCTTCTGAAGAGTTTTTTCGGAAAGCCCGCTCCTACAGATCCCCTTTCATCGTCGTCAAGTTTGGCTGCTTTGAACTCTAATGCATCAGAGATGGAGCCGGAAGACCAAACATCAGACAGATCCACCGAAACCACTGAAGATCACGCACGGGAAAAAAAGAGTTCCCATATTCGTGAACCACAGCCGTGAACCATAGTTCACGGTGTATATTTGAGAAAATTTTGTTCTGGATAGCTGACCGTGATTTTAAGTTCACGGTCCGTTCACGTTTTCGGGAACAGATATTTTTCCGAGCGCTGAACCGAACGCTGGAGATGCTGGCGACGCTGCTCAAGATCCCAGGGGACCCGTCATTCCAAATGTCATCAATATGCACGACATTGCACTTCTGGAATTCCACGGTGCTGCCGGAAAAGTCAAGGTTGCTGATTCTCTGAGAGTGGAAATAGTCCAGTTGGGTTCCACCTATTTCCAGAACGACGAGGGGCCGTTTGCACCAACAAACAACCGGTCGATGAACAAATCCTGGTTCAAAAGGACACTGGCGAACGGGGAGAAGGTGACTCGGTCCTGGCTAGTTTATTCTCCAGCAAAGCAATCAGCTTTCTGCATGTGCTGTTTGCTCTTTTCTCGATCAAACCCTCAGTCGAGTTTGGAGCAGGAATGCGGATTCAATCATTGGAAAGCACCTGAGCGCATGACTGTTCATGAAATGTCGAAGAATCATCGTGAATGCTTCACTCAATGGAAACAAATGGAACGGACTTTGGCCGAGCGTAAAGCATGGCCGGTCTAAAAACCTGTTTAAACATTAGAAGTTTATTCGTCAAGCAAAGTTTGGATTTCCTGTTTATAAGAGGATACAAACATTTTATATATTTGTTACATTTGGCTTGAATGCCCTCAATGTGATCTTTAAAAGTTAATTTTTGGTCAAGTATTAATCCAAGATATTTCACTTGGTTTGACCAGGAAATTGGAACTCCGTTCATAGTGACTATGTGACTACTACTAGGTTTCAAAAAGGAAGCTCTGGGCTTATGTGGAAATATTATAAGTTGAGTTTTGGAAGCGTTGGGAGAAATCTTCCATTTTAGTAAATAAGAAGAGAAAATATCTAAACTTTTCTGAAGTCTGCTGCAAATAACACGAAGACTTCTTCCTTTAGCGGAAATGCCTGTGTCATCAGCGAACAAAGATTTGTGGCAACCCTGAGGCAAATCAGGGAGGTCCGAAGTGAAAATGTTATACAATATAGGCCCAAGAATGCTACCCTGAGGAACTCCTGCTCTAACAGGTAGTCGATTAGATTTGGAATTTTGATAATTTACCTGCAGAGTTCTGTCAGTTAAATAATTTTGAACTAATTTCATAATATAAAGTGGAAAATTAAACTTTTTCAATTTAGCAATCAAACCTTCATGCCAAACACTGTCGAATGCTTTTTCTATGTCTAGAAGAGCAACTCCAGTTGAGTGGCCTTCAGATTTGTTTGAACGAATTAAATTGGTAACTCTTAAGAGTTGATGAGTAGTTGAATGCCCATGGCGAAATCCAAACTGCTCATCTGCAAAAATTGAGTTCGTATTGATGTGAAGCATCATTCTATTCAAAATTATTTTTTCAAAAAGTTTACTTATTGAAGAAAGCAAACTTATTGGACGGTAGCTAGAAGCTTCAGCTGGATTTTTATCCGGCTTCAAAATTGGAACAACTTATGCATTTTTCCATTTATCAGGAAAGTATGCCAAATGGAAACATCTGTTAAATAATTTTACCAAGAAAGACAAGGTACTCTCTGGGAGTTTTTTGATGAGGATATAGAAAATTCCATCATCACCTGGAGCTTTCGTATTTCGAAGCTTTTTAGTTATAGACCTTACTTCGTCCAAATCAGTCCCCCAGGAATCATCAAAAATATTTTCCCGAGAGAAAATATTCAGACAATCCCGAGCAACCTGATTCTCAATAGGACTAGTAAGACCCAAACTGAAATTATGGGAACTCTCGAATTGCTTAGCAAGTTTCTGAGCTTTTTCCAAATATGTGATCAAAATTTTACCACCTTCTTTAAGCGCTGGAATAGGCTTTTGAGGTTTTTTCAAAATTTTTGTGAGTTTCCAAAAGGGTTTGGAACTCGGGTCTAATTTAGAAACATTATTTTCAAAAGTTTTGTTCCTCAGGGCAGAGAATCGCTTTTTAATTTGTTTTTGCAAATCCCGCCAGATAACTTTCATGGCAGGATCGCGTGTTCTTTGAAATTGTCTCCTACGGACATTTTTAAGACGGATCAAGAGCTGAAGATCATCGTCTTTTATAATTGAATCGAATTTAACCTCGCATTTTGGTACTGAGGCAGCTCTTGCTTCAACTATAGAAGTAGTCAGAGATTCAAGAGCATAATTAATTTCATCTTTGGTATGCAAAGGAATGTTTGGATCGAAGTTATATTCCATAAATGTTCGATACTGCTCCCAATCAGCTCTATGGTAATTGAAAGTAGAGCTGTTGGGATTAGAAATTATTTCTTGGGATATTTCAAAAGTTACTGGAAGGTGATCAGAACCGAAGTCAGCATGGGTAACCAATTGGCTACAAAGTTGACATGAATCAGTTAAGACCAAATCAATAGTTGAGGGATTTCTTGCAGAAGAAAAGCATGTTGGGCTGTTTGGATATTGAATAGTGTAATAACCTGCAGAACAATCACCAAACAGAATATTACCATTGGAATTGCTTTGAGCATTATTCCATGAGCGGTGTTTTGCGTTAAAATCACCAATAATGAAGAATTTAGACCTATGACGGGTAAGTTTCTGGAGGTCACCCTTGAGAAAATTCTTTTTCTGGCCTACGCATTGGAATGGCAAATAAGCAGCTATAAACATAAATTGTCCAAATTTTGTTTCAACAGAAACTCCCAAATTTTCAAAAACTTTGGTTTCAAATGAAGAAAGTATTTTGTGTTTGATTCGTCTATGAATAATGATGGCAACGCCACCACAGGGTCCATCAAAACGATCATTTCTATAAATCAAATAATTTGAGTCCTTCTTAACCTTATGGCCAGGTTTAAGGAACGTTTCAGTTATAACGGCAATATGCACGTTATGAACTCTCAAAAAATTCAATAGCTCGTCTTCATTATCTTTAAGAGATCGAGCATTCCAATTTAAAATGTTTAATGCTTTAAAATCCATTACTGAATTTTTAAGTCATGACAATATTATTAGCAAATTTTACTCCAGTTTGAATAGCATCAAACATGGAGTTAGATTTAAGCATATCAGAAATCATGTCAATTAATGAATTCTGTAAAAATTCCATTTTAGGAGCAGTAAGGCTTCCTAAGTCAAAATTGTCAAAATTTCCGTTAGAACGTTGGTTAGTATTTTGATTTCTACCCGCTGCAATAGCAGCATAGGTAGCTCCATTAACTCGCTGAACATTGTTAGCAGCGAGGGGAGTAGGTACAGATGAAACATTTGAAGCAGGGGTGATATTTGTACCTACGGGTACGAATGTAGAATTTGTTCCTCGCTGGCCGTTGTTAACAGCAGAGGAATTTGTACCTGGTCGGAAACGTGGAGCGTTTCCTACCTGTCGGTTATAACGAGATTGTAGGATCGCTTTGCGAATATTACATTCCCAAAAATTGGATTTGTGGTTTTCACCACAATTTGAACATTTAAATTTCTTAGGATCTTCCTTCACAGGACAGTCGTCCTTTGCGTGAGAGGAATCACCACAATTCATGCATTTAGCTGGCATGTAGCAATTTTTAGTTCCGTGACCCCATCCCTGGCACTTACGGCATTGAGTGAGGTTTTGGAAATTTCCTCCAGTCTTCCTGAAGTGTTCCCACTTCACTCGGACATGGAGCATAAGGCTAGCTTTTTCTAAGGCCTTAAGGTTGTTTAGTTCACTAGACTTGAAGTGAACTAAATAAAAATCATTAGAAATCCCGTTGCGCGAATCGCCAGGACGAGATTTCATTTTCATTTTGATTACTTGGAGTGGCACAACTCCAAGTAATTTTGCCAGTTCATCTTTGATCTGATCCAGGGATTCACCACTGGGCAGTCCTTTCATGACAACCTTGAACACACGTTCAGTTTTGGTGTCGTAAGTAAAAAAATTGTGCTTCTTCTCAGTAAGATACTTGAGAAGACATTTAAATCCGTCCAAGGTTTCAGCCAATACACTGCATTCTCCCCGACGTCCAATTTGTAGAAAAAACTTAACTTTCACGAAGTTCAAAAGTTCCATGCGAAGAGCATGGAAATCGGAAGTGGTTATCACAATAGGAAAAATCTTTTCCTTCTTGGAATTAAGCCGGGAAAGTTTACTAGAATTTTTCTTGGATGATGGATCATTCTCATCATCCGTGAGCAAATCAAATTGATTACTCAAATTAATTTCATCAGAAGGGGGGTCAAGAGTTTGCCCCTTTCTTTTGCGTTTAGGCGCCATGGCGGCAGTAAATTTTTATCCAAATAGACTTCCAAGCAGATTACTATAAGAATCTGAAGGATCGAAGAGGAATTTTTCAAATCGATATTCAAGAAGGATTACCTCGGGTAGGGTCCAAACAAGGATAGAAGAGGAATAAGAGGAGTTGAACAAGGTAGAAAATTTTTACAGGTTGAGCACTGAAAAGTGCTGTTTAAATTTGTTGTAGCTTTAGGTAGTAGTAACACTTCCTTAAGCAAAAAGCAAATAGATCCGCACGGCAAGAGAGCACGATGCGGACTGAGTTTCTTCTAATGTACATGATTTTTAATATACATGATTGAAAATATACAATGTGATTTATTTTGTGGTTATACTTATTTTTATAGGTTAAAGATAATCGGTTGATACTTCAATGATTCAGTACATTTTCATAGGGGGGGGGGGCGCGGTCTCAGTACTTGCCATGGGCGCCATTTTGCCTTGTTACGCCACTGTTTATGTTACTTCATACGCGAAGTTTTCGATTTTCAAAGTTGGTCGGAAATGCTATCTAACATGAATCTTTAGTGTGATAATGTATGAGCTAGAGAATGGTCTACCTACCCTCTTCTAAGGCCATTCTCTAGCTAATAAATTATCACAATAATGCTTCATGTTAGATAGCATTTCCAGCCAACTCTGAATATATATCCCAGTAAAATTGGACTACATGGAGTGTTTTAGTGGAAAGAACATATCAACCAGACTGGCTACTCCTAAGTTTTCAAAAGACGGACAAAATCTCTCCATTCATCACACAAAGGCTAAAACTCAAACGTGTTGAAAATCAAAGAAGCCAACTTGAAATGGTTTCATCATTGATTTTTTTTTTTGACTTTAAATGATCTTTATTTCTTGTGTTTGTGTGGTTTACATGTATGAATTTTCAAGTGACACAGATGCGTCTTTTCAACTTTAGTACATTTGACATTTTAATTATTAATTACAGTTCCTAGTCTTATCAGGCCTGTTGAAGAGAATGACCACTTTGGTGAAATTGGTTTGTTTTAAATTTGAAAAAGGAGACTACTTATAACTACTATTTACAACTACAACTAACCTACAACTACTATATACACCTAATCTACTACATACAAATTGCTTATCAAAGCATGTTCTGATAAAATACATTTTTGTGCAAATTTAGTGTTAATTTCGTTAATTCTGGAATCTATTATGGCAATACCTGCCTCTTCGTGTAAATTTGTTCTTCTAGTGTCGAAAGGACAATACTCCTCAGCACTTTATTCTGAGCGACCTGAATTTTGTTCCTGTGAGTCTGTGCACATGATTCCCACACCGGAGCTGCGTATAGGATCGCAGGTGCTATAATTTGTTTGTAGACAGCCAATTTTTCTCACCCTTGAGAGGCGGGATCTGTTGCAAATCAGCATACACCTAACCAAGGCGGAACACTTGACTACGGTTTTCTCCACATGCCAGCGGAATAGGAGCTTTTCGTCAAACAACATCCCGACATGGCGGACCACTCAACCCTTGTGCCATCCATGATTACAGTACAAGAGGACGCCGGTTTTAGTTTGGGTGATTGGCGATGGAGGAACATGATTGTTTGTGTTTTGGAGGCATTGATTTTGATTTTCCACGGGGTGGCATAATCAGCAAAGGCGTCAAGGCATCGTTGGAGCTTGTTTGTTATTTCGCGAGGCATCCTACCCATGACGGTTATTGCGGTACCATCTGCAAACAGGAAAAACACGCAACCGTCGCCGAGGGGAGGAATGTCGGAAGTGTAGATGCTGTAAAGCAATGGGACCAACAGACTTTCTTGCGGAACTCCTGCTGGGATGGAGAACGTGTTTGAAAGGCAGCCATTCAACGATACCTTAAACGAACTTTGCTGAAGGTAGTTACGGGTGATTTTAATAAGATGTGAAGGAAAGTTGAAGTTACAAACCTGTACACAAGTCCGTCATGCCAGACATTGTCAAACGCTTTCTCAACGTCTAACAAGGCCATGGCTGTGGACTTGGATACAGCTTTGTTACTTCGGATGTTATTCATCACCCGTACTAGCTTGTGATTGGTGGAGTGCCCCTTTCTGAACCCAAACTGTTCCGGAAGGAGAATGCTATTTTCCTCGACAAACTTGAGCAAACGATTGAGAATGAGTTTCCCGAACAATTTGCTCAGCGCTGAAAGGAGGCTGATTGGTCTGTAGCTTGAAGGCAATGTTGGATCCTTACTGGGTTTGCGGATTGGTATTATTTTAGCTACTTTTCAGATGCTTGGAAAGTAGTTCAGTTCCAAACATCTGTTGAAGATAGTGGTTAGAAGAGACTGCACTTTCATGCTGAGTCTCTTCAAGATCAAGTTGAATATACCGTCAAACCCGGGAGCCTTCATGTTCTTGGTGCATTTCAGCGCTGAGCAAATTTGTTGCACTGTAATCATATCCGTCGGAGGCATGACACAAGGGGAAGCATCTAGGTTTTGAACGCATTGCGCAACCTGATCTTCGAGCGGACTTAGGATAGTCGAGTCAAGTAAATGCGATGAAGCGACATTTTCGACTCTGAGAGGTGGAACGGGTTTGGGATGAGTTTTCAGGACCTTGGCTACCTTCCAGAATGGTCTGGAGCGGTCGTCCAGATTCTGGGCAACACGCTCGAAACTTTCATTTCAGAGTGAGTCCATTCTGGAAGCAATCTGCCTGTTCAGATCGGCCATTTCACGTTTTTTCCCAGATCTCCAGTCCTCTGAAACTGGCGTCTACGAACATTTCTCAGGTGAATCAAGAGTTGGCTGTGGGAATCAATGGCAATAAACTTACCGCTCACAGGAACTCGTCGGAAGCACGCCTCGTCAGCCACGGTTATGGAATGGTGGAGTCCCTCCAACGCTCGGTCGATGTCCTACAAGGTGTTAACGGCGGGTTGTCGATGATGTGTCTGCCTACCACGCGTCCAAACTGGGCCCAGTTTACGCGGTGGTGGTGCTTGTGCAGACTTGGAGCAGGGGCCACGTTGTAGTCTAGTTCAGCCACCACCGGTCGTTCAAGGCTACCGGCTTGAACAAGCTAGTATTTGACAGGAACAGGTCTAGCGTCGATGGGTTGCCCGCCGGTGAGATAAATGTTGGCTCATTCGAAAACCAAACGGAGTACAGCCCATGCTGCGAGTGGTCGAACAGCAGACGACCGTTATGGTTCTGCTGGTAGTTCCGCCAGGCCTCATGGCGAGCATTTAGATCTCCTCCGACTACGAAGCGGGAACCGGTACGGGTGGACAGGTCCTTCTTGAATTTAGCCGCTAGTCCACTGCTGGCGATGAACTGGACGTATCCAGTTGACGACTCCACCTCCACACCAAGGGCCTCGATGATAGAGGTGCGGATATGGGACAGAGTGTGGTATTTTATTCCTTTTTTGACGACGAACGAAACACCACCCTCCTTGGCGCTGGTGCGATCAAGCCGAATAATGTTGTGGTCAGGCAACCAGAAGCTATCGCCGGACTTTAGATGGGTCTTGGTTAGAAGGCCCACGTCGATGCTGTGCTTGCGGAGAAAGTCGGCAAGCTCAATCTCTTTTGCTCTTACAGAGCAAGCATTCCAGCTGACGATAGTTAGCGGTTTAGACGCCATACTGGATGATGAACTTACCGAGCACTTGGATCTGTTCGGGCTTATTGCGGCACTTACGAAGAGCACCGGACATGTTGACGAAAATTTCCATCAGTTCATCCGCTTATAACAGATCGGAGTTGTTGTTTTGCGCTGTTGGTTGTCTCCAGAATCCAGGGGGGTGGGGGATGGAGAGCTTTGGCCAGCAGAATCGCCAGAAGTTGCTTGAGCGGAATGCACCCGCGAATTCGCTTGCCTTTGCTGAGGAGCACAAAGAGGCTGGAAATCCTCCGTCCGAAATGCCGGGACTTTTTCCTTCTTGCGTCCTGGTTGGTTATAAGTTGCCGCCTGTTTTCGGATGCGTTTGAAGTCCTCGCGTTTGGAGCACTGTCTGTCAGAACAGGTGGCGCATTTTAACGCCACTGCTCCATCCGCAGGGCAGTCAGAAGTGACGTGTTCGTGAGCGCAGTTGCTGCAGCGTGGCTTGATGTTGCAGTTGCGAGTACCGTGTACAAAGTTCAGACATCGTTGGCACTGGGTCACATCGCGATGGCCTCCACGGTACGGCTCCCATCGTACGATGATGGAGTACATTGAGCAAATAGCCTGCAGCGCATTCAGCGTCACCGTTCCCTTCTGGAAGTGCTCCAGGAAAAGACAATCCGGGTACGTCTTCACGTTTTCGTCTCTCCTCGTATTCCGCATTGGACGGCGATTTCGTATTCCGCTTTCGTCCGGAGCATCACCTTAGTGCCGATCCTGCAGAATTCTCGGTTTCGACGGCGTCGCCGAAGTCACCAATGTCGCTGGCGTTCGTCGCGGTAACATCGTCGCGTCCGCTCGTACCATCGAGCTCCTTGGTTCTTCTTCCTCTTTTTCGTCCGCTTCACCGGGACTGGGTTTGTATTCCCAACATCGGTGGGAAGAGTAGCGTACCTATTTGAAATAGGTACACTCAAGCTACCCTCATCACTGTTCTTCTTTTCCGCTTTCTCACGGAGCCTGCTCCGGGAGCGC
Source organism: Ochlerotatus camptorhynchus (assembly GCF_037179485.1). Lineage (NCBI taxonomy): Eukaryota > Metazoa > Arthropoda > Insecta > Diptera > Culicidae > Ochlerotatus > Ochlerotatus camptorhynchus. The sequence goes on from NW_027040522.1 coordinate 549,885, forward strand.
TGCGACACGAAGCGACCAACACTACGCGAATAAACTGCGAATGTTTGGAACAAACTAGGAACTTTCGAACAACTCAACAGAGCGAGCAAAGACCGAACTGTACTGCTTGTCGTTCAAGCAGAGAATGCCGTTTCAACATTGATCAATTGGTCATTGATTTTATTTTTCTAAGGATTCTAGCAGAGTTGCCAGACATTTTTTTCTACTGAAAAATTCATTTGTTGATGAGAACATAGTTGAAGATGCTAATTTCAAATAACAGACTAAAGTGGTAATTGTTATACGATTGATGAGGAGATGAAAGTATAGAATTCAAGAACAACATGTGAAAAGGGCATACAAGCTTTTTGTAAACAAACATTCTTATGCCCTTTTCTCGCCACCCATATGACAACAACGCAAACCATCAACATCACCGGATAGGAGCAGGTTTCCCCTTCCCGATGATGTTGTTAGTTTGCGTGAGCGACCCTCGGTTAGCGAGAAGAGGGCCTACAAAGGTTTGTTTACAAAAAGCTTGTATGCCCTTTTCACATGTGGCTCTTGAATTGATAGTTCCGTTTAGAGTGTAAAAAATTGCATATAGAGAGTAAAAAGCAAGCTAGGACAACTTTAGGAAGGTACAAATCGGTTTTATCATCTCTCTTTACCAAACTCCCCCATTGGAGAGGGATGATAAGGGATATCCCCCCTCACAAACACAACGAATACAAAAGATCATTGACTAAATTAACACCAATAACAGATAGCGTACGATGAGTCTCTGAATATTACGACCATAACTTAACCAGACCATTACTAAATAAATCGAGAAAATTTGGCATTGACATTGTTTTCACCAGCAGAAACAACCAACTTAAGACGAGATTAGGAAACACTAAAGACCCAGTTAATGATTTAGGAAAAGCAGAAGTTTACAACATATCCTGTTCCCAGTGTGACAAAATATACATAGGGCAGACGAAAAGAACTTTAGACACAAGATTTAAAGAATAATTGGCAGAAGTGACAAAAGCTACTAAGAACACGGAAAAAGGATTTTCCTACACAGATTACAGTTTTCTGTACCAACCACTGAAATCATTAGACGGTACTTCTATTAATGCTTTTAGATTAGCTATGAAAGTCCCTCCTACTTGAAAAATTATGCTATAGAACAGTTTATACAACCCCAGTTTTTTGCATAATTCTTCAAGTAGGAGGGACTTGCAATGCTTATCTCTTAGCATAAATAGAGGTACCGTCGAGTTTTTTTCAGTGCTAGGTTCTGAAATTCGACAGTGAGCGTTCAAAAGGGCCTACTTGTAATGTTCGATTCTCTTCATCGATTTTCTGTTTACAGCTAAGCAAAACAATTAATCATTTTGTCAAGCTTCTGCATTCATGTTCCATCAGATGTTACTGCTGTTATTTGCAGTGACATGTATCGGAAACTGCACACAATCTGTTTTCCGTTAATTGTTCACAGAGGACACTGCAGTGCAAAACATGTCTGGTACCTCTATATATCCATTTAGATTAATATTCGAAGTCCCTCCTTTTTTACACATTCTGCACACAAAATAGCTCACCCCTCACAGAATTTCCCGCCAATTTTTATGAATAGGGTGGGGCAGATAGTATCTTTTGCGGAGAATATGTAAAAAAGGAGGGACTTCAAATGTTAAAGTAAATGCGTATATAGAGGTACCAGACATGTTTTGTAGTGTCAGGTACTCTATTTTATAATCTGTGAAAGGGAAATGACAAATCGAGTGTCATCAAAATACATGGCATGTTGAGAGATTGAGGTAGTGAGAGCAAATTTTCTCTCTCAAATTTGAATTTGTTGGCTCTCTGGGGACTGGTAATAACTCACGTTTCTCAGCAACCGCTCAACCGATTTGGACAAACTCGGCGCCAAATGATAGGTCTTGGGGTCCCATTGAACGCTATTGAACGGTTTTGGAATCGGTGAGCCGGTTCCGGAGATATGGCCGGAATAAGATCCGGTGAATATGGGCCTTCACGCTGGATTTAACGGAAAACGTATCAAAACCATCATGCGACACATCAAATTACTACAGAATTCAAAAATAAGATCAATGCAAGTCGTGTTAAGTGTTCCAGACCACATTTGACACAGTTGGACATGTTCCGGGTACCCCGGGGAAGTTGTTTGAATATGAATTGAATTAAAACCCATTAAATCACATTAAAATACGATGGTAAGGTGATTGGTAGCCTCACCAAATAGACTACACCCGGATATATTCCAGGTACCCCCAGGCAGTGGCGTAGCGTCACTGGATGACACGGGGGTGGGGGGCTTGGTCACTGATAATGACAATAAAATAAATAAACTTGAATAAGTAAGAAGGGTCTGATCACACCATAGGTGGATAAATTCGAGTTTTTTAGTTGTAGCTTGTTTAACAATAATTTTCGGAAAAAAAGTGAACAACAAAGTCCTTGACTAATTTCTTTAGATTGTCGTTCACTTTATTTGAACTGAATATGTACCGAAAGCGAATTATTCCCACTTCTCTCAATTTCTATATGGGGATTTTTATCATTTCCTACCAGCGGAACAGCGCCATCTCTGTGGAAAGTGGTCGGACGAAATGATTAATTCAAGTTGAACATTGCATTAGGTCCTAAGTAACACTGACAAGATTCTCTTCGTCGACTTTCTCCTTTAATCCACTCGGCCCAGGTATTTTCAGCACACATATCGATAAAAGAAGTTTTTATCTGGCATCTAATACGACAAACACAACAAGAAACGATTATGTGCTCAAGTTGTTAAGGATGGAACATGGTGAATTTTTACTTATATTTGACAGATGGATATAAAGGATAACAGAGGGATGTTCGAACATCTTAATTTATTTTCGAAGTGTCAAATCAAGTGAAAATTTTCCAAATGGAACACAGCCTTAGTATTTTTCTTATTTGTTCAATCGGTAGATAAAATATGTACCGAGAACTTATTGGAGGGATTCATGGCTAATTAATATCATCTCGATCAACTATGAAATGTTGCATAACATTGATGCAAAATTGTGCACTTCGTTTTTGTGTGTGCATTTATCAGGATCAATCTTATTACCATAGAAAAATTTCAAGAGCACAGATATCAGCTCTCACAAAACTTATAACAAAGAAACTGGAACTTCACGTTTGTTGCAGTCCAGTACACATGGAGTTTTAATTTCATGAGTGATATCACAACCGTCCAAGATTTGTGTCCTAGAAATCTTGAAGTGGTAGGGAATATCAGCCATCATGACGGTCATTGTTGGACGCTTCAATGAATCACTTGAAGAAAGCCTTACTCATATATGATTGTAATTTAGGAACCAAATGAAATAAAATATGTATTCCCATTTTTAAGAGGTCCTGAAATTAACCAAGTTTTACTATGTAGGAAATCCAAAATAGGTACATAGGACCGAAATCATAGGTTACTTCTACTGTATTTTAAATCAATATTTATAAAAAATGCACGAGAATTTCACTACACAGCTTAACGTAGTCTACGTCAACCCTGCGGTCGTGTCTTGTTCACAACACCACCATTTCTTTTTCTTTAAGGCACAAGACTTAGACTCAGTTTGCAAGTAGTAAACGAAATACGTATATGTTATAGTTCAAAGTGATACAAATGTAGTAGAACTAAAAGGAAAAAAAAACGACTAAAAAGGTATACAATTATTACTTAAACGCTCATCAATCAATTTAAACGCTATTTTCAGTTGAAGAAGGTCCACCACCTCCGAATGATGGCGACAAACTATTCAAAACATTTCGTAACCCATTTTTCAAAACCAAAATTAATTACTCTGGAGGTCGCTTAAAAGCTTCACCAAATCGAAAAAAAAACATCAAAACCATGATGACCTTGCAGTTTTCTAACACGAATCAAGTGGGAAGTGCAGTGAACTGATTTGAAAAATTAATAATACAACGTCACGCACGCATTGCTTCGCAGCTGAGAAGTGCCACCCGTCTGGCATCATATATAATTTCGTTTCAATTTTCTTGCTTGGACAATATCAATAGAGCCGCACTTCTACTTACTTTTCCTGCAAATTTGTCAATCTTTCTTCGTAGCATATTCTGTCTCCTGTGGTAGCTTGTCATTCGGTAGATACAGTCCGGAAATAGTTCAATGCTTAGCATCCTTCTAGCAAACAGTTCAAACAATCTAAAAGACATAAAGCTCACTTATTCAAGTTCTGTCAACAGTCACATCCTCACCCATACCCCTCCAAGTTATGAAGAAACTCGTCCTTCCCGTCCCGCTCCAGTACGCTGCTTCCCAAGGTGGTTGCACAGACCATCTCCAGGGTGCACTTGGACGTGAACTGAAACATGTCAACCGTTGATCCATCCTCGCATTTGGCCAACTCTGCCACCATCCGGCGGCTGCAGTCCACAAAGACGGGAACAAAGCTGTTCAGGATTCTTAAATTGAACGTCGGATTCAACGCTTTCCTCTGGCTTTTCCACAATTTGTCTGGAAGAAAATGTCACTTATCCACTCGAAAATGCTTAGAACAAATTTCTGACACTCTTACACTTGGCAGAAAAAATCCCATTCTCCAGTTGCACAAAATCGTAGAAAAATGGCTTCTCCAGACAATCCGAGTGCGACAGCACTTTCTGCATCAAGTCCGGATGGCTAACGCCGATGCACATGAGCGGACCGATCAGCATCTTGAACACCCGGTCCTGATTCCAGAACATTTGCCATAGCAAATCGAATCGTTCCACCTCGTTCTGGACGGCTAAGGTTAGGTCCATCCCCAAGAAGGTTGTCTTAGGGGTGTGCAGTGGGATGTCCCTAGCAAAGGCACGCTTTTGTCGAACAAGCCGGACCAGGCTCAGCGCGTACAAGATGCATGTGAAGGAAAGTAACACGGCAAGAAGGAACATTTTACAGGGAGTGATGATCACTGAGCTGTCGGAAGCATACTAAATCTAAGTGTTATCCAGAACGAGGATTGTGTACTTGGCAAGTCGTTAAAGAACGGTCGTTAATTTTTTGTAAGATTTGGTTTGTTCTTAGCTGAACCAAGCAGTGTGTTAAACTTGCAATCCATCCCGTTTAAATAGTTGTACAACAGTCAGTTTGGTTACATTTCTGAACATTTGACTCAATCCGATAGAATTAGTGACCAAGTGGTATTAAAACAAAATTGCTCCAATAACTTATAAATAGAGTTTACTTGTATTCAAACTATCCATTACAATCTCTATGCTGATAGTAAGACATGACTATGCTGTCAGATTAATTACAGTTGATGAAAAACTTCCCTACTTTAGCTGTTGGTTTTTTGTTCTATCAGCAATGTACGTCAGATTCTTAATCTCTTTATTAGTACCTACAGCGATACGAACCGAGTCAACGACTGGCCGTCCTTGTTGACCATTTGACATTATTTACCAGCAAAAAACAAATACATGTTCCGACATGAGCGCTTGATAGTAAAACCTTCAGCACGGTATGAAAGGTCCATTCTTTTAAAGTGGTCGATGCATTGTAATCTGATGTACACATTCTGATTCATCATTGTCTGATGCAGTAGCTAATTGATATGAACCTTACTGAGACTGAAGATTGTACAAATTGAATGAAGCCTTGTGATTGGTTGTTACTTTACCATGCTTTGCCAGACCGACGATGCAATTCGTATTGCAAAAAAAAATGTTGCAGGTAAAATGTGGTTAATTTTGCCTGTAAATTTGTTTGTGATTTATTTAAAAAAAAGCTCTTCGTGAGTGTTAAAATGGTATCAAATTGTTTCCTCATGTGAAAAAGAAAATTAAATATTAACAAAAAATGAAAATCAGTTATATTTACATTTACACGTAGCGGTGCCAATGGTGTTGTGGTAAGCGTGAATATCTCTCATCCCAGCAGGCCTGGGTTCAATCCCTGTCGGCGCCGCCGGGATGTTCTGAGGCATAACATCTTTGATCACGCCTTCCTTCGTTGGTTACCGGTTCATGAGTTGATGAGGGTTGGTGGCATTGATCTCATCACGGAAAACAAGATCGATGGAAAACAAACCACAGAAAAAAAAACACTTACGCGTAGAATTGGCGTCACGATTTATAATTCAAGGCAAACTATTTCATCATAAAGTCTGGAACGCGCAAAATTTGGTCATCTTCAAATCGGTGTATTTCTATTAAAAATGCATGAAAAACCTGAAATGCTGCATTTGGAAGTTGAGTGTATGTACAATGGTTGCTATGATGAGTTTTCACCGTTTGCTCTCCAGTTTTCAAAATGACGTCCAAGCAAGAGGAGCAGCGTGTCAAAATGTTGCTCGCGCAGCAATAGAATCCGACGTTCTCACTCGCCATATTGGCAAAATTGCTGGATGTGGCCAAACCGACCGTGGCAAACGTTTTAAAAATGTTTGGGGAGCGTCTGTCCCCTGGCGTGCACAGGGTGGGGCAAGGTGGGGGCAATTTCCTCTCCTTTTATAAATAAGATTTTTATTTCCACATTTACAAAATTATGATATAAAATAACTAGATTTCTTGATACCTTGATTAGAAGGTAAAATAACTTCATTTCATAAAACACTGAAAACCTTTTATTGCGCCAATACCTTTAAGATGGTCCCTGAAAATTGCACCACAAAGGTGCATGAAGGGACAAACTTCAATGACATTATTTGGTTGCAATACAGGGCATTTTTGCACCACAGAGGTGCATACAAAAAAAAATCTGGTGTAATTTTTTTCTAATAAAAATAAAAATTGGAAAAATTGAATCACGCTAAAAATTTGGAGGTGCACATTTAACTGAAAATGTCTGGTGGAAAGTTTGCTACACTGCGGAGAATGTAAAAGCAAGGTTAATTCATTTTTCTGGTCCATAATTTGCATCGTTCTGATGAATGCAATGAAAATTTGCAGTATTTTGGTGCATGAAAAGGCAAAGCCTGAAAATTGCACCACAAAGGTGCACTGTGAAACAAACTTCACTGACAATTTTTGGTGCACCGTTCTGGTGAATTGAAAATTTCTGGTGAAAAACTTGCACTGGTTTGGTTAATGAAGGCACAAGCTTTATTTAAAATTAAGCTGTATTGAATAATTCTGGTGGAAAATCTGCAAAAATTCTGGTGAGCGGATGGGAAAGCTTTTTGGAAAAATTTCGGTCTTAAATTTGCATCCATGTGCTGAATGGAGAAACAATCTTTAATAATAATTTCAGGTGTAAAATTTGCACCATTCTGATGATTGGAGGGAAGCTCCTTTACTGAAAATTTATGATAAAAAAATCTAAAAGCTTTATTTGATGGAAAACCTGAAATGCAAGCAAGCTATATTGAAAATGTCTGGTGGAAAATGGAAAAAGGAAATCTGCACCAATCAGAAGCTTGGAAAAGCAATTTTCATTGAACATTAAAAAAATATTCCGAGAAGAATCTCAAATATATTCAATTCTCATGACAGTTCCAAAATATTCCTGGAGAGATTTCAAAGAAAATTCTGCTGATAATTTTTAGTGTATTTTGCAGATAGTTCCAAGACAATTTCGAAAAGAATACCGAGAAACTCCAATTTTGAGTGTGATTTCTAAGGGATTTTCGAGGGGGGCGACACATCTAAATCTCAATTCCAGCTCAACAAATCTCACACTAGCGAATCAAACTTCGAAAAATATTTTTTTGATTTCTCGCATCTACCTGCATCGCGCATCATTTTTTTGCAGGAAATCTTCAAAATCGTCATCAATCTTCTTCATATCTACTCAGCGTGCGCACAGCTAACCACAGCAAAACACAATTTTTCCTGCATCGTAGATAGAGTTAATAGAGTGATTTTAAGCAAAATTTCAAGCGAACTCCGAGGATAATTTCTAGCTCATTCAATTGCAATGTGTTGTGAGAAAAAATCATGAAGAGTTCAAAATATAATTCCAGTGGACATCTGAAAAGAATTTCAAAAGAGCTCTTAGGAGAGTTCTAAAAAAATCCGAGAAGAACCTCAAGGATATTGAATTCTGAAGACAGTTGCAAAGGATTTCTGGGGAGTATTCCAAGAAAATTCTGCGGGTAATTTCTAGTGAACCCTGCAGATAGTTCCTAGATAATTCCGAAAAGACTACACAGAAAATTAAATTTTGGGTAAAAAGAGATTTTGAGGAAAATTTCAAAAAATCGAGTACCAATTATTTCTAGCTCATTCCAGGAACATTTTTTTTGAGGAAATTCTTCTGAAACTCTAAGGGAATTTTAGTTTGAAGGTGTAAAAGTCAAAAAGAGTTACAAAAATAATTCCAGAGGACTTCTGAAAAGAATTTCAAAAGAGCTCATAGAGTGCTAAAAATTTCGAAAAGAACCTCAAGGACTTTTTCGCAATTTTACAAAGTTTAAAGACAGCTTTTGGATTCCCTTATTGAAAAGTGGGAATTAGTTTGCCATTGAACCTTGATCTATTGTTGTCTTACAAATAATTCGCCTAAGAATCTTCTTTGAAAATTTCAAGTCATTTGTTACCGTGGCTAAAAAGTTACAGCTGTTTATGTGCGTTGCAATAAATTCGGGTTTGTCATTTATATCATCTATAAAACATGTTGAATGTTCGGCATCATTTTCTTTCACCCCGACTGACGGTACTTTGGGATTAAATTGCCAACTTCCGCAGTTTGTATTGAAGAAGATGAACCACCACCAGAGCAAAAAATAAATAAAATTAGCTAAATTAAACAGTAGGGAAACAGTGATGGGAGGACAGCACCATCTCCCACGCACTTTGTAGAACTTCCCGTCCCCAGATTAAATGAACCATAGAAAAAAAATTGCCCCTCCATAATTAGATTCCTGTTCACTAGACTGATGCAAAATTTGAAATTTTCGCTCCACAGTGCTCAAACGGCTTCAAAGCAGGTTTACCATATAAACTTGAAAAGGTTTGTGCCACGTCAGTTTCTAACTAAAGTAGTTCAAATTTTGAGAGGCTAAGCAGGACCCAATTTGGAACCGTTTAAGCACTGTGGAGCGAAAATTTCAAATTTTGCATCAGTCTACTGTGTACGCTAGTGTCTGTCGACCGGCAGGAAGCCTGGAAGCGGTAGCAATCGTAATCCGGACGTGGCAACGATGGCGAAGAAGGTGGTGTGGAATCCTAACCTCTCCATCCGGGACGTCGCTGGCAAGCTCAATGCTCTATCAAGCCATACTACTGTGCAGCGGGCCAAGAAACGAGCCGAGTTGTCGACGTTAAGAAGGTGAAGGTGGCGAACCGAGATTACAAATAAAACACGTCGGCAAATCAGCGAGGAGTTTTATACCGCATCAGGAAAAGGGAAGGTGGCTGAAATTTTCAAAATCATCAAACTATCGAAGTTCGAGAAAATATCTCGTCTAGCAGGCCATATGCACGTGTGGTCTAAAAAAGTAATGAAAAATACTACGGGAACCATCAATCAAGAGATCTACGTCCAAGAGTGCCTGGAAAAGCGGCGGCTACCATTCCTAAAGCAACACAATAGACCGGTGCTGTTCTGGCCGGACTTGGCGGGCTGCCACTATGAGAAAAAGGCAATCGAGTGGTACGATGCGAACAACGTGGTTGTGGTACCCAAAGACCGCAACCCTCCCAACAGTCCAGAACTCCACCATATCGAACGGGATTGGGCCTTGGTCAAACGGAATCTAAAAAAAAGCTGATAAATCCATAGAAAACGAGCAACAGTTTAAATCTAACTGGCGTTCGGCGGCGAATAAGGTCGATGAGACCACTGTGCAAATTTAATGGAAGGGGTTAAGCGGAAAGCACGGCAGTTCGGATTTGGCAAACCAAAAGAATAAACGAAATAAATTTCCTCTAAATATATGAATTGAACTACCAAAAGAAAAACAAGAAGATTTTTGTGATATGAATTTGGACGAAAGAAACGATTTTTTTTTGTAGATCATTGGAATAACGCTCTGGCAACTATTCACCCTTTTGTGGTTTATTACAGTTCAATTGTTCATTTCAAAAATGATAGAGTTCTTGGAGCTATTAATGGATTTATTCAAAATTACATTTATGTCAGATGGAGCAGCTGCTCATTATAAGAACAGAAACTTTTTGCCAGTCTATGTAACTTCAAATCAATGCACAAATTGGAAACAGATTGGCATTTCTTTGCAACATCTTATGGCAAAGGTCCCTGTGATGCTATTGGTGGAACTTTAAAACGAATGGAAAAAAGAGCAACCCTTGCCCAATAATACGGAAATACTATTACAACGCCACGAGAGCTCTACGACTGGGCAGTAAAACAAACAGAGAAAAGCATCACAAAATTAAATTTCTGTTATACATCTACTGGGCAATGCGAAAAAATGTCAGAAGAACTAGAAGATTTGAAGAAGACGAAATCTACACATCAACAAAGTTTCATTGAAATCTGAGAGGGTGCTGCCAATTCCTTTGTCGAGTTAGCGTGAAATTCGTTCGCATGCGACCGCTATGAGACCGGCATAATCGCGTCATCTGCCGGTAAAAAATAAATGCTTCGAACGAATTGGATAGCAAAGATTACAACCTCAGAAGAATGGTTTGTGTATTTGCTCATTTGCTCAACGTATAGATAGCTTCCACCTTTAATCGAGCATAGCGCTACCGTATCTGTAGCTTGGATGCTGGCAGAGTTTCCAGTCTTCTTGATATGATGTCTTCACTAAAAGGTTGTTTTCTATAACTTTTTTTAATTGGCATAGGGCGTCCAACAAGATGAAACAGAGGCAGAGGCGTAAGCAGAGGCACTTACGCGAAATCCACGGGAATTTAAGAATCTCCTTCCAACGATACGATCCAACAAATCGAATAACGCAATTCGCAATACTTATTATCTTCCTACAGGATGGTTTTTTAAGAAGGGCGCGTCAATCTCCATGAAACTGTTGGAGTAGAATTCACACCATCACAATCGAATCGGTAGGATAAAGAAAATGATAGTGTTTATTCCCTCCTAGACTCCGGTTGTCATACCACTCCAATCGTCCAGTTCCAGGTCAAATGATACCCTGATGCTCCCTCCCAACCCAGTATTTATTTATATATATAGTAAACATATGCAATGGAGAAATGAAATATATCAGAACATTAAAATACGTAATAATGAAAATACATTTATATGGATAAAAAAAAAACTGGTATTCCGCAATGAAAATAATAATTATTTTACATACAATATGATGCAGCTCCATGTCTCCTCAACTCCCAATAAGGAAGATGTAACCCTGAAATTTCCAGGTTATATTATGCAAATAAATATTTTTAGCTAGAATGATACTTGATATGTTTGTGTTGTGTTATGTTGTGGGAGAGCTTGGGATTAAACCCATGATGTTCTGCTCATTAAGCAAAACCGATCCCTCTAAGGTTATCGAGCATCTCAAAACCAAAACACTAGATGGCAAAACATGATTAAGCCCTCACCTGGTATGTAATGAACAACAGAAATACGCGATAATTCATATATATTTCAGCATATGATGCAATATCACAACTGTTGATAAAAGGAACGGATCCCATCTTATTTAAGACCTGGATGACCTGAAATGTGTGTAACCGGGTTAATACTTATTTAAATGTAATGTAATACTGAAAATACGTTATAATGCCATGTAACAATATACAATAAACACAAGATTTTTACAAAACAGATAATGAACGATTCAGATTTCTTTTCAAGCTGACACTATGCTTCCCTGGAGCCGCTCATAATAGCTAACATTAAGAATTAAGTATAATAAAATGTAATTTACAATAATATTAAATGATGTAAAGTCAATAATGAAAGATATGTAGTACTATAAACACTATACAAATAGGATAACCAATAGCTAGCTTAGCTTAGATTGACTGCACTCCGTGATTGATCAGAATCAGTGAAATTGTACAATGAATCAATTGAATGGGGCTGGGAGTGGCCGTCCATTCTCATTGTACAAGTTTCAGTGACTCTATATGTTGTAGATCAATAACGGCGCCGGCCACGTCCTTGCAATCAGGTGGGAGTAGGGAAGGAATATTAGAGTGACCTTTGTTGTTTGTGGGCCGTGTTTACCTCTGCACCCCAACAAAAGACACAGAAAAGGAGATTTTGTTAGTAACTTGGGTTCGTTGGATCAGGATTCACCTTGATAAGTGATGCGACCATGGTTTTAAATGAATCAGTGTTATCATGCATTATACTTGGATTTGCCCGAAGCCAAAACCAAATGGTGTATCATTGGGCCTTATTACGGGTGTCACTACACGGTGATAAGCAAGTGATACTCAGAATAAGAGCCGTGATTACCGTACAAATCAAATGGGAATCACTTCACCGTGACGACAAGTGACAACTTTTCACCGTGATGTGACATCCGTAATAAGCCCCATTATAATATAAATCTGAAGACGATCCATCATCGAAATGCTGAAAATGAACTTAGAGCATGAGCATGAGCAAAATTGATCGCCCGCGACTGCCAACACCAAAGAGCTGAAAACCAATTCAAACAAATCAAATCAACAGACAAAACCAGGGTGAAAGCTGTAAGAGTGAATCATTACAGTATAAATCTAGTGATGTTCCGTCATCAAAGAGCTGGAAGAAAACTCAAATAATTTAAATCAATAGATCCAGTCTGAATGAAGGCTGCAAAAAGAGAATAATTATACAGCAACGACCCCATTTTTTCAGCTAGCAAAGTATGTGTATCTTAAACATTCATCTTGAAGGAGGAAGGTATGAAATTACAATTATGTCGAATTATTGAAAAATAACAGTCTGATGCGCGGAGAGATTGACAGGATCGGGTCATAACTGTAATGTGAATATTAGGAAGATTTATCATCATCAAACTATTCTTGAATTGACCTGGAAGAATGCTTGTGAATAATTGTTATACAGATAAATTAAATTGATAAACTAAATGGTTCAAACAACAGAGAATATTTTAAGTTGATTTATTCAAATTTAAAGACAGTTGTCCTTGCTGCTGTGCCGTTCCCAAGAAACACGGAAGTTCTACCAGAAGCTCAACGCATCCCGCAACGGCTTCGTGCCGCGAGCCGAAATGTGCAAGGATAAGGACGGGAGCCTCTTGACGGACGGACGTGAGGTGATTGAAAGGTGGAAGCAGCACTTCGATGCGCACCTGAATGGCGAGGAGAACGTAGGCACGGGAGACCAGCGCAATGGAGGAAACGACTACGTTAGTGCAGCAGAGGACGGAACTGACCCAGCTCCCACGCTGAGGGAAGTTAAGGATGCCATTCAGCAGCTCAAAAACAACAAAGCAGCTGGTAAGGATGGTATCGCAGCCAAACTCATCAAGATGGGCCCAGAAAAGTTGGCCACCTGCCTGCACCGGATGATAGTCAGGATCTGGGAAACAGAACAGCTACCGGAGGAGTGGAAGGAGGGGGTAATCTACCTCATTCACAAGAAAGGCGACCATTTGGAATGTGAGAACTTCAGAGCGATCACCATTTTGAATGCCGCCTACAAAGTGCTATCCCAGATCATCTTCCGTCGTCTATCACCTAAAATGACCGAGTTCGTGGGAAGTTATCAAGCCGGCTTCATTGACGGCCGATCGACAACGGACCAGATCTTCACCGTACGGCAAATCCTCCAGAAATGCCGTGAATACCAGGTCCCAACGCATCATTTGTTCATCGACTTTACGACAGTATCGACCGTACTGAGCTATGGAAAATCATGGACGAGAACGGTTTTCCGCAGCTGAGCTGATCAGACTGATCAAAGCAACGATGGACGGTGTGCAAAACTGCGTAAGGGTTTCGGGTGAACTATCCAGTTCATTCAAATCTCGCCGGGGACTGCGACAAGGTGACGGACTCTCATGCCTACTCTTCAACATCGCTCTAGAAGGTGTAAAATCCGGTCAATTTGTGTGCTTTGCGGACGACACGGACATTATCGAAAGAACATTTGGAAAGGTGGCCGAACTATACACCCGCCTGAAACACGAAGCAGCAAAGGTCGGACTGGTGGTGAGTGCGTCAAAAACAAAGTACATGCTAGTAGGCAGAACCGAACATGACAGGATTCGTCTAGGAAGTAATGTCAGATAGACGGGGATACTTTCAAGGTAGTGGAGGAATTCGTTTACCTTGGATCCATAATGACGGCTGACAACAATGTGAGTCGTGAAATACGAAGGCGCATCATCAGTGGAAGTCGTGCCTACTACGGGCTCCAGAAGAAACTAAGGTCAAAAAAGATTCACCCCCGCACCATATATACTATGTACAGAACGCTAATAAGACCGGTGGTCCTCTATGGACACGAGACATGGACTATGCTCGAGGAAGACCTGCAAGCACTCGGAGTTTTCGAGCGACGTGTGCTAAGGACGATCTTCGGCGGTGTGCAGGAGAACGGTGAGTGGCGGCGAAGAATGAACCACGAGCTCGCTGCACTCTACGGCGAACCCAGCATCCAGAATGTGGCCAAAGCCGGAAGGATGCGATGGGCAGGGCATTTTGCAAGAATGCCGGGCAACAACCCTGCAAAGTTGGTGTTCGCTACTGATCCGGTTGGCACAAGAAGGCGTGGACCAGGTAGAGCGTGATCTAGCGAGCATTGGGCATGACCGAGGATGGAGAGCGGCAGCCGCAAACCGAGTATTGTGGTGTACTATTGTTGATTATGTCTTATCTTAAATGTGATGTTGTACAAATAAATGTATGTATGTATGTATGTCCTTGCCAGTTTTTCTAAACATATTTCTTCAAGTAGGGCCTTTCAGATGCTGCCTCAAGAAAATTTTTAGCGATCCAAGTACATGTGATATAAGCATTTTAACAATAGATGGTTTAATGGACAAAATAATCTATAACTTTTTAACGTTAAGACTTACCAACATGCTTTGCTCAGCATAAATGAGAGCCGCTATTTGCTCTACAAGTGTTGTGGGATCTATTTTCTAAAAATAATTGTTCAAAAAGTTTATTAGGGACACCCTAGCAAAATAAATTATAAATATAAATATAAATTGCTCTAAAACAGTCAACTAAAGGGTAAGTTTAGTAGTGATTTGAACAAACATGCGTGAAATAATATTTTCAATAACTTTGCCGAATAGGGAAACTACCTTTAACAAAAAAGTTACAATCTGGAATTGGATTTAAACGAGGACCACATTAATCAGTTTTTTGCTTAAAAGAAGCATGATATAATAACAAACAACTTCTTTGAAGATAGAAGAAATGGATGTAGTGTCGGCCTATATGCCCCAAATTTGGGCCCATACATGAATTCAGCAATCGACTAAATTTTCAATAGCGACCAAAAATATCCATAAGTACACGCAAACCAACAATCTATTACAATGAATGTTAGTTCCGTTTCCTATCATCCTCTGTTCATGAACATCGCAGCGAATGTTTTTTGTCTATCTACGCTTTCGACTATACCAGTAAGCTTGTAGAACGACGCACATGGAAGAACATTGTAGAACGACGCACACACTTGCCTCGAATCTCTCCAGCAGAAAAAGTATACGAGGTCGAGTATGCGAGACAATGAGCGCTTCGTGTTTGCTTTTAGGCTATCCAATTCAGAAGCATGGAGAGAGCAGTGGAGAAAGCACAGGTCTGTTAATCGCAACGTTCGTGGTTCGGGTTCAGTCGGCGATCTGTTTCCTATTTTTTTCGACATAATTAATTTCTCTCACTAATACACTCTACATTTCTCGGTCTCAAATTTTCTTGCATTGGACCGCAGCTAGGTATATCGCATCCTCGGTTCATGCGGTCTCCACTAACATCCTCTGATGATGAATCCCACCTAATTGTAAGCGAATCTTACATTCCCCGGTTGGGTGTACCGTCCCAATGACGCGTTTATCTAGATAAAATTGATAAATAGCAGATTTTTAACGATGGGCCCAATCTGAAATCCATAGGCAAACATTAGAGCAATTTCCCCTATCAAGCATTAAAATCAACAAGAACGGAGAAAACAATTATCTCATGCTAACTTCTCGATTTGAACCATACACGGTAAAAAGTTATCACATCTAATCCAAATGCTCTTGCACTTGACTCAGTCCGGGAAAATTAGTGCATGGTGTTTGATGGAGTTGACCAATGATGCCAGGATTGCAGAATGATTTTTTTATTTTAATTTTAATTTGATTCAGAGTTTCTACCGCAGTTTAGCACATTGTACTTCATTTTTGCTTGACATAATAAAAACAACCATAAACAAACAAGAACATCCATCTCTTAAAGCACGCCGTGGACCTTATTTTCCAATTTTCCTTTCGCAAATATAAACAATTAACAACGCCATTGACGTCAACATGTGATCCCTCTGTCCTTTTTATTCCACGATTGCTACTGTCAAATCAACCAATTAGCAACTGGCTTGAATTTGAAAGCAAATTGGCTCTGAATCACTACCCGATTGTCAAGTCCCGTCCCAGGACTCAGTCTGTTATGCGGCACTACGAATCGAAGTGATTTATCATTGATTTTCAAGTTATTTACGTTTGGAAACAAAGTGATTTGTCGTTGAAAAATATGTACTGTATGACAGCTTTATATCAAAATGATTATCATTTGAATCGGCACCACTGTTTTCATCCATTGAATTTGATTGGTTTTGCTTTTGGAAGCAAATGTCAAAAACGCCCATGACAAACATTACTCGCGAAGATGGCAAATCAACAACAAATGAAGTCAAGCGAGAGAAGCGATAATTCTCCACCACCACCCGAAATAATTTGCGTTCTAGAGCGTGAAATATACGAAATTATTGCTGTAGTCAATAATAGTGTATTACACAAATAATTTCGATAGCAAAACAGTGTCAAACTTATTGAAATTTATTGCTCAATGTCTCGCCATGCTTCAACTAAAAGCCTTGCGATGTTGTTCAATGTCACTTGAAAACATGTGACCTGGGTAGGAATATAATATGGTCATATTCTGAATAACATATCACAAGGCTTTCAGTTTGAACAAGGCTGTTTATATTTATTCAAATCAATTTTCAGCAAAAATTAAATCCAAGGATAAATTATTTAAAGTTTAAGTGATAGATTTTTAACATCAGTATGGTTGACATTTCGAGTTCAAAGCACAGCACATCAAAAACAATGTGCAATACAATCTAAAATGAAGTGATTTGCTGTAGATTTCATCATGCTTCGATATGATCTCTTCCAAGGGATTTGCACATCGAATTGCAATGTTTGGCAAGTAGTGCAAACAGCAAATCATTTTACATGAACATGATGTCCTTTCACCGTGTAGTGCACTGTGCAACGCGGGCAAGATAGTCGTCATCATTGACATCACCGTTCCACTGAACCGTTACCAAGAAGAAACTCATGGTCACAAAATCTCCAAACACTGTCCATTGGCCGTGGAGTTGAAGGAATTGTGGGGATTGGTAGGATTGATCAAAACAATCAAGTACAGCTTTAATGCGCACCCGATTACACATGCAGATAATTAATTAATCGCAACTTTTGTCGTTATTTCTGTTCTCAAAACGGTGCAGCTCAAGCGACACGACTCAACCGACCTACATGGCGTTGAATGTAAAATCGTTTCCAAGTGAGACCACACCAAGCCAATGATACTGATTTTATGAAATATGCACTGTTATGCTAGCAGACCAATGCGATTCGACCTTTGCATCCGCTTTACACATTTTCTTCGCTGACTTCATTCTCTAATTTAGGAAACTGTCATTGTCATGGTCATTGTCATGGCGGTGAAACTTTTGGAGCTAGATAATCATCACGCAAGCATGAAGTTTAGCTATTGGTGTTACTAAAGCTTCGCAAGTGTACTAAAAGACAGTTGGATTTAAACTCTCGATCTAATCACTTAGATTGGAGCACGTATTCTAGTAAATCGCTCGGCCAAGATGATCCTTTTCTTGCTGCTAATCAGCGTCGTATTGGCGTACTTTGTGATCCGAAATCACTTCAGAAGAAGACAATCATTTGCCAACGACCTGCCGCAGGATGTTCCGGAGAAATCATTTCTAGGCTTGAACTACACGCTGCTGAACCTAAATGATGAAGAACGATTCGAGCTGTTGAACAAGATTTTCCTGCAACATGATCGACTGTTCCGGATGACGATTGGCCCTATGTTGCTTCTGGGCGTTAGTCATCCAGATCTGGTGCAGAAAGTCCTGTCCCATCCGGATTGTCTGGAGAAACCCTACTTCTATGACTTTGTGAAATATGATCAGGGAATCTTTTCTGCGAAATGTGTGTTTAAAGAAAATATTAGTTTTTTCGGAAAGTTGGTTTATTGATTTGTGGTTAATTTTAGTCAAGCTGTGGAAAAGCCAACGGAAGGCGTTGAATCCGACGTTCAATATGCGGATTCTGCATAGTTTTATGCCGATTTTTGTGCAGAGCAGCCGAAAGATGGTGAATGAATTGGACCAGTGCAAGGCTGGTGAATCCATCAACATGTTCAAGTATACGTCCCGTTGTGCGCTGGAGATGGTTTGCGGGACGACGCTTGGTACTGATGTGTTGGAACGGGACGGAAAGGATGTGTTTCTGGAATCGCTGGAACAGTGAGTTGTGAATGAGTGAACATGATTTCATAAGAAATGATGGTTTTTTCGTGCAGATTATTTACCTGTGTGTCGAGACGCATGCTGAGCATTCACCTTTACTCGGATATGATCTATATGTTGACTCCGCATTATTGGATAGAACGTAATGCTCGAAGACAGTGCAGAATATTCACCAAAAAGGTAGAACGCTTTCTTGTCGTTTCTTTTTCGCGGTAGCTACATTTAACGGAATTATTCTGATTCTATAGATTCTTCAGGAAAAGAAGGAAGCCAGACATGTTTCAGCCCCCACATCTCCCTCGGATTCTGACCCCGAGGCGGACGATTTCAAAAAACCTCAAATTTTTATCGAACAACTTCTCTCCACGAAGGAGAGCAGCCGACCGTTCACCGATGAGGAAATTTTCCAAAACGTTTTTGTAATTATGGTCGCGGTACGTTCTCTGATACTTCAGCCATTTTCTGCATCAAACTAACCGAACATCTCTCTCTCTCTCTCTCTCTGTAAATTCAAAGGGTAATGACACATCTGGACTGGCGACGGCTTACACCTGCCTCTTCTTGGCCATGTATCCGAACCTGCAGGAGAAGGTCTACACCGAAATCATGGAACACTTTCCAACCGAGGACGCTGAAATCAACGGCGAATCGCTCAAACAGCTTGAGTACACGGAAATGTTCATCAAGGAGGTGTTGAGACACTGCCCAGTGGCAGCCAACATTGCTCGGGAGTGTATGAAAGACATCGTAGTGGATGGCGTTCGCATTCCGGCTGGGAATCTATTTATCTTCACATTTTGGGCCATGCACCGAAGGAAGGATATCTGGGGACCGGATGCAGATAGGTTTGACCCAGATAATTTCCTTCCCGAACGTTGTCGGAATCGGAATCCAAATGCCTACATGCCGTTCAGTGCGGGTGCGAGAAATTGTATCGGTGAGATTTTAGAGTGGGACAATTGTTGTGGAAATGGGTAATTGAATATTAATTCCGATTTACTATTTTAGGTGCACGATACGCAATGATTAGCATAAAAGTGATGCTTGTTTACATCGTGCAGCGATTCAAGCTGCATACGACATTGAAACACGCTGAGTTGAGGTACAAGTTTGGAATCACGTTGAAGCTGTCAACGAATCATTTGATTCAGCTCGAGAGGCGAAAAAATGCTTATTAAATGTAAGGACTGTTCAAGTTATAAAACGGAAACAAACTTTCAGTTACAACGTTTTTGTTTGCCTACTTAGCTTTATGCTTTCTTCGGCAAGCAACTTAGAATAAATAATTATCAATAAATGTGAAACAGCATGTAGTTTTTACAAAACTTTAAATCACATGTGCTCAAAATGCAATTTTGGAATTTTTGTCAAACCAGATTTTTTTTTAAATCAGCCAATTGGGCTTCTTAAGCATTTTACGTTAAGTTATTTGTAGTTCTTGTCTGACTGAGGATGACACTTAGAACACTCTTGGTTCCTAGGGTCTTGGTTATCCCTCTTGGAAGTCTCTAGAACTCCTTTTTGATTCTCCAACACCTTCTGGTTGGTTGTTCTAGAACCACAATGATGATTCATTCCTGACAGTCTTCACGGTACAACATGTGTGTAAAGTAAACGAATGTTTTGCACTAACTTGTTCTCCGCTTGTTATGTGCGAATATGTTCAACCCCAGTTGTACACAAGTTTGAACTCAAGTACAATGCATTGCAATGAACAGGTTTATACCCATGTGAAAACTCATGCGCTTATGCTCATATGACAGACGGCTTGCATAAAGAGCATGTAGCCTTTGCTCCATGCTGTAAATATTAAATTAGTCATAAATAAAATTTGCACGAAATAGATCTAATCCATACGCCAAAAACTATGCCAGTAGCGAAACGACACTAGCTGATTTACGTTAAAATTGGAATGCCTCGCGAGTAACGCCACTCGACCTTGCGTAGTTTCTCCCAAGGCCGAATCCAGGGAAACCTTCGGGAAATTTAGGGAAAGAGAGAGTGTGGCTACACCCGACTTTGAACGAAGGGCCAACGATCAGAATAATCTCTCGCATTACCGATCTCGTTCGAAGAAGTTCGCGGGAAAATCGAACTTCCGTTAAGTTCGGCCGAGGTCACTTTCCCTAATCTGAGGGTCACGGTTTCGCTTCACTTTCGTCCGAACCGCAGCTTACAGTGGAAGTGTGTCGTTTTGTTCGCGTTAATGTATAGTCTTGTATAGTGAGTGAAAACAACGTGGTTTTACTTTGTATTTAAATTCTAATTTATCGTTGATTGTTTAGTTATAGCAAATCATAAGCTAAATGTAGTGTGCGGCATAGGTTAGATTTTGTGTGCATAGAAAAACAATCTAGGCCAGGTAATGTGCTCGTCCAACAACATTTGTGCTTTGTGCTGAATATTAATTTCAACAGCCGACGACTACATCCAACTTCCGACGACATCACCTGCTTTCCCGGGGCGAAAGATCCCGGCAACCGTCACCTTGTCCGGTGGGAAGCGATTAAAATTCTCATCGCGTATCGGGGCTTGGTGGATACCAACTGCCATTGTTGGAGAGATCACCGTCCACCCACGTGGAAATCGTTGGCCGTCCAACGGTCGAACATCACCGTCGCTGCCGATAACAGCAGCGCAGCAAACAACAGCCATAAAAACCAACTGGTGAGTCCGTTCCAATTTCTTTGTTGAGTGTGGCGTCCGGCGAGGGCGCCAGCAAGACATTACACTTCGAATAAAGTGGGGAGTTACGCCTTACGCCTTTTACTGAAAATTGCCGAACAGTGGCATAGCAAATGTTCCGAGTCTTCCTTTTCTATGCCACAGAAGCGACATACATCATCTTGAAGTTTTCTAATCAGCTTCAAGTGATAACGGCTCGGACAATGACCTGTATATATGCTATGATCTTTCTTAGAAAGTTCCAAGATTTTGTGGGTTACAGAATTTTTGGATTAATGAATCGCTTTGACTGCCTAGCAATGGAAGTGTTCTTCCAGTTTTCCTCCACTTTTGAAGATTCCCACGCTTTTAGCTCCATTCTAAGAGATGCAGCCGTAGGCGTAGAGATGAACTAGCCAACGGCTAAAAATCTCTCTAATAAATTTAAAAAAAAAAAAAAAAGATTCGCCGATAAGCCACACAAGGGCTCTGGCCCTATGAACTTATGAGAAAATCCGAGTCTTGCTAGTGCATCAGCTCTTTCACTTCCGTCAATCCCGCAATGACCAGGAATCCAATATAAGTTGACTTGATTCTGACAAGACAATTTTTGAAGTGATTGAACACACTCCCAGACAAGTTTGGCCATCTGACTATAGGAACCAACGTGTCTATCTCTGGGACTGGACTCCTGCTCCCACTTGATTGTTCAATCTTGAACCATCTGTATAAAAAACAATCGATCCTGGACGAAGAATCGGACCACCAAATTGCCATGAATTACGCCCAGGGTCAAATACTTGAAAAAGTCGATTGAAATTGTATCTCTTCTCCATGCAGTCTTCGTTGTTCTTTACTAGAGAGTTGATACTAACAGTTTTTAGAATCCTAAGATTTCCTCTAAGGTCTCCTTCAAAGAGTTTCACTGACCTTGTAATCCTTAGAGCTCTAATTGTAAAAATTGATGCAATGGTAGCATACAAAGCCAAGCATTCAATGCCTTCGATGGTGTACTTCTCATTGCACCTGTTATTGAGAGAGGTGATAACCTTTGGAGTTTTTCAAACTTTCTCTGATCAATACTCTTTTTTGTTTTTGGCCACCAGACCAATGCACCATAAGTAACCCTGGGTTTCACAATTGCCGAGTAAATTCTATGGATCATTTTCGGTTTCAGTCCCCACTATTTACCGAATGTTCTTTTGCATAGCCATAGATCATTAGTAGCTTCGTTTATTGCCTGCTCTAGATGCATGTTCCAATTAAGTTTACTATCAAGGATTACTCCAAGATATTTGACAGCATTAGAAAGTTCTAAAAGTGTGCCTTTCAATCTTATGATGTCTGAGGTAAATTTCTTCCTTCGCGTAGATGGCACAATAGTACTTGAAGAAGGATTTTTTTTGTTTATTAATTTATTTGATAAGGCTCAAACGAATTAACATTACAGAGCCGAGGATTCTTGATCACTATACAATACATCTTAAAACTATAGTCAAAAGGTACAACACAATAAACACTTTATCTTCCGTTATCCAAAAAGCCTCCTCCATCAGAACTGGAGCCACTTCCTGTGGTTTCATTGTATGGCAGTTACGCCATCGTGGGGCAAAGCGCTTCCATTGCAGCAATGGACGTAAAACGTGGTCAACACTCACACACTCATCACGAAACGGTTGCTGTCCAAAGTCGACGAGGCATCGACCGAAAGAACTGCTGATGAAGAACAATGAGGAGGACCACACAATGGTTGCTGCCGAGAAAACAGGCGATCGCGTGGCACACATCGAGAGTGGCCTGCTTTTGTCGACAGCCGAGTGAACACTGAGAAGGATTTATGTTCAATCCTTCCCTATCACACTATGATGAGACAACATTTAAGGTAATTTGTATTCTGTTAGCGACAATCATATTTGCCACGTACAATTATGACTGTATCATCTGCGAAGCCAATTATTTCAAAGCATTGAACTATTAATTTTTTGAGAAGATCATCAACTATTAAAGATCACAATAGAGGTGATAGCACGCCACCTTGCGGGCATCCATAGGTTGCTCTTACACTGAGGAGTGAGCTTCCAAGGTTTGCTGATATTTCTTTTTTTGATAACATCTCATTGATCCAATTTACAATGCTTTGATCGAAACCACGTTTCATCGTAGCTGTAGTAATTGAATCGTGATATGAATTATCGAATGCACCTTCAATATCAAGGAATGCAGGAAGTGAAATTTTTTTGACTTCAAAAGATCTTTGTAGTTTTGTAATAACTATATGAAGTGCTGTTACTGATGACTTACCTTACTGGTATTCAAACTGATTTTTGCTCAGAGGATTTCTTACTAGATATGATGACTTTATGTGTTCATCTATTTTTTTTTTTTCATTATTTTTAGCATAATAGACTATAAGCTTACTGGGCTGAAGGATCTTGGTGAAGTTTTATCTTTTTTTGTTAGCCTTGGGGATAAACCTAGCCCGCACTTGTCGCCACACTGCCGGTATGTAGCTTAATATTTGGCTCTCTTGAAATAGCTTTTTTAGAATAGGAGTTAAAACCGCTTTTCCCTTCTGTGGTATTACAGCAATAATTCCATCCCTACCAGGTAACTTGAAAGGTTCAAAGGAGTAAATCGCACATTCAGCTTTTCTTTCAGTAAATGTTTTGTTGGCATAGGGGAAACATCAGGTCTTGTTCTGTCTAACTCAGTCGTTTCATTAAATATTTCATGAATAGTCGTCCTGGTTTCATCGATACCACTTGTTGTTGTCGTTGCGTTTTGGTCTTCGTTTGAATTGATAATAGAACATGGAAAATGCGTTCTCATCATCAGCTCTAACGTTTCATTTGTAGAAGTAGAAAAAGTACCATCCTCTTTTTTCAAAGTACCCAGCCCATTTTTTTTTTCATTTATCTTTATTAAAGAGACTTCCAGCCCTGGGCTGGTTCGTCTCCGTCCAGCCCATTGGAATGATCTCTAGCGAGTATTTTCTGCAACCTAGCAGTTGCTGGAGTATTTTCAATGTTCTCACATGTATGGCTCCAGTGTATCCTCTTTGATCTCCATATTTCCTGATTATAAGCGGTGAGGGATTTCTTATATTTTTCCCACTGTTTTGTTCGTTTAGCCCTGTTGAAAAGCTTCTTTTTACGAAGTTTCTGTAGCCTGTTGTTCCACCAAGGTACATCCCTGTTTGTAGAGCTTTCCTTTCCGATGCAACTCTCATAAAAGGCATGTTGGATCAATTCGGAAAGTTGTTAAGACCTGTTCTCGAATTCTTCACAAGTGTTTGACCTAATTACTAACGTGTCTCTTCCTGCCACTAGCTCTGAATCATATAACTCCAAGTCTGTTTTCCTAGGATCTCTAAAAATTCATGTGAGCTGTTGAACAACCTCATATTCAAATAATATTTGCTTTTGATCAGACAAAGATATTTCTTGGCATGTATTTTTGATTTTGTCCGAGATTATTGGACGACACATAGTCAAATCAAGAACTTCTTGTCTAATTGCATTTATAAAGGTTGTCATATATGTCTATGTCATTGTGAGAAATATAATCTAAAAGGTACTTACCTCTGGTATTCATTTCCGTGCTAGCCCATATCGGGTTCTGAGCATTTGCATCACAGCCAATTATTAATGCCTTATTTTGTTTCTTGCAGTATGAGACAAACGCCGCTACTTCTGATGGAGGTACATCTCTCAAGTCTCCGGGAAATTATCAGACGATCTTCAGCTTAATAATGTCCGTCGGAGACAATATCAAAGAACACGCGATCCTGCCATGAAAGTTATCTGGCGGGATTTGCAAAAACAAATTAAAAAGCGATTCTCTGCCCTCAGGAACAAAACCTTTGAAAATAATGTTTCGAAATTAGACCCGAGCTCCAAACCCTTTTAGAAATTCACAAAAAAATTGGATAAACCTCATAAGCCTATTCCAGCACTTAAAGAAGGTGCTAAAAATTTTATCACAAATGCGGAAGAAGCTCAAAAACTTGCTAAGCAGTTCGAGAGTTCCCATAATTTCAGTTTGGGTCTTACTAGTCCTGTTGAGAATCAGGTTGCTCGGGATTATCTGAATGTTTTCTCTCGGGAAAATATTTTTGATGATTCGTGGGGGACTGATTTGGACGAAGTAAGGTCTATAACTAAAAAGTTCCAGGTGATGATGGAATTTTCTATTTCCTCATCAAAAAACTCCCAGAGAGTCCCTTCTTGGTAAAATTAATGAACAGATGTTTCCATTTGGCATACTTTCCAAATAAATGGAAAAATGCAAAAGTTGTTCCATCTTTGAAGCCGGATTAAAATCCAGCTGTAGCGTCTAGCGTACAATTAGTTTGCTTTCTTCAATAAGTAAACTTTTTGAAAAGATAGTTTTAAATAGAATCCGATCAAACAAATCTGAAGGCTGCTCAACTGGAGTTGCTCTTCTATACATTGAAAAAGCATTCGACAGTGTTTGACATGAAGGTTTGATTGCTAAATTGAAAAAGTGTAATTTTTCACTCTATATTATGAAATTAGTTCAAAATTATTTAACTGACAGAACACTGCAGGTAAATTATCAACTACCTGTTAGAGCAGGAGTTCCTCAGGGTAGCATTTTTGGGTCTATATTGTATAACATTTTCACTTCGGACCTCCCTGATTTGCCTCAGAGTTCCCACAAATCTTTGTTCGCTGATGACATAGGCATTTCCCTAAAGGAAAAAGTTGTCGATTTATTTACAGCGAACTGCAGAAAAGTTTTGATATTTTCTCTTCTTATTTATAAAAATGGAAGATTCTCCCAATGCTTCCAAACACAACTTATAATATTTCCACATAAGCCTAGAGCTTCGTTTTTGAAACCAAGTAGTAGTCACATAGTCACTATGAACGGAGTTCCAATTTCTTGGTCAAGTCAAGTGAAATATCTGGGATTAGTACTTGATCAAAAATTTACTTTTAAAGATCACATTGAAAGCATTCAATCCAAATGTAACAAATCTCGATAACTTTTTTCAAAGGGACGTATCAGCTTTTGTAAACAATGCATTTGATCGTCAATTTGGTGTAACTGGTAGCTCGCCCACGCATGCTAACACTACCATCAGATAAGGCAAATTTTCCCCTACCTGCTAGTGGTGTTAGTAAGCGTGTGCGAGCTACCAGTTGCGCCAAATCGGCGATCAAATGCATTGTTTAGAAATCTGATACGTCCCTTTGAAAAAGTAATCGAAAAATATATAAAATGTTTGTATCCTCTGATAAACAGGAAATCCAAACTTTGCCTGACGAATAAACTTCTAATATTTAAACAAGTTTTTTGACCGGCCATGCTTTACGCTGTGCCAATATGGTCTAGTTATTGCACTACCAGAAAAAAAAGCCCTTCAAGTGGATTCAGAACAAAGTTCTGAAGATGATTTTGAAGTTACCTCCCTGGTACAGTACCACCGAGGTACCGTAAAACGGGGTAACATTGATAGTTTTTCAAAGTATAAAGGGGAAATGTCTCTAATGTTATTTTTTATTTTATTTTTATTTAATACATCCATCTGACAATAAGTCTTAATGAACCAGAAGCCATAACAAATACTAAATGTATCTGGAGTTAATAATACGTCTCTGGAATTGAGCAGCAGGTTCCCCAAACTCGAACAACTCTTCCACTGTAGAAAACGTGCGAATCATACTCGTAACAGGTTCATGTTGTCCAAAAGAAGAGCGGTGTGAGTCTTGACGCAATAGGAACGTTGAGCGTAGAAATCTGCTTGGCGCACGAAAGTTCAAGCAAGAGAGTAAGTGGGTAGAGTCAATTTCACCACTTAATAACTTCGCGACGAATGTTGCCTGTTGAATTTGTCGCCGTCGTTGTAACGTGTCCATGCTTAGCAAGCGACATCTCTCAGCATACGGAGGTAAGTTTAGTGGATCTCTCCAAGGAAGTTGTCTTAATGCTCGACGAATGAATGTTTTTTGGATACGTTCTATTCTGATGTTCCAGGAAAGTTGGTAGGGAGTCCAAACAACAGATGCAGTCTCGATAATCGGACGAACGAGTGAACAGTACAGTGCTTTTAAACAGTACGGATCCGAAAAATCTCTTGAGATTCTTGATATAAAACCAAGCTGACGATTAGCCTTAGTGATTACCATTGAACGGTGTAAGTCAAACGTAAATTTAGGGTCCAGCATTACACCTAGGTCGCTTACTTGTTCTACTCTTTCTAGTACAAATCCATCAATTGAGTAATCGAATACGATTGGCGTTCTTGTGCGATTAAATGTCATGACCACACATTTTGATATACTGACGGAAAGCTTGTTTAAGCGGCACCAATCAACAAATTGGTCTAACATTGCTTGGAGCTGACGGCAATCCTCGACGTTCTTGACAACAATGTATAGTTTGAGATCATCGGCGTATATGAGCACACAACCACTCGGCAAGAGGAGCGTCACATCGTTGAAGAAGATTGTGAACAGCAATGGTCCTAAATTGCTGCCCTGGGGAACACCGGAGGTTGCAGCAAATGGTGATGAAGTGCACGAACTCAGCTTGACACGAAGTGTTCTGTTGGAAAGATATGATTTCAGCCAATCAACCAAACCATCCGAAATTCCCAGGCGAGACATTTTCCGAAGAAGAATACCATGATCGATGCAATCGAATGCCGCTTTCAGATCGGTATAAACGGTATCAACTTGAGCCCTATTTTCCAAGTGATTTATACATGTTGAGGTGAACTCCAGCAAATTTGATGTAACTGAGCGTCCTGGCATAAATCCGTGTTGCGTTGCTGAAATGTAGCTCTTGACATGAAAGAAGATAGCATCGTTCACATTGATCTCGAATAATTTTGAAGCTGCAGATAGACTTGTTATGCCACGATAATTTGTCACGTCACGTTTGTCGCCCTTCTTATGGACAGGGAACATAAAGAAATGTCTCCATATTTCGGGGAAAACTCCTTGGTGCAACGAAGCGGTAAAGATGCGAGCTAGGGGATCAGCTAAAACAGCAACACAGCGGCAAAAAATGATTGCAGGTACACCATCAGGACCCGGTGAAACAGATTTCTTCAACTTCCTAACAGCTTTAACGACATACATATTGCTAACCACAAATGTACGCAAATCGATGAGACCCTCAGGAACATTGCAAGCTGCTCTTTCTACTTCATCTGCGTTGGCGGCTGAATCCGAAAAAAACAGAACTGAAGTGGCGGGAAAATAGATCACACGATTCGAGCATAGAAGTAGACTCCAAATCGCCAAAAAATACGGATGAAGGAATATTCGACGATTTTCGCTTGGAGTTCACAAACTTCCAGAAGCTCTTGGGATTTCTACGTAAATTGGTCTGGACACGCAAGACATATGACTTGTATAGGGTTGAATTAAGCTCACGATAGGCGTTGCAAGCGCGATGAAAGTTGCGTTTCGTTTCAGAAGTTCGATGTTGGCCTATGGATCTAAGATTGCACCCATCGCTAAAAATCTGCTATTTTTCAATTTTATCTTGATGAACGCGTCATTGGGACGTTACTAATGGATATTTTTGGTTGCTATTGAAAACTTAGTCGATTGCTGAATTTATGTATGGGTCCAAATTAGGGACAGTTAGGCCGACATTACCTGCATTTCCCCTATATAATCAGAAAACATCATAAGCCATAAGAATACAACATTGAATTTGTTATGGCTATATGGGAAATACATGTCATAAGTGATGGTTGGAGTGCTTTTTTTTCACGAAAAACAAGAAAATTGTTTTTAATACATTTCTAAAACAGTAGTGGTAAGCGTGATTGCCTCTCACCCCAGCAGGCCTGGGTTCAATCCCAGTCAGCGCCACCGGGATGTTCTCAGGAATAACATCTCTGTTCACGCAGGGAAGCAAAGCCGTTGGTCCCGGTTCATGAGTTGATGGGTCGATAGTTAGGGTCCAGGTGTGGGAGCTGCCTTCCTGGCACGTCGGTAGCATTGGTGCTCAGCACGGAAAACAAGATCGACGGAAAAAACAAACCAAAGGAAAAAAAAAAAAAAAAAAAAGGTTAGTATGTAACTGTAGTAGCTGGAACACCTGTTTTGATTTATTTTGGAACAAATAAAAAAAAATCTTATTATGGAAATAATTGGACCCTCAGCAAAACCAAATGTCGATGTTTTGTGGTTTTCTGAGTCCAATTTTATGCTTTAATGACTCATGAAAATTGTTTTTGCACGTGAATTTTCTTTGAAAAATAAAAATAAAAAACTGATTATTTAGATTTCTGATATGCTTTTCCAATATTTTTAGAAAATTCAAAACGTATTTTTTTTTCGGAGTGACAAACTTCCCCTTTACGTCATCAATGGTCGACAACGCATGAAACGATTTTTATCCATACACTGTCAAAATCATCACACACAAGTAAACTGGAAAATCGATTTTATTCGCATAATGAAACTTTCAAAATCAAGTTCTAGTGCAAAGATCTTCAACATTTTGCAGATTTTGATGAAAATATCCCGAATAAAAATACTCGATTTTTAGCCATACTGCTAAGAAAAGTGACGTACTTAAAGATGCATAATTTTATTTTCTATTTCAAACTGCTGAATTAGAGATTTACAAACTGAAATTTTGTCTGTTAGCTTAAGACAAGTTGTATTACTAAAATACAGTTACCCAAAGCCCAATTCAAAAATGTTGTCTTACAATTCGCTACAATTCCCACTAGGGCCAACCTTGGCTCACCGACCCTTATTATCGATTGGAAATAGGATACATAAGCTCCAATTAAATCCTGCAAATTGGAATAACTCGATCAACAGCTTTCGAAAACATAAACTGGATTCTGATTCTTGACTGCACCTTTCCACACATTAAGATCGATGGCTGTCGGTCAGTTAACTTCGCAATTTAAGTTTCTAGGCATTCGCAGAAGGAGGTACGTCCAAACCCTTTTTCAGGCGGGGAGTGAATGTTACTTTGGTGAAACGATTACCTTGAAAACCAGTATTCTTAAAACCATCCTCCAGCATACCTGGAGAACAAGCAAAGCCGAGAAGATACTTTATTTTTTTGTTGTGCTCTGTCGCTTCAGTTGCAATTGTGCAGTTAACGGGTTACAACTGATTGTGAGAAAATGCTTTCAACTTTATTTTTATTTTTGGTGACTGTTTTGGGTTTGTGTTTTCTGTGGGTTCACCATTGGTGCAAGTATAAATCATTAGCCAAGGTACCAACGGTGCAGCCATGCTATCCCGTGCTGGGAAATGCTCCCATATCGTTCTGGAAAAGTGAGGAGCAAATTTTCCAGATGGTTCTGCAAGAATGTATGAAATTCGATCGATTTTTCAAAGTTTGGGCCGGACCCAGACTGGTACTGGCTACCTGTCATCCGGATTTAATCCATCAAATCCTCACTCACCCGGATTGCATCCAGCGGCCTTTTTTATACAAATTCACCGGATTTACGCAAGGCATTTTCTCTGCCGACTGTAAGTTTTCCTACAAGTGATCAGTGGCGAGCAAGAATTCTGATTTGATTCATTTTTGCACCTCTCTCAGGGAAGCTATGGAGAGTCCAACGCAAGGCATTGAACCCAGCCTTTAACACAATCGTTCTGAACAGCTTCATGTCCACCTTCGAGGAATGCAGTCAACGGATGGTTCAACGAATGACCGAAGTGATTGCTGATGGGGGCACTAATCTTTCAGTGAATATCCTCAAGTACGCATCACTCTGCACGCTGGAGATGATTTGCGCCACCTCGCTGGGCAGTGACGTGATGCAGTGCGAAGCGAAGGAAGACTTCGTCCACAGCATAGAAGTGTAAATGCAATGCGTGACAGTTTGATGGTGCTTTGAACCTTGATCACCATGTAGGTATGTTTTAATATTTTTGTAGGGCATTCAACTGCGCGTCGAGACGGATGGTGCGGCCGTTACGTTACTTAGATGTTATTTACCGCATGACACAGGATTACCGCGACCAACGGAAGGCTTGGAAAGTGATTTGTGAATTTTTCGTGAAGGTGAGCTTTGGTGATTGATATTTTATTTAATACCGTGTCAGCAGTAGCGGTAAGCAATGATGACGCTGTAATTACACAGCGAATGAGAACGACTCAATATGAGTTTAATTCACTCATAATCGACAAAAGTGCAGGAACTCAGCGATGAGTAAAATTTGTCTCATGGTTTCCCTGGCAATTGACGAAAATTTTATTCAGTCTCGGAGTAGTACCTGGGGCTTCCCTTAGCTCAGTCGGTAAAGGCGCAGCTACAAAGCAAGACCATGCTGGAGGCGGCTGGGTTCGATTCCCGTTCCGGTCTAGAATTTTTTCGTTTTGGAAAATTTCTCGACTTCCCTGGGCATAGAAGTATGATTGGACTTGCCACACAATCATATCAATGCAAAAATGGTACAGGCATCGAAACCTCTCAATTAATAACTGTGGAAGTGCATCAAGAACAATAAGTTGAGAGCACGCAATAAGCTAATATGCGATATGCAATAAGCTTGAAATGCGAAGAAGAAGAAGAAGTAGTACCAATAGACTGAGTGAATCCAACCTTTACTTTTCTCAAATTCGGGAATTTTTCCCTGGAAAATCCTGGAAAAACCTGGGAAAACATGAGGCAAATTTACTCATCGCTGAGTTCCTGCACTTTTGGCGATTATGAGTGAACTAAACTTAAATTTGAGTCGTTCTCATTCGCCGTGTACCTACTCGCTGGCGATGAGATTGGCTAGGTTTAGGATTCGGTCAATAATGATTTATTTCACACTCCAGACCAACGCTCTAGAGAGTGAGTTGTCTGTCGCTATGCTGCGTAAGCAGATTTCATACGGGGTGTTTGGTTTTGGGTTTTATTTATTTAATGATTTATCCCAAAGTAAGAGAAAAAATCCCCATAAAACATGGGGTCGGACATGACTGCTAAGTGAATTATTCAACATTCTATGTTATTTCTCATAACCAAATTTGGTTAACTATATTTCATCAATCTTAATGAAAAATATCAACAGAGCATTTCGCAGGTATTTGATCAATTGAAGGTATTTAGAATTATTCCTGATCAACCGACTTTCTTGCAAGAATATATTAAAGAAATGATTTGATTATTTAATAATTAGAAATCTGCAGAATAATGGTGCAGTTTCAAACCCCTTTGGATACGGTTGTGTTTTAAGCTTGTTCTCTGTTTTGTGGGTGCGATCGTTTTCATAGTTTTCGGATAAATTTGTGTTATATGTGTGTGATTGGTGGTTTTCTTGCCTTCCGGGAAGTTTTAGAATCGAGAAAGAAAACGTGACACATCATATTCGCAAGCATTAGAAGATATGTCACTATCTGGGTTGTTTTTTTTTCTCTCTCGGACCAGAAATTATTGGCATCGCGAGTAATTATTTTTAAATTTCAGTTTATTTACGCACTGCACGCAGTGATGCCACATGCACCGATTAATCTATAGTCATTCAGATTTTTTTTTAATATTTGGCTACAGATATCTGTATAAACAGATTACAAATTTTTGAAAAATATACAGATTTTTCATATTTTCAAATTTAGTGAATATATTTGGTATTGTTTTTTTTTTTTTTTTTAAATTATTTATTCATTCCAATAAATAATCGTTTCTTCCTTTTGAGAAGCTTGAATTTAATCTGAACATCAAAACCAAATCGTATTTTTCACTAAATAAATTAATGTTGTTTAAGCTTCGAATGGAATTGGAATCTTTCAAATAGACTTCTTATGTTTCTTTCTATTTGATTAATTAACATGGTGACAGATAGATACGAAACTTAATTAAATGTATTTGTTGTCAAATCAGGCAACAAGCCATTTTATAAAACCCACAAAGTGGTTGATAACAGTTTGTGAGCCGAAGAGTCAACTGGATATTTTTATGTTGAAAAACGTAATTACAGAAATAAAAAAATATTGCATGCAATTCGACTAAACTTTCTGTAAAAGTTCTGTGTTATGTCCAATGTCCAGTTAAAGGTTTTCGTAGCCTTAGACATAAAAAAAATCAAACACTGGGGAATTGTGATAGTTACTTCATTAGGGAATTTTCAGTCAGAAGCAGATTTGTCTCTTTAAACTGATATTTTTTTTATCCTTAATTTGTTGTTCGTCTATCTTGTTTTCCGTGCTAAGCACCAATGCTACCGACGCCAGGGAGGCAGTTCCCACACCTGGACCCTACGTATCGACCCATCAACTCATGAACCGGGGACCAACGGCTTTACTTCCCGTGATCAGAGATGTTATGTCTCAGAACATCCCGGCGGCGCCGACAGGGATTGAACCCAGGCCTGCTGGGGTCAGAGGTTATCACGCTTACCACTACACCACAGGCGCCGCTAAAAACTGATACTTAATGTTTTGTATTTTCAGACAGTAGAAGAGATACAAAACACTTTAAAAATCAATATTGCAGGATTTCAAGATTTTTAAAATAGACGAATTCTGTAGAAAGCAAATTTTGGTAATTTTTCATGATTCAAAAATTGAACAAGCTCCTTCTGTACTATGAATTTTCTCAATAAAGATTTAGTTAAATCCGCACTGTGACCATAATACAGAAATTATACAGCTTTTTTAACAGAATTTTGTCCGCCAGATACAGATTAAAAAGATTTTTTGCGATGAAAATACAGATTTAGATTCGAAGAAATGTGGCATCACACACTGCAAGGTGCGTGAAAGACCTCGGCACAATCGGTGCTGATGATGGTTCGCTTGCAACTATTTTTGCAAAAAATTAAGTGTTTTAGAACCAATTGATGTCGGCGCCGGTGGTGTAGCGGTACGCGTGACAGCTTTCTCACCCCAATGGGTCTGGTTTCAATCCCAGCCGAGGTCGGTGGAATTTTTCTGAGGCATAAAAATCTCTGGTCACGTCTTCTTTCGGAAAGGAAGTAATGCCGTTGGTCCCGGCCCATGTGTGTTGAATGGGTGCGATATCGAACGCAGATGTGGAAGCTGCCTTCCTGCATATTCGATTACCGTCAATGGATGGTAATCGATGTCCGTCGGTGATTGGCACTAGATTGCGGAACAGAGAACGACGTTAAATAAAAACAGGAAAGAACGAAATTGATATCGAAAGTGTGCCAAAAGTGCTTCTGAACGTGTCTCGCAGTTGGGTGTGGTGAAATTCGTGAATCCGGGGTTGATTTTCAGTGAAAATTCCGTATCACAAAATTGCTCACCGAGTTCCCTTTTTTTGCCGTTCGACGACGACGGATTTGCGAGAGAAAAATAAGCATCGGGAGTGTGCACCAGGAAATATTGATTTGGTGAGTACGTTCCAGTTGAAGATTGTTCTTATACATTTCTCGATTGCATTTTCGACGGGACGTCCGGAGAGCTTTGAGATTTGGGCGTTGTTGCTTCGGGGGAGCAATCGAGATTTATTTTCATCGTTCCCATTTGTCAGAGGGATGACCTCGATCGTATGAAGCATGTTCATTGAGTTTTTACGGTTAGGTGTCTACGAATATTCCATTATGATTTTTTGACGTGGAACTACGTCTTTGTCGACTATACTGGGGTGCAAATCAAAAAATATGTATGGTGAAATAGTGTTAGGTTTTGAACGCTTGTAACTCTGTCATTTATATATGAAATTAAAATCCAAATACGCCAATCGATAGGATATTAGATCACGAACCTGCTGAAATAAATATTTTTCCAATTTTCCGTAATAAAACTTTTGAAAAAATGTGCAAATGATTATTTTATCACTGTTTTTATGAAATAAGTGTTTTTCCCCAAACCCAGTCATCAGAATCGAGTACCACTTGGTTGCAAATCGTTCTGAAAAGATAGAAAACAGCACTGCTGTCGCGCTTCTGCTCATTACCGCTTCGGATGGCGCGGCGCATGGTCCTGCAGTAAGCAGGAGCAAGTCAGTGGTTAAAGGTGATTTGGGTCCGGTTCAACTAAGGGGCTATTCATTAACTACGAGGGGTAGGGAGGGAGGGTGCAAGAGTCCAAAAATTATCTACGTAGTTAATAAATAGCCCCTTGTACGAAACGCGGAAAAGTTATTTATGAAAAATACCCTCCCTTCCCCTCCCATATAACAACAAACTGAACCTGAACTACAATGTTGTTAAAAAAAAGTTTAATTCCGTAAATTTTTTTACCACCTTCCAATTTGGGAAAAAAGAATCGCTCACAATATTTTAATATTATTCTGTGGATGATTTACCACCAACTGACTGTAAAACATATCTGGTACCTCTATATATGTATTTAGATAAACATCCGAAGTCCATCCTTTTTTTACATATTCTGCACAAAAGATACTTTCTGCCCCGTTCCATTCATAGAAAAACGGTGGGAAATTCTGCCAGGGGCGGGGCTTACAAAATATGTTTTGTGCAGAATATGTAAAGAAGAGAAAAAAGCTCTATTTACTTTCCAATTATCGCAATTACTCAGGAATGCTTGTGTGATTACGAACCCACGTTTCAATAAAATCCTATTTTGAGAACATTGTTCATTCTTTAGTATTATTAGAAACGAGAAAGATAGGCTTTTTCACCAAAGACACCTTTTTCATGTCCATATATAATATTCATAGAAAAAACACTGCATACATTTAGCAGCAGTGAGAAAATGGCATAAATAGGTAGAAACGCGTGTTGAAGTTGAAACGGTAGATGTAGTTGTTAGCGGAAGTGAATAATCATTGAGATTATGTCTAATATAGTTTGCGGTAGTACACAATGCCTCTCAAACATAATTATAGTGAATATTCACTTCCACTAAGAAATATACGTACTGTTTCAACTTGCACCGGTGTTCCTTAACTATGATGTTTACTATCAAAACCTTAAACAGGTGGAGAACCTGTATACGAGCTTTTGCTCTGACTTTGAAATTAAACAGCTGAATCCCCTAATTTTCAATTAATGTTGCACTAAGCACCTACTTATTGGAAACCAAACGTTTAATTTGAGAAAAGTCACAAAATTCTATTTTGCAATCATTCTACGAACGAGCTGTAAAGTACATAATGATGATGCATGGTAATTTTATGTTAGGGTTGTCCTCCAAATTGGATAACAAAGAGGTGCTTAAACCCCGTATGATCGATATACCCTTTCCTCCCCTACTTCGTTGACATATGAACCAACATTTTGTTCAATATTTAAAGTACCGTCTGTTGCGTTATCATAAAATGCAATTTCTCTTTCTTCTCTGCTTCAGAAACCTAATTTAAAACTAATGCTGGAGCTACTGAAAAAAAAATTACCGTATTTTTGACAATTGTTTTATCCCACAACCTGCATGGTGCTTTTGTGTACTATACTGCCGTTCTACGCATATCTGTCCCATGTTACTTTTGGACGTTTTTCACTTTTGTCCATAAAACAGTACTTTTGTAGGTAAACTTTCGAATGAAAATATAAAAACATGTTATTTGTTTTGGGTTTATTTAAAAACAACATCAAGTCTAATTGTCCCATGTTGAAATTCTACGCATAGCTGTCCCACAAAGATTTTTTTACTGAATCTTTTATTAACGCATCGATTTGAGTGCACGAAACAGGATTTATATGATCAAAAGAAACTCAATGAGTCATTTCGGGAAGTAGAAGTTTTATTTTATGATCAAAAATAGAAGTAGAACCTTTATTTTATGATGAAAAATATTAAAAGAAACGGGAATTCATATTGAAACACCAGATTGTAGTTCAGATTTCAAACTGTGCATTATTAGAGTAATAATAATCAATTGATAAGAAGCAGTGTAATGATCTTAAAATAAGACAAAAGACAAAATAACGTGATTTAAAATTTAATTGTATGTAGCAACGATGTATAAACATCTTCCAATATTGACATGATTAAAAAAGTACGTGTTATTGTCTAAAACAACTCGAAGCAACGCAGTTAACAATGATGGCACTTTCTGTCACTTAATGTATTAATTCATCTAGTTGATAGCTGCTACCATATTTTGTAGATAACATAAGGATCCTGTAGACTGATTCAGAATATCCGTTGTCGTATAGTCCTTTCGTTAATTTAGTCGATGTAATGTTCTCAATATACTATCGTGGATGCATTTGGTTGAATATAATGAAATCCTTACTGTGTATGTTAACTTTTCCAAAGTCTTTCTGTGTAAATTTGTAATTGTAATTGTAATTTATTATCGTAACGTTAGCCTGTCGGTTACACCATTGCTCAGGTCAAGGAAAACACAACATTTGATTTTTAACATCGAAGTCCACATTCTTATTGTGTTCTTCCCAGAGCATTCATCATTTGTTTCTCAAGATGCCCATACTTATAGGCTTTATAGATGTAAAAAAAAACGACGATTGCCGCAATGTCAAATCACTTATTGTTGGTTTCAGTTAATGATGCAAACCTATGTAAACTATCCACTTTCAAAACTTCGCGGAGAACTCAAGCACGCTCATGTAAACACAACCACAACCACAATAGTAAAGACGTCAAACGCAACGTGGCCATCAAAGCAACACGAAAAGTGTTAGTTCTTAGTGGGACTGATATGCGTAGAATTTCCTACTTCATTGCAAATTTCTCGGCATAACAGTCTCACTGAATTGTTTTCGTATAAAAATAGATTTGACTTATTTCATTGAAGGTAATTTCTGTAGTTTTCACTAAAACAAATTGATTCTGTTGAAATGTGAACAATACACTAACTTATTTTAACTTATATTTCTTCCAATGAGCAGAACTGATGCGAAACATTATTCGCGATTTTCTCAGATGTTACTTTTAGAACATGGGACAGATATGCGTTTCGGAGACGAGCCAGCCAACGGCTGAAAGTCTCCTTAATAAAGATTTAAAAAAAAAGATATGCGTAGAACGGCAGTCAGTATACTGAGGTGCAAATCAACAAAAAACGAAATAGTGTCAGTTCTTATTGCAGTCGATTTTTTTTTCCTTTGGTTTGTTTTTTTCCGTCGATTTTGTTTTCCGTGCTGAGCACCAATGCTACCGACGTGCCAGGAAGGCAGCTCCCACACCTGGACCCTACCTATCGACCCATCAACTCATGAACCGGGGACCAACGGCTTTACTTCCCATCCAAAGGAAGGCGTGCTCAGAGATGTTATGCCTCAGAACATCCCGGCGGCGCCGACTGAGATTGAACCCAGGCCTGCTGGGGTGAGAGGTAATCACGCTTACCACTACACCACCGGCACCGTTAACAGCGAATTTGTAACTTACCATTTGTCTTACGAGTTCGTGTTTGACGGAAAGTCGTACAAGCTACGAATTATGATATGATGGAGGAATTTGAAATTTTTCGAAATTTTTCGATCTACCCGAAGGCGTCTCCAACGAACAAATCGCAGTTTTCCTCGCCGAATACGGTGATGTCATCTACGTTCGTGACCTACTATGGGATACCCGCTACAATGACTTTGGTGGTGTTAAAACTGGTGTTCGTGTCGCGCGTGTAGTGGTAACGAAGAACATTCCTTCTCTCGTTACGATTCAGGGCGAAGAAACTGCGGTGGCCTACAAGGGGCAGAGGCTCTCATTTTTGTGACAATGAATTCTAGGGTGGTTCCTATTATCATTAAAATCAAAAATCTAACTTATTTATTTGAATAAATTAAGGTATACATTCTTCGGCAAAGTTATAGCTGAGCTAATTTCAAGCAACTTTGTATCTCTAAAATTGGCCGATTTAGAGCTATTTTCTTGAATTGAGTAAGGGTGGCTTTACAAAAAACAGTTGTTTTGCTCTAGTTTTCTTATTTCGAATTTCTCAGCAAAGGTGTCTCCAAACAACTTTTAGATACTTTGACTATATGTTTTTAGTATTACTTCTACGTGAAGTCAACGATTTACATAGTTGAAGATGCTAATTTCAAATAACAGACTGTAGTGGTAATTTTTATACGATAGATGGAGTAGATGAAAGCATAGAGTTGATAGTTCCGTTAGAGTACGGCAGTGTGAAGATTGTATATAGATATTAGAATAGCGAACTAGGACAACTTTTAAGGAAGGTACAAATCGGTTTTTTCATCTCTCTTTACCAAACTCCCCCTTTGGAGAGGGATGGTGAGGGGTGTCCCCCCCCCCCCCGCCACCACTGGCAAAAAGAGATGAAAACCGACCCGTTCAAGTACCAACTGTGTGTTTGAAACAGTTCTACCGATTTTTACCGCACTTCAATTGTTATTTGAAGGAAGGCATCCAGTCGTAGGTTTGGAAATTGCAACTATTGTTTACCCCTACCACGATATGTGCTCCTGTCATCGTCGACTTGACGATCTCGAGGGGACACGGGTGGGGTAGGTGTTGCTACTGTACCTTTCGACCATTGACAGTAATTGATGGTATGCTCCCATCCAGAGTTATGTACTTTGACTATATGTTTTTAGTATTACTTCTACGTGAAGTCAACGATTTACATAGTTGAAGATGCTAATTGCTATCAACTCTATGCTTTCATCTACTCCATCTATCGTATAAAAATTACCACTACAGTCTGTTATTTGAAATTAGCATCTTCAACTA
The DNA here is from genome assembly GCF_037179485.1 of Ochlerotatus camptorhynchus. NCBI lineage: Eukaryota > Metazoa > Arthropoda > Insecta > Diptera > Culicidae > Ochlerotatus > Ochlerotatus camptorhynchus. The sequence continues at coordinate 589,666 of NW_027040522.1, forward strand.
TGTAAAACTTTTAGATCTTAAGAAGGCGCAAATTTTTGCCGCACAAAGCTTGTCAATATCTTTTGCCGATCAAGAGTTATTGACGTCTTTATACTAAAAATATGCACTTTTCAAATGTTAATATCTCTGGTTGGGGCAAACAAAAAAAAAGTTTATCTACAGCATTTGAAAGAGCGTATGTTATTCTCAATAATATGAAAAAATTGCAGGTATGTTATTTTTTAAACTCGTATAAAATCAATTTGAATTTATTCATATTTTTTACTATATTCGGGTATATCTTTTTTTTATTAGAAGAGATACAGGCAACAAATTTCGCTATAAAACATTCGTCTTGAAGAGTTTTAAAAGTCTCTACGAGATGATTTTCATGAAAAATTTCAAATAAAAAAGTTATTGGCAAAAGATGGATTTCATAGGACCACTCTAATGACAAATTTAAATAATACATTTGTTTCAATAGTTGGACATTTAATGTCTTCGAAGAAGTTTTTGTTCTTAAAAATTCCTTTCTTTTGGTGTTTGCAAACGTCAGGGTGGTCCTCAAATTAGGGAATTTTTAAAACTAAATTTTTTGTTTTACAAAATAACAACATGTGTTGTTTGAAAAAGTTGTAGCTTAGTTTATTGCGAGCAATTTTGTCGGAAAATTTTTTTTCTTTCTCTTAACGTTCTCATTTTAGAGTAATTTTTCGGAGTTGACCTAGGGTTATCCTGGAAAAAATAGTTTTTTAGCACTAACTTTTTTATTTGAAATTTCTCATGAAAGTCATCTTCTAGTGACTTTTAAAACTCTTCAAGACAAATGTTTTAAAGCAAAATTTGTTGCCTGTATCTCTTCTAATAAAAAAGATATACCCGAATACAGTAAAAAATATGAATAAATTCAAATTGATTTTATACGTGTTTAACAAATAACATACCTCCAATTTTTTCATATTATTGAGAATAACGTACGCCCTTTCAAATGCTGTAGAAAAACTTTTTTTTGTTTGCCCCAACCAGAGATATTAACATTTGAAAAGTGCATATTTTTAGTATAAAAGTAGAAGGGTCTGTGCTTAGGGGTACGAACGGAAGCTTGACGTAGGACCGCTAGTGGACGGAACATTTAGTTCTTTTAACTGATCAATCATCAATTATCTTAACTCTTTCCGTTTTTTATTTGTAAGCGTATCAAATTTGTAGTATTTATTTCAAAGAGAAAGTTGATGAAGAGAATCCAAGGGACTGTCAACTTGAATATTTTCGATTCATCTACCCGACTTTAAAAGGTGTATTTTGATTTTTTGTTATATATGAATTTTTAAGTTTTGTGCATTTTGGTATTAAAGTGTATTCAATTCACCCCTCACAGGATTTCCTTCCGAATTATATGAATGAGGCGGGGTGAAAAGTATCGTTTGTGCAGAATATGTAAAAGGAGGGACGTCAAGAGATTGAACTCGTGAGAGCTTATTTTCTCACAAATTTGATTTTATTGGCTTTCTGGGGACTGAATATACACCCAAAGCGAATTATTAAGTCTGTGTTAGGGAATGCGCTGTTTTCAGACATTCGATGATAATTTTGATCACCATTGCAACAGTTGGACATTTGGTATTTTTCAAAAGTGACCTATTGAAAATTAACTAAGTGTTCATTTTAGCAGATTGGTAGATAAATTTCCAATCGTTTGGCTTGTTTAAAATTAAAATCTATCTGCTATTGGTCGAAACCTGACCTCTTTTCGTAATGCTGTGCATTTTGGTTTTTTTTTTAATTGCGTGGATTCTATACATCCTGTGGAGATCTATCTAGCACTGATGTATGTGTTGGTAGAGGGAAAAATGTAAACTTTGCGGTAGACGATATCTTAACATTCGAAAGAAATTTTGTGAAATATGAAGTAAAACAAATCCTAGCTAGTTCTGCATGGTGATTTTGTTTGATTTTATTTATTTGTAAAGTCGCCGGGAAATACCAGCTGGCGATTTGTTTTTTTTTTATGATAACTCCTTACTTGAAAACAGGCAAAAACTCACTAACAGGCTGATTTTTCATGGTATACAGTGTGATAATTCAATAATCAATACATTATCTCAACATTTAGTGGCAAACGATTCATAAATTTTGGTAACATACAAAAAATTCTATAATCCACATTAAATTTCATATGTAAGCGCCGATTGAAACAATCTTTTCGCCGTCACTACAAGGGTGATTGATTAAACGAAAGAAATGAATCGTGTGGAATGAAAGCCGAGGAAAAACTAATTGCACCAATATATTCAGGCCTACAATTCCACACCTTCTACAGACAGGTTGAGCCTTGATGGCTAGCTGCTTGCGGGAACTGATGACCTTGACCAATGTCCAAATAATACTCTTTAACAAATTTTGGTGGCCCTAAAAAGGACCGTTTTGTAGTGATGGTTGAGTAATTCTGAGCTGGGTGTTCAACACGGATGAGGCTGTCGAGCTGTATGTCGTTTGGAGCGCGGGTGACACGCTTGGCATAGATGACCTACCCACAGCGACTCACGAAGGGCTACTGATTCCGATCCATAGCATAGCGGTGCAGCTTCTTCCTCCTTTGATGGTTGCTTATGTGGGCTCTGCAGCTCACTGCTTGCAGGCAGCCTTTCGTTGTTACTGGAGAACAATTTTCAACGCCACACGCCGAAAGCACTGCTACTGCAGCTACTAATTTCGACGATCGAACACCACCACACAGTAGTGTGGTCGTTGGGAGCGTGTGGTTCTGAGTATGGCGATGAGTGTGCAAAATATTACGCAATTCCATCCTCCCTATTCGCACGCGCCCGAGGATCGGAGGCAAATGCCACTTCGACTTTTTTCGTCTACTTACTACTCTCTGACGACTGTGCTGGGGAAGCAGCATATGCATGTAGGTAATTGGTGAATTTGTTAGTTAATTCGACGCTTTTGGACAATGCTGGACATTTACCAGTTTTTCAATAGTTTCTTGTCAAAAATCAACATTCGGAAGCATTGTTATCGATGCGTAGCCATATTTTTGATCGATTGGTGATGAAATTATTGAAATTGGACCTGGGGCAACTGAGTTATTAACGTTCAAAATCTTTCTTAATTTGTTACATGTTCCATTTTCGGTTTTCACAAAGTGTACCCCCATATAGAAATCAAAGACGTAGTCCTACGTCAAAAACGTCAATAACTCTTGATCGGAGAAAGATATTGTCAAGCTTTGTGCGGCAAAAATTTGCACCTTCTTAAGATCTAAAAGTTATTTTGAGACATGTTTGCTGAGAAATTCGAAACAAGAAAACTAGAGCAAAACAACTGTTTTTTTAGAGCCACCCTAACTCAATTCAAGAAAATAGCTCTCAATCAGCCAATTTAAGAGATACAAAAAAGTTGTTTCCTACAAAAATGCTTGAAATAGCTATAACTTTGCCGAAGAATGTGTACCTTAATTTATTCAAACAAATAAGTTAAATTTTTGATTTTAATGATAATAGGAACCACCCTAGAGTTCATTTTCATAAAAATGAGGGCATAACTATAAGGAACAACTTTGTAGAAGAGACTTTAAGTCTAAAGTTTCAATTTCAGGCTCAAAACATATCATTCCACCTAAATCTGCATTCTGGGCCACTTTGCAATGATGGAGTACGAGAGCTGCAATATCGGAACCATCAACATCAATACAATCACTAACTCAACCAAGCTAAACGCCCTTCACGCGTTCGTTCGCACGATGGAACTGGACATCGTATTCCTGCAGGAGGTGGAAAACGGCAAACATACTTTTGAATATAAAAACCAATAAAAGATCCATAAAATATTGGAAAAAGTTCCATAAAAAACATTCAAATGATCCATAAAACATCGGAGAAAATCCTTAAAAAAGTGTGAATGATCCATAAAAAATATCAATATGATCCATATTTTATGTAAAATTTAGCAACACAATTGTTAAAATGTACCGCTAAATTTCTAAGGAATGAGCATTGAAATTGTACGAATTACCCATAAACATATTGCAATTCATCCATAACACATTCAGCAGTGAGCCTTAAGCTTAAGAAAGTGATCCATAGAAAATCAAGTTTGCGCACTTAAAAATATAGCCATGTTCGGATTATTGAAAGCAACTTCCTCAGAGCAGTCTCGTTTTGGACAGCTTGAAGCTGAAAGAAGTTTTATTAAACTAATATAAAGTCGAAACCAATCTTAATGCTTATAATAAAACCTATTTCAGCTTAAAACTGTCCAAAACGAGACTGCTCTGAGGAAGTTGCTTTCATTAATCCGAACATTTTTGAAGAAGAACATCGGATCTAACCTCAACATGTCAGAGGGATCAACACCACCGTTGAGTGAAAAACAGAACAGCGATCGAAACTGTACGCTTTGTGACGGCCATGACCACGTAGATGATATGGTCCAGTGTGATGTCTGCGATTTCTGGACCCATTATAGTTGTGCTGGTAAGACAACAGCTGTAAAGGAGGTTCCGTAGACGTGCTCGAAGTGCACAAATATGCTGAAGGTGCCAAAAGGAACCAAGAAGTCTGTCCCAAAGAAACCACCTAGCAGAAAGAATAGTGCGAGGAGTGATGCCGGAACCGAATCTGGAAAAGGAAGTACCAATGAGGTCGGCTTGGAGGAATCCCTAGACCAGGAGAAAAGCGCAAATAAGAAAGCGCTGGAGGAAGAAAAATTCCTCCATGAAAAGCGGTAGGAGGCTGAGCGGGAGATTTTCAAACCAAGAGTTATCTTCCGTCACTCTTTCAACAAAGATTGGGTAGAGTTAGGATTTAGGGATTCAATTATTATTTTAGTTAAGCACACAAACGATGTAGAATGAGCTACTTACTAGTTACTTAGGGTAAATCAAGTATATAGCGTTTAGGAACAAATTGTAGGTTACCAGATTTTAGGATCAAATTGTAGTATCTAGATTAAGCAAATATAGGGTTATTAAATTCAATATTTGCACGAATTCCACCTCCAACTAACCTACTTCAGTAGCTAGTTCACTACAAATCACTACAATTTAATTAAACGATAGGAATATTAACAAATTTAGGCAATTAACTTAATTAAGCTGTAAAACGTTTTTTAGATGGTTTGGAATTGTACCTTCTTTTTCTCTTTTTTTCTCGTTCATACTCCGACCTATCTAAGGTTTGGTTCACGGAACTGTAAGTTCACAGTTCCATTGAACCAAACCTAACGTCTGTCATTTCTGACAGCGACCGTTACCGTAGCTCTCCGAATCTCCCACAGGGTTGTCGCTGGGCTTGGCGGTACAGAGTTATCCCGATATTCCGAACAGCCATGATCCATAAACTATACGTTTATCACGTTTTGAACACTATGTTATTAATTTTACTACTGAGATTTACTGTCCTGCCGTGTTTTTTTAGGTAGAGGTGCGGAGCGATGGTCAAACGTCTAGAATTAGCTTCCAAAAGAAAAATAAATGTTAATTTTATGGATCATACCTAGGGTAGGTGTTCCAGTTATTGGTAGACGTTCTTTATATAGTGTGTTCCAATTATAGTCTATGGAATATACTTATGTTTTTCTACTCAGGTTTACTGTTCTGCCGTGTTTTTTGTTTGTCAGAAGAGCGGAACGATGGGCGAGCGTCTAGAATAAGCTTCTTAAAGAAGTTTCTAAATGGAAGCTTCTTCCATAGGATGCTTCTTAAGAATAATCTAAATAAAGAATAAGAATTTTCTTTTGAAAGCTAATTCTAGACGCTTGCCGGTCGCTTCGCACCTCTACCTAAAATACACGGGCAGGACAGTAAATCTAAATAGATATGCAATGGAGCAATTTTTCAAGGTTTATGGATCAAAATTTAAAAAAAAATAGTGTCCTTAACATGAATAATATAGGGGAAAAGTTGGCTTCGGCAATACCTTAACCTATTATCGTCAGGGGGTAGACAAAGTCCTAGAGCACTCAAATTTGGCCAATAGTTGCTCAGAAACACAATGTATCCACATGCCAAAATTGAGCTCTCAAGGACGTTGTTTACCCCCTGACGATAATAGGTTAAGGTATTGCCGAAGCCAACTTTCCCCCTACGTATAATTTATGGATCATGCCTATATTTTTAAATGTGCAAACATGATTTTTTATGGATCACTTTCTTTAGTTTAAGGTTCATTGCTGAATGTTTTATGGATCAATTGCAATATGTTTATGGGTAATTCGTACAATTCCAATGCTCATTATTTAGAAATTTAGCGGTCCATTTTTACAATTGTGTTGCTAAATTTCACATAAAATATTGATAATATTGATATTTTTTATGGATCATCCACACTTTTTTAGGGATTTTCTCCGATGTTTTATGGATCATTTGGATGTTTTTAATGGAACGTTTTTCAATATTTTATGGATCGTTTTATCAATTCTAAAGGTGCAAACTTAGGGCTGCCGTGGAAAACGATCAGCTTACGTTGCCCGGCTACAACGTTGTCTGCAACGTCGACCAAGCGAGGAGAGGAACAGCAATTGCTCTCAAAGAGCACATCAAATTCTCGCATGTAGAGAAGAGCCTGGATGGAAGACTGCTTGCGTTGCGTGTACACAACACTACCCTCTGTAATGCTGGGTTTAGACTAGGCAAGTCAAATGATCAACTCAGTTAAATTCAATTGGCTTGCAAAGTTGAGCCTGGTTCAACTTTTTTCAATTCAAGTGAGTTGATCAAGTCAGTTGAATGGCATGGTTTACACGTTCAATTCGCGTTCAAGTCAGTTGAATTCAACTGACTTGATCAATTGACTTGCCCTGTTTAAACCCAGCTTAATGTGTATACCCCATCGGGTTCCGTTCTGCGTGCCGAACGAGAGCGGTTCTTCAACAATACAATCGCATACTACCTTCGTCATCGTACCGATCACATCGTCCTAGGAGGCGATTTCAACTATGTGCTACGACAATGCGATGCGACTGGATGTAACACGAGTCCCGCTCTCCAAGCCACCGTTCAGCAACTTCATCTGCATGACGTATGGCAGCAGCTCCAACCGCGTGAGATGAAATACACGTATATCACGCACAACTCTTCGTCCAGGCTCGATTGACTTTACGTAAGTGCTGGTCTTCGACAACAGCTGAGATCAACAGCTGTTCATGCGTGCTGTTTCTCGGATCATAAAGCCGTCACTGTAAGAATATGCCTTCCTCTCCCTGACAGAGCGCATGGTCGTGGTTTCTGGTCACTCCGTCCCCATCTACTGACTGCTGAAAATATTGACGAGTTCCAAATACGGTGGCAATATTGGACTCGCCAACGTCGCAATTTCACGTCATGGATGGAATGGTGGCTATCGTGCGCAAAGCCCAAAACAAAGTCTATTTTTCCGATGGAAATCAAAGCTCGCTTTCGAAGATTTCAATCGTGAACAACAACGTCTCCACGGGCTTCTACGGTAAGCGTACGATGGCTACCAAAACAACCGTGCCATGCTAGCCACCATCAACCGACTAAAGGCAGAAATGCTCTCGCATCAACGTCGCTTCTCCGAACTGTTTGTGCGTATTAACGAGACTTTCGTTGCCGGAGAGCCACTATCTACATACCAACTGGGTGAACGAATGCGCCGTAAAATCACCATCGAGCAGCTGCGGAACGAGAGAGACGAAATAATTGAAGATCCAGCTTCTATTCAGGATCATATGCTACAATACTTCACCAACCTGTACGCTCGTGAGCAAGTGTACGAAGAAGATGAAGGCAACCCTTTTTACTGCGAGAGAGTCATCATCGAACAAGATGCTGTAAATGAAGCCACCATGAACGAGATCACAACGACCGAAATTTTTTCTGCTATCCGTACGTCCGCATCGAAAAAATCACCAGTTTCCGACGGGCTACCTAAAGAGTTCTACCTACGAACATTCGATGTGATTCATCGAGAACTGAATCTGATATTGAATGAGGCCATCAGATCCAACTTCCCAGCTCAGTTCTCAGGCTCAGGCCAACATGAGCCATTTCTCCTAGGATTAATTGAAATGTGTTCGCTACTCGAGTGGAAATGAATTTGAACTATTCCACAGAGACTTTCAGACGTGGGCTGGTTCTTCTCTGAAAACCCCAGAAAGGGGTTTCCCTAGTTTGAAAGGCTGGGAATTCCACAAGGAAACTCCCAAAATTACAGAGTTAGATGTAGGGGATCCCGGAAGGGAGTCTCCAGAAATAAGTGGGGCTCCAAAGGGGAGTCCCCTTAATACAGAGTGATTCTATTACAAAGTTTTTAAAGTTTGTTTGCTGTCAAAGTTGCAGTCATATTGTTGCCTTGTAATATTCCTTAATTGTGTCCTTCTGCGAGATATTCACAAGATGTTAGGTGGAAGGTCCTGTTTCGTTATGGTAAAGCAGCGTAGGTTAGTAGAACGTTATTCATTTTGGTGAATAGAGTGAATCCATTGGCGTTGTCGTGGTCAGGTTTTAAGGTGAGGAGATCAGCGGCGCCGGTGGTGTAGTGGTAAGCGTGATTGCCTCTCTTCCCAGCAGGCCTGGGTTCAATCCCAGTCGGCGCCACCAGGATGTTCTGAGGCATAACATCTCTGATCACGCCTTCTTTCGGAAGGGAAGTAAAGCCGTTGGTCCCCGGTTCATGAGTTGATGGGTAGATAGGTAGGGTCCAGGTGTATGAGCTGCCTCCCTGGCGTTGATAGTATTGGTGCTCAGCACGGAAAACAAAAGAAGGAAAAAAATATTCACGGTTTGCCTAATGAAAAAAAGGGAGGAGATTAGATTTGGTTAAAGAGGGATAATGTGTTCCATCAAATGAGGCTTTCGACAGAGTTCATAAAATTTCCGGAAAGGCCCGTTCCTGGAGAAATTGTGTGATATTCTGGTGTGACCCGTTCTGAGCCTTGACATGATCACTTGATTTCGGTGGTCCGAAGGATTTTCTCACTTACGAGTGTCGCCCTTAATTTTGCTAATGAATAGGTCTCTCGATTGGACCATGAGGTTGACCATGAATTCCAGATAGCTTTTCTAACCCATTTTTTTTAGATCCCCCGTTGGGATCTCCCGGGTGAACAGTGAAGCTTGTCTTCCGGAAACCGCTAGATGATCTGCCTCATCGTTTCCCCGAATGCCAACGTGTTCAGGGATCCAGACTTGAATCCATGGGTGCTCGGCTAGATCAGAGTCGAGGACTTGTGCTACGCTGGCAGAGTCCGCGAATATGACAATCGGCTTATTTGAAGGAGTAGTGGCGGCGATGTAGGCAGCGGCTGCTTCCGCCGAGAAGATGGTATATTGATTCGGTAGTCGATGGCATACGGAAATATGAGGATCCGAGATTCCGACGCCGACACCACCACGGGAGACCGAGCTATCGGAGTACCAGATGGTGTAATTATTGTACTTGGTTCTCTGGAGCTCTGCGACCGATCTCATAAGCGCAGGTGAATTGGTTCCGTCAAGGACACTGGAGCGAGTTCCAATTTGGTAGTACCTGAGCAGTTGTTTAGCCTCGGTGAGGAGGAATGCTCTCTCATCTAAGCCTTCTGTCTTCTCCTCGAAGCTGATGGACAGGTTGTAGATAGTCTGAATAATTAGTCGGTCAAACGATACTACTCCAATTTCTATGCAAGTTGCGGTTCCGGGTGTGGATGGTAGGAGACCAGAGGAGATATTTATTGCTTGATGGTACGTGGAGGTCATAAAGCAGACGGGATTCCAGAATAGTTCTAGCGACGCGAAGCCGAGTGAATCGGTTAAAGTCCGGGTGTCGTCCCGAAATGAATAGGAGGAGGTTTAGGCGTGTCTTACAGGCGTCTTTAACCTCGTCGAAATGGGGAGAGAAAGACAGATGCCGGTCGAATCGGACCCCGAGAACGCGAGGTGACCTCTTGAGTGGAATAGTTGTCCCGTTGATGCATATAGGAGTACTGAGGGGACGGTGACGTTGGAAGCAGATATGTAACAGCGTGCACTTTTCCGCCGAGAGTTGAAATCGGACCGATGACGTCCACAGTGATACCGCTCTTATTGCTGCTGCCATCTTTCTTCGAAGTTGACGATTTTGCGAATGGCCAGGATAACGATATCGTCGCCATCAAGAAAGATGTAGATTTCATTGGGATGACCAACCCCTGCGGTACACCGGTCCCCTCTCGGAATGTAGCCAGGAGCACCTGGAAGGTGCGGTTATCCAAAAAATTCTTTAAAAAAAAATGCATCAGTTGTCCCCCAAGCACCAGTGTAGCATTTTGGATGACGTCTGGCATTTAGGCTCTATTGTAGGCCTTTGCTACGTCTAAACCTGCCAGTTCAGTATGGTTTTCAGCGGAAGTGGCATCATGGTTCCTCGTCAAGGA